>NC_079148.1:27300183-27611564 GCF_945859685.1 Eupeodes corollae | reverse complement strand
AGGCATGAGAGAAATTGTAGTGAACAAATTTATGAAAATCAATTTACTTTAACTCATATATTTTTATTTGGACAAGACATTCTTTGAATAGTAAACAATACGAGCCATTTTTTTATGTTTTTCACTTCAACTACACGGTGATTTTTTAAGAGCTTGAGAACTTTTAAAAAAAAAAACGCATAAAATTTGCAAAATCTCATCGATTCTTTATTTGAAACGTTAGATTGGTCCATGACATTTACTTTTTGAAGACAATTTCAGTTAAATTTTGACCGCGGCTGCGTCTTGGGTGGTCCATTCGGAAAGTCCAATTTTGGGTAACTTTTTCGAGCATTTCGGCCGGAATAGCCCGAATTTCTTCGGAAATGTTGTCTTCCAAAGCTGGAATAGTTGCTGGCTTATTTGTGTAGACTTTAGACTTGACGTAGCCCCACAAAAAATAGTCTAAGGGCGTCAAATCGCATGATCTTGGTGGCCAACTTACCGGTCCATTCCTTGAGATGAATTGTTCTCCGAAGTTTTCCCTCAAAATGGCCATAGAATCGCGAGCTGTGTGGCATGTAGCGCCATCTTGTTGAAACCACATGTCAACCAAGTTCAGTTCTTCCATTTTTGGCAACAAAAAGTTTGCTAGCATTGAACGATAGCGACCGCCATTCACCGTAACGTTGCGTCCAACAGCATCTTTGAAAAAATACGGTCCAATGATTCCACCAGCGTACAAACCACACCAAACAGTGCATTTTTCGGGATGCATGGGCAGTTCTTGAACGGCTTCTGGTTGCTCTTCACTCCAAATGCGGCAATTTTGCTTATTTACGTAGCCATTCAACCAGAAATGTCGATAAAAAAGCGGATTTTCTGCCAACTTTTCTAGGGCCCATTCACTGAAAATTCGACGTTGTGGCAGATCGTTCGGCTTCAGTTCTTGCAAGAGCTGTATTTTATACGGTTTTACACCAAGATCTTTGCGTAAAATCTTCCATGTGGTCGAATAACACAAACCCAATTGCTGCGAACGGCGACGAATCGACATTTCACGGTCTTCAGCAACACTCTCAGAAACAGACGCAATATTCTCTTCTGAACGCACTGTACGCATTCGTGTGGTTGGTTTAATGTCCAATAAAGTAAACTGAGCGCGAAACTTGGTCACAATCGCATTAATTGTTTGCTCACTTGGTCGATAATGTAGATCATAAATCGGACGTAAAGCGCGAAACACATTTCAAACCGAACACTGATTTTGGTAATAAAATTCAATGATTTGCAAGCGTTGCTCGTTAGTAAGTCTATTCATGATGAAATGTCAAAGCATACTGAGCATCTTTCTCTTTGACACCATGTCTGAAATCCCGCGTGATCTGTCAAATACTAATGCATGAAAATCCTAACCTCAAAAAAATCACCCTTTATAATAAGATATGAGTATGATTTGAGTTTCTTTAAATTCTGCAATCAAGTTTCGCTTCAGGGCAATATTGAAAAAGATTTATAAATTTATATCAAACTCTCTTCTACTCCGTTTTCTGATTTAACATTGAAAAAATGTTTCTAATTTGTCACTCATACGCCACAGTACACCATCTGAAAAAAAACTGAAAGGAACTTCAAAAATCAGAGCTTCATTGTGACGGGTCATACAGTTTAGACTAGGTTAAGTTAAAGTGGCTGTCCGTGATGGAGAAGGACACACTCAGGCCAGTTTATTGACCCATTGTGATACCACATGAATCTCGAGGCTTCCTTTTAAGCTCAATGAAACCACTTTGAGTCCCTTATGAAACGTGAGAGGCTGATTATGCTAATATGATTAGAAGAATTCTCCTAGGAAATTCTTGCGTTAAGCTACAGCAAGGCATTTAAAGAGAAGGTGAAGAACTGTTTCATCCTCTTCCTCGTCTATATAGCTTCTGCAAAAGTCATTTGAGAATACGAAAAGCCACGTGGCGTGCTTTCCTATTAGACGAGCTTATATGCGATCTGTTTAAAGAGAGCAAGCACCTTGAACGTTTTAAATCCAGTGTTGGCCAGATGTTTTTTGTGACCTGACACGTGGTGATGTTGTTCCACCTGGTGCCTGCCCTCCTCACAGCGTCTTGCATTAGCAGCAGTTTACATGTAGCGATTGGTATGCCAGTATTTTCCAAACGTGATAGAATGGGTTGTACTGTACCGTTCCTAGCGAGTTCATCTGCCTTACGATGACCTGGAATGTCTCTATGGCCCGGCACCCAGCAAAGGTGAATATTAAACTGTTGTGCCATCTCCATTAGATATGATCGACAGTTGTGGACTGTTATAGAGTTTGTAGAGACAGAGTCCAGAAATTTGGTAGCGGCCTGACTATCTTAGAAGATACAGATATCAGATGTTGATATTAGGTTTTCATGAAGCCAGGACAAGACTTTTTTATCGCCAAAAGTTCCGACTGCAACACTCTACAATGATTGGGAATGAGAGTCCACTGCGACAAAGCTTTGAGGCGAATAGCAGAGCTTGCAGCTATTTGTTTGCTAAATATGTCAAGAGGTGTTAGGTAGAGTAAAGTGTCCAGTGCAGCAGGTGGGGTAAGCGATCCGCTTATATTTACATAGCTGAACGTTGGGCTTACTTTAATTTGTCGCAGTTTATAACTTTCTCTAAAGCAGTTCACCATACTACCACACCGTACGTTTAAATCGGTCTGGGTTCTAAGCCCCACTTATTACCAATAGCTTTTTATCAAGAAAAGAGAGCTTCAATAGCTTTTTTGACTCTTTCTTGTACATTGAGTTTCCAATTTAGTTTTGAATCTTAAAAAAGACCCAGGTACTTAGCCTCGTTGTACCCGTGGCATGATGGTTAGTTCGTTCGACTGTCTTTTCAGAGGTTTTGGGTTCGATCCCTGCCTATGACATCTAAAGGTTTTTTTCACGGGTACTGCCTCTTGCGAGGAATTGGCCATTTCTCCAAGAGTAATCCTTGTCATGAAAAGTGCTTTCTCAAAATAGTCATTCTGATTCGGCTTAAAACTGTCCCTTCATCCCTGACAGCAGAACTCGAGCACAGGAATGGTTGAGAGTTGTCAGTCACTAGGCCCTAGTTCTCCATGTACTATTGCGCCACCCAATTTATTTATTTATTTACTGAGCCTCGTCAGAACATTTTAATTGGATTCCTTTAATATAGGGAAGGTTAACAAAACGAATTTTGTATTTCCTCCAAAATAGGACTAAATCAGCTTTGTGCGGGTTAACACGCAGTCTACACCGAGTAGTCCAAATGGTAATCTGGCTAAGGCATTTTGTAAGAGTTCTTCTAAGGTGTAAAGATGCTTTCCTGAAACCGCTAAAGCCAAGTCATCCGCATATGATATCACTCTAAAACCCTCCATCTATCCAGGCTAGTTAGGATTTCATTCACCACTAGATACCATAGGGGAGAGGATAGAAAACCACTTTGTTGCAAGCATCGATTTGTTTTAGGTAATTTTCGACTACTTTTCGACACATATCGGGCGGTATTTCAGCCATAACTCGACGAATGTTGTTTTTGAAGTGCTCAAGAGTTAAAGGTTGACAAAAAGCAATCCAGTTGATATCTCCACTACGAGTAATTACGTCGTCAGGAAATGTCTCTTGGAATAAGTCCATATTAGCACGAGTTGTGTGGCATGTGGCACAGTCTTATTAAAACCACACATTCTCCAAGTCGTATTCTCCAATAGCAGGCAAAAAACAAGGCGGTTATCATATGGCCATAGCGCTCCTTATTGACGGTAACAGTCGTTTTCGAAAAAGTAAGGTCCAATCACACTTTCGGACCAAAAAGCGCACTAAACAGTTACTTTTTTCAATAACTTGAGGATTTTCAGAACCCCAATTACGACAGTTTTGTTTATTTACGTATTAGTGAGATATGTGCCTTGTTGTTCAAGCACCCATTAGACGTATCTACGACAACGTTGTGAACAGTCAGCTGGTTTCAGTTGTTGTGGATGTAGGTGTAGATCCAAATGCAAAATACGACAATGTGCTGCAAGACAGTCCCTATTCCTAAGAACGACGAGAAATGGACACATTCGGGTCTTTTGCAAGACTTTCACTTACAGCAGCATACTTACACTGAAAGTGGTACTAGCGAAACGATGATGCACAAGCCTTTCAACATCCATAACTAATCCAGTCTCTTTAAATTGCTTGACAATTTTAGAAAATGCTTCCGTAGTTGGACGATTATGTAAACCATAATTCGTTCTTAAAGCACCCTATGTGGCTGTAGCAGAAATGAGTTGTGCGATAGTTGAGCGACTCATTTTCGTAAATATCACACTTTCAATTATTGACAAACACGAGACCCTCTAAACTGCATAAACTATAGAAAATAAACTTACAAAATCTTTTCCACTTAATACTTGAATGTCTAAAGCCCATCGTCAACAGCCTGATAGTTCCTTATCAGTGTGGTTTTAGACCAGGAAAGTCCGCAGTCCATCAAATATTCACATTATGGCAGATCCTGAAAAAAAAACCCAAGAACATCAAATCGAAACCCCAAAAACATCAAATCGAAACCCACCATTTTTTCATCGATTTCAAGTCAGCATATGACAGCATCTACAGAGACGAGCTGTATAGAGCCCTAACTAGTTTTGGCATGCGATTTTTTTAACATCGTACTTAAAAGAACTGTGCAGAGCTCTTATATCAACACTTTCAAAAGTCTGTCCAATTACTAGCATATGCTGACGACATTGACATAATCGGTTTCACGGTTAGTGAGGACAAAACAAAGTATATGCTGTCGTCAAGAACAACGACGTCTTGGTCAAAACGTGACCATCGACTGACTTAACTTTGAGGTAGTCAAGGACTTCGTCTACCTAGGCTCCGCTATTAACGCAGAAAAACACACCAGCGCTGAGATCAAACGAAGAAAAACTCTTGCAAATCGCCGTTTCTTTGGGCTAAGAAAACAATTTATTAGCAAAACCCTCTCTCGAGGGACCAAAGTGTCGCTATATAAGACCCTCATTATCCCCGCTGTAGAAGATGACCCCGAATCAGGTGGAGCGCACAAGTGGAAGATGACTTCCTCCAACTTAGAGCGCGAAACTGGAGACATCGAGCTAATGACCGAGCTAGATGGAAAAGTTTGTAAGGTGGGGCCCTAGTTAACACAGGACTGTAGCACCACATTAAGTAAGTAAGTTTTGGTCCCGTCTTATTAGAACCACAATTTATCGTTCAATTAATGGTCTTCTTTGCTTACTTTCCAAAAACTAGACATGTTCAGTAGCTTGAAATGTTATATCATGAGCAGCACTTGCCCTTGAGACTGCAAAAAAAAAGGTTACAAGCTTTACAATATCTGTAACTTTTCGACTCTTCCAAAATGTCTTCACAACTTTATCTACCATTATCATCCCTTGATAACTTGCAATGGGGTGTTGATATGCATGGCATATTCTTTTGAGAAAATTACTAAGCTGATTTCGTATAATTATTTGATGTTTTGCACATCTGAATCCTACGCTTTGGCTAACTACACAAAATAGTCAATCCATCTCCTCAAATAATTTTAGACTTATTCAGTAAGAGGAATGAATCATATCAGAAATTATTTGAAAGCTAAGAAGGTTTTTTTTTAGACTTTGTGCTCTTCACACAAATAAAGTTTACTTAAGACAAAGTCCGACCATTACTTCAAAGTTATTCCAGAAGTAGAATATTGTCTACCACCATCTACATAATAAATAATCCCATCAAAAGAACTGAACAATTACATCAATCCCAACTTGACATACGATTTTTGTCCTCCTTCTGGTTATCCTTATTTAAAGTGATATAAAAATACAAAACAGGAAACAACAGAAACTTAACATAAATCTTATCGGACAAAGCTCAAATATCCAAACAATTTAAATGTCTATCTAAATAGCTTGCAACTTTCAATTCTGATTCACTCAATCAGCATCAGTATCAGCATCAGTATCACACTCGTACATAAATGTGAATTTTTCCAAAAATAAAAGAAAACAACCATTTTTCCATATTGACTTTTTGAACTTTGCAACCAACTTGTGCATATGAACTTTGAACGTATAGGTATAAATATCGTATCCAATTTCAATTCGATTCGATTCGATTCGATTCCATCCATATATGAACATTCCATCCACTCAACTGAATGCATAGTCAAATTGAAAAATCCATTTACGGATTGTTTCATCAATATTATTTCTTCGCATCCTTTGACAAAGAAGTGGCAATCAAAATTGCCATCGCACAACTTCTACTTCCTGGGCAACTCGGTCTTCTATACTGTATTGAAACTGATACTGATGCGACCGATGCGAAATGATGACAATGACGGTAAGGGACGGAACGGAACGGGATGAGAACGGGGCAATATCTTTCTGGTCTATGGTAACTTTATAGCTGAAGCTTTTTGTTGCTCTTCTTCTTCTCGATGGAATATCTTCTTTTTGGCCGAACAATATAAATGCAAGAAGAACGATTTTTCTATTCACTCGGGGGAATCAATTTTCTTGCCGCTCTGCTCGAGTTGTAGTAGCCAAGCCATTTTCTAGAAAATCGCATCAATGTGCACGAATAGACCCGTTGGCGTGGATGGCGTGGCGTGGCGCACCCACTATAGCTAGAAATAAATTGACACATAGTTTACAAGAGTGGATTATGAAGTGAAGCAATAATGAAAACAAAAGGCGCCACTGTCTAGAATTAAGAGGGCGAAAATAAAGCGATTCTTGGATCTTTCCAAAATGTACAATACACTGTGGTGAAATTGTATCATTTTTAAATTCAGTGGTGAGTTGAAATATTGTTGGATTTAGCCGGAAAACTTAGTACAGATAGTTAGGTAGAAATGGCTATCTCAAGGCAACCTAGCCTGATATCAAATTAGCGCATTAGTGCGCGGTTTTGATACCAAAAACTCGTTTGACCTGTGATAGAAAGGGAAAGATTTATAGAGAAGCTTAATAGCGATTATGTAAGAGCCATTTTGTCGCATTGAGAAAAAAGATTAGGTCTCTAATCTTTGTCTCAGATAGCTCATCAAGTTCGTGAAAGAATGCTTTTCCAAAGAATTTCATTCTAGTGTTTGCCAAAGCAGGACATTTGCAGAGGCAATGGATTATCGTTTCACTTTCTCTTTAGTCACTACAACGACGGCAAAAGGTGTTGTGGAAGATACCCAACTTCTCCGCATGAACTCCTATAGGCCAATGTCCGGTACAAACCGCAACAATCCTGGCTATGCCTTGCCTTGGCCTGCATAGAATATCGTTTGTACGGGTTTTATTATAGGTGGGCCATATCTTCCTAGATACAATGCAGTTGGAAAAACTGCTCCACCTTCGGTTTGATTTAGTTTGGTAGATAGAAAAGATTGTACTCTTCATATCACCAAGAGGAATGTTAACCATTTCCGCAAGTGAGCTATTAAGGGCCGATTATTGCCTGGCTAGCTCGTCAGCCCGTTCATTTCCCACGATACTACTATGGCCCGGAACCCATATCAGGGTGACACTGTTGTTAATATTCAGGCTCGCAAGCTCATCGCGACATTACTGGATCAATTTAGATGAGGATGTGGCCGAGTTAATGGCTTTGACAGCTGCCTGAGTGTCTGTGAAGATAGCCGCATTTCGGTTTTGGTTTGGGCTTTGTTTAAGTATCTTACATGCCTCCCTTATTGCTAGCAATTCAGCCTGAAAAACGCTAGCAAAGTCAGGAAGCCTAAAGGATTTCGCTACATTTAGGGACTCAGAAAATATCCCAGAACCAACTCCGCACTCTATTTTTGAGCCGTCAGTAAAGATGGTTGTGTCGAAACCTATCGACACGATGTCATCCTCCCAATCTTCTCTGGATGGGAAAATAACCTTAAAACACTTACTAAGGCTCAAAGTAGGAGTGCAGTAGTCAATGTCTACCGAGATAATATCTGAGGGATTCAATTTCGTTGTGTGGCTGTGACCATAAGGTTTTGACAACCAGCTGTTTGATTCCTTCAGCCTAATAGCGCTGCAGGAAACTATGTATTTGATAAAAAGGTCGATTGGTAGAAGATCCAAAATTACGTTTAAGGCGTCCGTTGGGCAAGTACGCATTGCCCATTGTAGTGCCCACGCAAGCTGTTCTCTGAACCTTCTTTAGCTTATCCATATTATAGGTTTGCTAAGAGCAGGCCACCACACAATCTAACCATATGTTAGGATTGGACGTACTACGGCTGTGTACGTCCATAAAATCATCTTCGACAGAAGTCCCCACTTTTTGCAGAAAGTTTTGTTGCATCCGCAGATGGCAACACAGGCCTTCTTAACCCGTACTTCAATATTAAGTTTCGAGTTTAGTTTAGGGTCGAGTATAACTGCCAAATATTTTGCACTGGAAGACAATGATAGGATTTGACCGTTGAGTCGGGGTAGTGGAAGGGCGGTACTTTAGTTTTGGTGGTAAAGAACAACAGTTCAGTTTTATTTTGGTTAACTCCTAGTCCACAACTCGTGGCCCAGCTGCTAACTTTTTTCAAAGCTGACTCCGTGATTTCATTAATCACAGAGGTGTGCTTTCCTGACACCAATAGCACCAAATCATCCGAATCATAGGCTACCGCCTTCACTCCACATCTCTCTAATTTAACGAGAATTGTATCCATGACCAGAAGCTATAGGAGAGGCGAAACACTGAGTAGGGGAACGTGTTTTGTTGCGAAGACTTCTACACCGAACTTAACGAGCGATTCTTCTAAGGATTCGGTAAGGACGTTGTTAAAAGCACCTTCTATGTCTAGGAAGCTGGCAAGAGTAAATTCCTTATAATGGATTGTTTGTTCTACCGTGCGCACTACCTCATGGAGGGCAGTCTGCGTAGATTTGTCCTTAAGATAAGCATGCTGAGAGCTTTCGAGAGGTCGTCCAACTAGGATTTCTCTAATATGGTAATCAAAAATGCGCTCAAAGGTTTTTAAGCACAAAAGATGTTAAGCTTATTGGTCTGAAATCCTTCGCGTATTCGTGACCTCACCTACCCACTTTCGGGATAAAAACTAGTTTTAACCTGTCTCCACGACATGGGCACATGTTTGAGAAGGAGGCATCCTTTGAAAGTTTGTTCGAGCCATAGAACTGCCACATCATTCAACTTGGCGCTACAGCGCATCGTGCACCTGGGTGTCAAGTAATAGATCCCTGCAGCTTACTCGATTTCTATGTTGCTGTCTCCAGTTTTGAATACCAAGCCGGAGCGTGTCGGCTTCAACTTGATTATTCCACCGGAGATGGGGTCCGCTTATAGTTCCCTCAAGCTTAGCGTTTAATACCCCATGGGCTGAAGCTTCGAAGTTCATTAGCTCTACATGACCTAGCCATATAAATTGTTAAACACGTAGGTTTTTGACCAGTGACAAGTCCGTGGTGAACTGAAATAATTGTGTACAATAGACACAAGCCGGTGAATATATATCGTGAATAGATCCCTCGTCTCGAAGATATCAAGAGATCCTTCATCCACCTGGAAAAAGTCCAGTTTTCTGTACCATACCGTAAGATTTTTGTACAGTGTCTTATTTGCATTTCGGGATAGAGCCTTATTCCTCACTTGCTTAGTCAGGCCAAAGAAACACTATTAGCAAGAGTAATTCTGCATTTGATTTCTGCGTACTGAATCTACAATAGGAGTGGATTCTATCCAATGACAATAAAAACTTCGTTTTGTCCTCTTTAATCACAACACCCATTTTGTTCGCTTCAGACTTGATATCGGGAAAGGCACCCATAAATGCTCATTTCGTTATTTCCATAATGTCGAAGTCATTTGAATATCCAAGATATTGTGTGGATTTTTGGAAGATGGTGCCATTGGTGTTGTCGTTGGTGTTTCGCACCATTCTCTCTGAAGCCTCTGTAGTTGGCGCTGCGAAGGGGCAGTCACCATTCTTATGGATAGGACAGATAGTGCCCAAAATTATACTCGTCCGGCACGCTTTTTTCGAAATAGATTTTGGTTATGAGTTGGTGCATGCTTCTGACCAAATCAGCGTCCGCGTGCCTGAAAAGCTCCATCTGTAAACCGTCATCGATGGCAACTTTGTTTGACTTCAGTCTAGCGATGGCAACTCTGATCCCATTCCGGTCGGGAGAGAGACAGCTTTCGTAAAAACGTTCATCTATCTGCGCAATGCACTCGTAGAATTTGATTTGCCAGTCATTTATGTTTTCAAGAGTTAAATTAACTACAATTCCGTGTTCCGAAGCCAAATCCAACCAGTCTTTAAATGGCGACAAATTGCGTCTTAATGCATACGTTAGTAAGTGCTTCTGAAGATTTGTGCTTGGACGCTTCATTACTTTGATAATCAAATCAGCATTTGCTTTGAGGTTCTTACAATAAATTTGAGTTATTCCTGCTTCTACATAAATAGCATAGGTGGGGACTGAGGAAGGTAGTTTAAAAATACGTTTAAAAAAAAAGCACTGTAATCGCTCAAATTCTTCCACTTTTTTATAGCCAAAAACTTGATTCGCATAGCAAAAACAGGAGTTGATGGTTGCATTGAAGACCTTAAATTTAGATGGCGTATCCACGTTTTTATTACAATAAAATTTAGGCCACATGAGATTGATTGCAGTTTTGGCCTTACTGAGTTTTTTTCCAAAATGTTGTCGCAAGTTAAGATAGTAGGACACCTGAATATTTAAATTCCTTAACAACCTCTATAGGTTGGCCTGCCACTTTTTTCTCGGATGCCTTCTATATCTGCCGTGTGCTGAAAAATGTTGTAATGTTTAAGTCCCAATTGTCACAATAACTCTTAAGTTTATTAATTTGAAGCTGTAATGTAAGGGGGTTGTCCGTTAAAATCACTAAATCATCTGCATAAAGGAGTGTTTTAATGTGTTTATCTCCTACTATGACACCGCAAGGCAAGTTTTCAGATACATCGTCAATGAATAGGGCGAATAAAATAGGTCTGAGGACGCAACCTTGTGGAACTCCAGTATCAGTAGCAAAAAAGTTTGACATATTACTACCATTTCAAACTGCAGCTGAAGTGTTCGCAATTAGTTTTTGGAAACATTGAGAAATTTCGTAGAAACACCTATCAAGCTAAGCTTGTAAATATATAAGTGAGTTTCTGTTGACAGTGTTGAAGGCAGCCTTAAAATCCACAAAGAAGGCATAGAGTTTTTGTTTTCTTGTTATAAATTTTCTAGCTATAGTCTCCAGCGCAAAAATTTGATCAACTGTTGAAAGACCAGGACGAAAGCCCCCTTGGAAGATACTAAGCCGATTATTATGTTCCACCGAGCTTGAAAAGCGATTATATAGTATTTGGGCGAATATTTTTCTTAGGCTACAGAGAATTGATATACCTCAATAGTTTTGAACTAACGATGCATCACCCTTTTTAAAAATCGGAAAAATAAGGGACTTTAAGAATAGACTTGGAACATCCTCGTTTAAGAAGACGTTATTAAAGAATATCAAAAGAGAATCATGAAAATTCGCAGTGCTATTCTTAAAAAACTTGACTGGTATGCCATCAAGTCCACAGGACTTGTTGTTTTTCATTGTATTAAGTGCGTTGACCAACTCGTTTAATCCAATTGGTGCATCGAGATCTTCATCAACAACATTCGGAAGTGCGTATTGGAAAATGAGTGGAGAAATTCCTCCTGTCAGAAGTCGACCGAAGTATAATCCAAACGTTTCTGCTTCAACTGCAATAGCTGTCGAAGGTTTACAGTGCCCTAATTTCCGAACTTTGTGCCAAAAAACTTTTGAATTTTTACAGTTAAATAACACTTAAAAATTTCGCAACTACTTTCCTAATATAGAATTTCTCAATGAGGACTTGACAACTTACCCAATCACTTTAAATGATTCATGATGACAGTTCAATGATTAGTGAAAGGATGCGTTCACAAACTAAATTCAAAGTTGTCAAATTCATATTAGAAAACCTGAAATGACCCCAAATCCATCCCTGTAAATACTCCCTATTATAGATATTGCTTCATCTTTTGCATTCAGCTGGGAATACAATAAATGTAATGAGACGACCCAACGATGGATAGCTGACTTAGCCGCCTGTTCTGTGGGCTTCTCCCAGTTGGCCATTCTGTCTGCTATATCGGTTTGATTGATTCCCTACATTTATTCGTTTCTTTCTCAACCAACGATGATGACGATGACGATGACGAAGGCGAAGACGAACGCCGAGTACGACGGGAGGGATATAATATTTTTTTCTTACCAATGTGTAGTGGATGTTCAAGAATCAAGACCAAGGATGAGATTCAAAAGTCGGTCAGGCTTTTCTCTAAAGCGAAAAATAAAGTAGATATACTTACCAACTATACAGTCTAACTATACCTAACCAATCCTACACTATAGGTATAGTGGAGTGTTTCCTTCAGGAATTTTTATTTTTCTCTGCCATTTTGTTCAGAGCTTTCAAAAATGCTTGTGTCCTTTTAAAAAAATGAAGAAAAAGGAAGAGGTTTGATTTTCCCCCAAGGACATATCTCTATCCTATACACTGACTATACAGTGGAATAATAATAATAAAAAATGAACACTAAAAATGGGCTGGGAATTGCCATAGATTGAGTGTTTGCGTTCTTTAGAAATATTTTTAAACATTTTCCAAACGAAGCTATTTTTGAATACAAACATTGAAATTGAAGCACATACTCACAAACCTGAATGGAAAAGGACAGATAAAGGGATTGGCAAAAACAAAAATGAACATCATCCTAAAGTGTACTCGTATTGGAAAATAAATAAAAAAATAAGACAAGAAGTGAACTTTTATTATTGGTCACAATAAAGTTCCGTTGGATTTTGGATGTCCTTGTTTGCTCCGGTTTAAGTTTGTCTAAGGTGTTGGTTTGTTTTAAGTAAAGCATTAAAGTTGTGTTTTCTTTTAAGTATTAAGAGGTTTGATCTTCTGTGGAAGGTGGGGTGTAAAGTCTAGATTTTAGCTGAACGAAGACATATTACCAAAAGGATTTAAGTTGCAGTTATTATAACTTTGTTTGAAAGAATTTAAAAATCAGTTTGAAGAAAAACATTATGGACTTTCAGAATTGGAGTTGAGGCTCACTCTCATTCCCATTTGACAATTTCAAACTTTATTGCAAACACACCTTTAAATAATGACCAAGTTGTCAAAGTCAATACATGATAGGGAAGAACAAAAACTTAGTATGGCAAAATTCAAAAACAAGGAACGATATTTTTAATGGGATTGGGTCCAAAAGAAAGGGTTTTTCTATAAGGGCGGGTAGATGTTGAAATTGTTAAATATTAAATTTGTTAAGTGACAACAGACGGCTGAACAAAGAGATGGGTAGGTGTATGCATCTGGAGGCGAATTTAGGATATGAATTCTGGGGAAAAGCAATAATAACCGTGAACTACTTGCAAAATAGACTACAATTCCAAAAACACACTATGAAAGATATACTGGAAAGACACCAAATATAAGTCATCTTCGTATTTTTAGAACAAACGCTTTTGTTTATATCCCTAAAGAAACTCGAAAAGAGTTAGATGATAGAGCTGAAGCTAAGATTTTTGTTGGTTACGACTAGCATTCAAAAGCTTATCGGTTTGTTGACCAAAGAACCAAGAAAACTACAATTAGCCGAGATGCAAAGTTCTTTGAGTTATCAAAGAATGGAGAGGTTCATACGGTAAAAGGTATTTTTACCAAGACGAATAGTTCAGAACTAATAGTTCCAATTTTACTTAAAATTCAAGGCGTGACTACAGAACAAAAAGATACTAATAACGACGAAAATATAAAAGAAGAGGAATAAGAACCAACACAGGAAGATCTACCAAAAACATCAAGCAGACAAAATAAAGGAGTCGCACCACAACGCTTTATAAGCCGTGCATATATTGTACAGAAAGACCTTGTGAAAGAGCCTAGGAACTATAGGAAACCCATTACTTGTAAAAATAACGAAAAGTGGAAAAGCAATAACAGAAGAAATTCAAGGCCTTGAGAAAAACCAAACATGGCAATAAGTATTTCCACCAAGTGGAGCGAACCTTGTCGGTTGTAGATGGACCTAAAGGACTAAACGAAACGTTCAGTAAAGTATTCAGAGGTTCAAGGCTCGGCTTGTCGCGCAGGGATTCAGTCAAAAATATCGAAAAGACTACGACCAGACATCTTCTCTCTATAGCAGGAAAATGCAAAATGAAGGATCAACATATGGGTGTAAGGTCAGCGTTCTTAAACGGAGAACTCAAGGAAGAGATTTATATGAAACAACCGCCTGGGTTTGAAGTAAAAGAAGGGGGCTTGGTTTCCCGATTAAGGAAGAGTCTATATGGTTTGAAGCAAGCAGCACACGTGTGGATCGAAGTAATTCATAATGTTCTCATTGAAAGTGGTTTCATCCAGAGTAAAGCAGATCTAGGCTATACATTAGTCAATTGAAGGAAGAGAACCGCCACGCTCAAGAACCAGAAGATATATCAATTTCAAGTAAATTTTGTTAAACAGACAATAAGGCAGAAAGATGCAGAAATGGCTCTCAAGAAAATTGGTGGGTTGTTTTTTTACCATAGCAGTTTGAAAAAAAGCTGAAAATTTTGCTGAACCAAAAACGCTAGACTTGAATTAAATTTCATATAATAAAGTGTAACGTTATATCAAAGAAGTATATTTTTTGAAAAAAAAATCCATTTGACGGTTTTTTTTTATAAATCAAAAAAACTGAAAAAAAAATTGTCAAATCCAAAATTTTACGACTAAAATATGATTTCATCTCCAAAAGAATTTTGTGGAACGAAAAATAATGTTTTTGATATCTGATCAAATTTTGAGAAAAATCGAATTGACAGTTTTTTTATAAAAAAATAAAAATCTAAAAAAAAAACATTACTCAAAGTTGGTAAAAATTGAATATCGATTCAAATATCTTATCAAAAACTTGAAATTTAGGCTTCAAACTTATTTTTTCTTATAAGAAATATTGTTTTCAACAATCTAAAAAATGTTGAAAAAAATCGAACTGACAGTTTTTTTACAAAAAAAATTAACAAAAGTTGGTAAAAAATGATTTTCGACTCAAATATCTTTTCAAAAATTTGAAATATTGGCTTCAAACTTATTTTATTTCACAGAAAATATTGTTTTCGATATTCAGTAATTTTTATATAAAAATCCAACACTCCGTTTTTTCATAAAAAATAAAATCTGAAAAAAATAGTACGCAAATTAGGTAAAAATTGATACGAGTACATATAGACAAACTTTTAAGCAAGACAAACCGACAGACGGGATGGGAAGTTATCAGTGTGGGTCGCATCCCAGCCCAGGCATCGGTCGATTGTGGCTTATTTGCATAGACCTGTGACTTCAAAAAACGCCACAGGAAAAAGTGTATCGGGGTCATGACCTTGGTGGCCAATTCACTTAACGCATTCGAGACATAACCTTACCTTCAAGTCGTTTATGCCAAATGTCAATCGTGGTGTTTCCCGTGTGGGCCGTAGCGCCGCGCCGCCTTGCTAGAACCACACGACGTCTAGGTCCATATGGATCAATTTGGGCCACAAGAAATTAGTTATCATCGTCATATAGCGCTCGCTGTTGACGGCGACCGGCTCACTAACGTCGTTTTCAAAAAAGTACGGACAAATTACGCCACACCGCGCCGGCTCAACATCCACACCAAACGGTTACTTTTTGAGGATGCATTATCACCTGGTGAACCTCGCGTGGGTTGGTGTTGTCCCATATGCAGCAATTTTACTTTTTAACACAGCCATTCATCCAAAAATGAGCCTCGTCAATAAAGATGATTTTTCGGCCAAAATAAGGGTCGTCCTCCAAACGATTCCAAACCAAGTCTGCAAAAGGCCGAGTTCTTGTGCAAGGCGAGGAATAGACTACCTCGGGTTTTGCTGTACAAATTCACCTATTTGGATGCAAAAATAGCTGAAAAGGAAATGAATTCACTGTAACTGACAGAATAATACCAACTACCAAATTGGGTGCAGCAATAGTCCGTTGTACAAGGTAAATCTGTGATTGACCTTTGCGCTGTAAATGATAAATGGATTGATCGTGTCAACAGATTTGAAGTTGAGTGTAAGACTTTCTCAGACCACATGCCCATAGTTGTGGAATTTTTAAACCAAGCACCTTCTACTGAAACAAATCTTAAACTTCTTCCTCGTCTTAGTTGGAAATATGAACAGAAAACTTCGTTTCAGCGAAATTTAGAAAATTTTTTACTAACTAATGCCTTGCGAACGGAATCCACGGAAGATCTTTCAAATCAACTTACTGAATGTATTCGAAATTCTTATCCAAGCAAAACTATAAACCCGAAGTTATCATTTAAACAGGAATGGTTTGACAAAGAGTGCTGGAAAGCTAGAATAAAGTCGTTCTCCATTTTACGCACAATCCGTTCGTCAAACAACCAACACCTTAGGACTTGGTATATCGAAGCCAACACAAATTACAAAAACTTATGTCGTCAAAAGAAAACTGACTTTGAAAACCAACAAGCTCTTCTTTTAGGACAAACTCGAAACGCCAAGGAATTCTGGAAGATTGCGAGGGAAATCAACGGAATGAATTATAAAATCGGTACAGGTGTATCGGCTGAATTACTTGCAAACCACTTTAAACTTCTCCTCTCAAATAATTCTAATCTGACAATCTCATACGCAGAACCTTTATGCATTGACGAATCACTAGACTCCGACATCTCTATTGAAGAAATACAATCTGTGTTGATGAAAGCGAAAAATGGAAAGGCGCCAGGTGAGGATGGTATTCCTTATGAGTTTTTTAAAAATGCAACACCTCAATATTATGACAACTTAAGGACCCTGTTCAACAAAATTTTATCAACGGCAAGCATCCCCTCTTCGTTCAGGAAATCTGTGATCTTCCCGATCCACAAAAAAGGACCTTTAGACGTTGTAGAAAATTATAGAGGAATCTCTTTCATGAATGTTATGTCAAAAATTTTCTGTGGTGTCTTAGTTGAAAGATTAGAGAGATGGGTTGAAAGGAAAAACATTCTGTCTGAACTACAAGCGGGATTTAGAAAGAATTACTCCACTATTGACCAAATATATGTTCTTACGTCTATTGTTAAAGCGTTCCAAGCCAGGAACAAAAAAGTATACTCTTTCTTTGTTGATTTCAAAGCTGCCTTTGATCTTATTAACAGGGACGCTCTTTTTTACAAAATGTCGCAACTTGGTATATCGTCAAAATTCATTAAAGTGATTAGAGAAATGTACACGGATACTAATGCAGCAGTTTGGGATGGTACAACGTACTTGGAGTGGTTCGGAACTAATTCTGGTGTGAAACAAGGCTGTCTCCTCAGTGCATTATTGTTCTCACTCTTTTTAAACGACGTAGTAGATGATCTACCTGGTGGAGTCAGAATTGCTGGTACTTTAGTCAATGTGTTACTCTACGCAGACGACCTTGTCATACTAGCTGAATCACCTGAGCAGATGCAATTGATGATAAATCGCTTGTCAAACTACTGCAAGAGATGGGATCTATCTATAAATACAGAAAAATCGAAAATGATGGTCTTCGAGCGACATTCAAGAAATCATAATGACAGACAGTGGTATTACGATGGACAAGCTGTAGAAACCGTGAGAGAAATTAAATACCTAGGTGTGAGACTTAGTTCAACTTTTAGTTTCAAGAACCACCTAGCCGAGAAAAGCAATAGCTCACAAAGCTTAATCAACCTAACCTGGAAAAATGTTTTTTCAAACAAAAGAATCACTTTATCCTCAAAACATAAGATATTTAATTCAGTTGTCAAATCAACCCTTTGCTACGCTTCTCAAGTCTGGGGTGCAGATGAGTACGAGGAAATAGAATTATTCCAAAGAAATTTTCTGAAGAAACTATTTAACCTGCCACAAAATACACCAAATTATTGTATTTACTTGGAAACTGGCCTTCCAAAACTCCTAACCAACACTCTGAAATCTCAAGCTGACTTCATAATTAAGCTATGTAGTCATTATGAAGAATATCGACTTTCGAAGAAACTGTTTTTGTATGAGTTAAGGAACAAAGACTGGTGGTATAAAAAATGGCAGACTATTGGTAACGCTTGTGGTGAAAACTTAATAATTGACACTAACAACTTAAGCAATTTGAAAGAAAATCTCTACAACATTATTCAGAAGAATGAAGACGCATCTCGTGATATGTTCATCCTTAAGGCGCGAGAGTCTGATAACAGAGTCTTATACAGCCAATTGGATTACAATCTAAAACAAAGGAACTACTTCCATGATTCGTTAAGGTATGATGAGATATCTATAATCTTCAAAGCAAGGTGCGAGGTCCTTCACCTCAATGGGAACCCCTATAATGGAAGCTTTAACCAATTCTGTTCGCTGTGCAACCTTAAAGCAAAAGAAGACTGCTTTCATATTATTAGTATATGCCCTATATTCAGACCACAAAGAATTATGCATTTTGGTAAACCCACTTTAACATTACAAGAATCTGTACAACTTTTAAACGAATGTGAATGGAAAACTCTTAGCAATTTCTTGAAAACAGTTTACAAATACAGAAAATTGTTAATATCTGAATACATTTAAATACCTGCCATTTTGAATTTATTGAAAATTTATTTTATTTATAGTCATTAATTAAATTTAAAATATAAATTTGCCAATCAGGCTGACGGCTAAGCCATAGCTTTAAGATTCAAATTTTGTAACAAACTATTGTATTTAACTGTTAATAAATGAATAACTTACTTACTTACTTACTTAGTCCGTTGTACTTATGGGCAGCTCTGTCAGGTAGCGGAGGGATCCAATGGATTTTGGAAAAAGTGGAGAGCTTTCAATACTTTGCAAGTATCGTCCCTATCGAAGGTGGAACCGAACAAGACGTCATCTGCCGCATCGGCAAAGCAAAAGCGGCGTTCGGTATGTTGTCGAAAATTTGCAGGAATAACGAATGTTTCACACAAATGTCGAATCTGTGATTTTTTATGGGTGCAGCACTTGCAAAGGTTACTTCAGCCATCACAAGAGAGCTGCAAACCTTCGTGAAGAGATGTCATCGTAACATCCTAAGGATTTTCTTGCCAAACCGTGTATGAAATAAGTCCCTTTATAGAAGGACAGGCCAGGGACCTATAGACTCTATAATACGAAGGCGTAAGTGGCAATGGATTGGAAATACGCTTCGAAAATGTAACGACTGCCAAGCAATGCAGTGGAATCCGCTTACACAAGAAGTAAGAATAGCTAGACGATTGAGAGACACATGGCGCGGAATCAGCGTCACTAGGCAAAAGTTCTAGGGGCTGAAACACATCTCCGGAAACCGTACACAATGAAGCGTAGGAGTAGTAGAGGCCAACCCCTATGCCCGTTAAGGGGTTACCAATGGGCTTACCAACGGGCTTAACAGATCTGAGAACCTAAGTAAGAAATGAAGTCAATACTTAAAGCTCGTCTAAAAAAGTGGATAGCAGAAAGGGAAGTTCTGAATGCATTCCAAGCTGGATTTTGTGAACTCTATTAAACAGTAGATCATATCTCCACCATTTTAATTATTGTCAACTCATATTAAGAAAGTAACAACAAGACTAGGGTTATCGTATAAGTTCGTACGAGTAACCCAGAGCCTATATGAGAAAAACTTTTTCTTGTGTTTGGGATTGTCAAAATGTATGCGACGAATTGTAGTGTGGAAAAGAGATAGAAATAGTGCGTAGTTATAAATACCTTGGAATAATTACCTCGAGTAAAGGTCATTTTGAGAAGCATTTTACCAATAAATTAGAAATTGTCACAAACGCCTTAAACGTACTAGCAGTCGATCTTTTGTTATGGTGCACAGTTCTTGGGATTCTTAGAATCCGAGAGTGTAGAACAACTAATGACACTTTTCACGAAACGACTGTTCAGGCTTCCGCAGTATACTCCAAATCATATGCTTTACTTTGAAATGAGACTACCACCCATGTTCGTTTAAGATGAATGGAGTCACGTCATCAAAAGAGTTCAGAGCTTATCCTGAAGAACATTTGGCCGAGTAGTGAATAATTGGGTTCAACTTATTGGCCACAATTAGGATACCAATGTTTATAACCAAACCAAATATAGGGTTCAACATCGTCAAATAGAGTGCAAACTTTTCTGCCACTTTCTACAGAAGCTAAGAAACATATGAGGATAGGATTATTAAACGTCAACGTATTGGCACGAAGGTCATTAATTTAAACCCTAATACCGTTGTCCTTTACATATAGTAACCAGTTTACGAAAGTCGTAATGCCAAAATAACCACAATCGACTGATATTCTGGAATACTTTAATACAGTGGCACATATTGTCTATCAAATTACCTTCAACACTATTTTGCAATCGTAAATGCAAAATAAATTTCTCCTTGAACAAAAACCCAATTTATTGACAACCAAATTTTGCTTAAAAATGTATTTCCCTACATCAAGTACTAGCTGACCCGGCGAATTCTGTTCCGTCTTATTTTTTTTTTATATAATCCTGCGAACCACAAACTTTTAAGGATTGACCTTGTGATTTGTTGATGGTCATGACAAATGCAAGACGGATCGGAAATTGAAGTCCTTTAAATCCAAGCGTCGGTTGGGATCATTGGGATCCTCGGAATGAAAACTTCCTCACCATTGAATTTTTCTCTCAGTATCGTTGCGTAACTAACATTATTCATCAATTTTCTAACCACCAAACGCGTACCGTTGCACAGTTTTAGTTGGTTTATGTTTCGAAGCATGTTTACTACGGAGACAACATTTAGGCGTAAATTGTCAATAAGCCAGGCACATCCAACGAGTTTAAAAATTCAATTGGATAGTTGGTAGCTTCATCTATCTTATCTTATCTTGAATTATTTTGAATTATGTAAACGGTGATTTTTTAAGAGCTTGAGAACTTTTTTTTAAAAAAAACATAAAATTTGCAAAATCTCATCGATTCTTTATTTGAAACGTTAGATTGGTCCATGACATTTACTTTTTGAAGATAATTTCATTTAAATGTTGACCGCGGCTGCGTCTTAGGTGGTCCATTCGGAAAGTCCAATTTTGGGTAACTTTTTCGAGCATTTCGGCCGGAATAGCCCGAATTTCTTCGGAAATGTTGTCTTCCAAAGCTGGAATAGTTGCTGGCTTATTTGTGTAGACTTTAGACTTGACGTAGCCCCACAAAAAATACTCTAAAGGCGTCAAATCGAATGATCTTGGTGGCCAACTTACCGGTCCATTCCTTGAGATGAATTGTTCTCCGAAGTTTTCCCTCAAAATGGCCATAGAATCGCGAGCTGTGTGGCATGTAGCGCCATCTTGTTGAAACAACATGTCAACCTAGTTCAGTTCTTCCATTTTTGGCAACAAAAAGTTTGTTAGCATTGAACGATAGCGATCGCCATTCACCGTAACGTTGCGTCCAACAGCATCTTTGAAAAAATACGGTCCAATGATTCCACCAGCGTACAAACCACACCAAACAATGCATTTTTCGGGATGCATGGGCAGTTCTTGAACGGCTTCTGGTTGCTCTTCACTCCAAATGCGGCAATTTTGCTTATATACGTAGCCATTCAACCAGAAATGAGCCTCATCGCTGAACAAAATTTGTCGATAAAAAAGCGGATTTTCTGCCAACTTTTCTAGGGCCCATTCACTGAAAATTCGACGTCGTGGCAGATCGTTCGGCTTCAGTTCTTGCACGAGCTGTATTTTATACGGTTTTACAATAAGATCTTTGCGTAAAATCTTCCATGTGGTCGAATAACACAAACCCAATTGCTGCGAACGGCGACGAATCGACATTTCACGGTCTTCAGCAACACTCTCAGAAACAGACGCAATATTCTCTTCTGTACGCACTGTACGCATTCGTGTGGTTGGTTTATTGTCCAATAAAGTAAACTGAGTGCGAAACTTGGTCACAATCGCATTAATTGTTTGCTCACTTGGTCGATTATGTAGACCATAAATCGGACGTAAAGCGCGAAACACATTTCGAACCGAACACTGATTTTGGTAATAAAATTCAATGATTTGCAAGCGTTGCTCGTTAGTAAGTCTATTCATGATGAAATGTCAAAGCATACTGAGCATCTTTCTCTTTGACACCATGTCTGAAATCCCGCGTGATCTGTCAAATACTAATGCATGAAAATCCTAACCTCAAAAAAATCACCCTTTAGTTCAGGTCATCGACAACTTTATTCTTAGCCGCTATAATTGCAAGCTCACTCAACCATTCATTGTTTGGAAATACATTGTTGATAAGTTCGTCTTTTGATGATGACAAAATTACAGAAATTATGAAATGATATAAATTCGCTTGATTTATCGACTGGTACTTGACCATTTTCGATAGTCAGTAATTGCTCAGAGAAATCTTCAGCAGAACATTTGGCAATGCAACTCTCATGCTCGTTGTCAGCTGCAGTTTCTTCACATGGTGCCATGGATTCGACGATTTGGCAAGCGTTTATTTCGTCGGCAGCCGTAAATCTTGGAATCACTGCCAATGTTTGGTGGAAATCGCATTGCTTCTCCAAACATCTAGAGTCATTGTGTAAATCTTTCAATGCACCATTTTGCATTCGCCTTAGACGATGATTTTCGATGCAGATAAAACTTTGGCCATTGCTGAGTGTTTTGCAATATTACACGTTCGTTCTTCGATGGTTTGAAGATTTAACGGTATTTTTAATGCTGAATGAGCCGCATCCTTTTTACAATATGGCTGCTATTTTATAAGAAGCAACTGCAATCGCACAAACAGGGGATAAAACTGCTGACATCAGCAATGTCTTACAAGTTCCACCAAAGACCTCTAGGTATTATAAAACACGATTTTCATCATGGATTGCCTTCATTTAAGTATCATAAACTTCCTTTTGTTGGGAATTTAATAGGGGTACATTCGTTTCAACTACTAAATCTAATTCCTGTTGATCATATTCATGTTCTCGTACCAATTCTCGATGAAATGGGTCATTCATTTCACGATTTGGCGCTGGCTTTCCTAACCTGATTGATAAACTACCGCACATGAGGTAACACAAATCTTCAATCAAGAGTAAAGCACGATTATGTATCTCCTCATTCATCTCAATATCGTGATTTCTGAAACATATTTACCAGCAACAACCGCAAGTAGAAACATTCATCATTCATTGGATGAACTGTATATGTACGACCAAGAGCATCAGTAGAACCCACATCCGGAATCGCATCGCCCTGCTTCCGTCTTTGAAAATTCTTCGATGAAGCGTTCCAAGTATAATAAAGTGGCATATCCTAGCAAAGCAAAGTTCGTGCAAACTGATCGTTTTGGCAGATTGCCAAAAAACTGGTCAATGTAGTTGCTCGAGGTGTTTCAGCACGTTGCATAGCATTCGTAGCCGTGATATATACTCTTTGGACATTCTCCAGATGCACCGCCAAAAGCTTAACAGTAGGATAACGTTCGTTAATAGGGAATGCGAATATACGCCAGACCGCTCAGTTACAGTTTACATAACGACCAACTTGATAGCGTGAAATTTCGTCGTTGGTATTTGAGAATTGCAATCTGAAAACCGCCATCGATGCCTTTGGTAACATATTTGCAAATAAATGCACTTTACTGAATTGCAGTACTCAACGTTGCAATGTTTTGTGTCGAGTCACACGAGAACGCTGTCGAATGGGATAAAGAGTATCTCATGTCCGTCTCCTGACTCTAAGCACCTACTCACCAATTTTCAGCCTTATCGGTACAGCCGTTCTTAAGTTATAACAAGTGTAACTAACACGACTTTCTTTTTGTATATATCGATTACTTCTGATTCAAGTTTGGCTAATTTACCAATTTTTAAAGTCAAACTTCTCAGAAACTCAAAGTTCTTATAATAAAATGTTTAACTTTGTGTTCGCACATTTTCCCAGATTACAAAACTTGAAGATATAAATATGGGTCAGATCGAAAAGTGGTGTACAACTTTGCTATAAAATATCCAAATAAATTGATAACTCTCGAAATCTTCAATTTTATAAAAAAAGTTTACGAGCATTGTATTAAAAGTCATCTTTTTTCTCCCCGCTACGACAGTGTTGCGATTTGTAAACAGAAATATCCTGAAAATGTACATTATTAAAAGTATATACAAAAATCTTATTTCAATCTTTCTGCAGATGAAAAATCACATTTACAAACACTAAGTAAACACTTAAGCTTGCGCTTATTTTAAAATGTTTCGCAAAGAGTTCAACCGCTCAAAATGCAAACAAAAAAATGTTCCCTTTTCAAAATAGAACCCAGTGCCATGAGTCATCATCCGATAACAGGGCTGATGCAGCCAGCCCAACGTTGTACAAATATTCATTGTTCCCTAAAATGCTTCGCGTAAAATGCACACAATTTGTGGTGAAGCGTGTGCGGTGAGACTCAATTGCTTCGAACTGAGAGCAACATAAATACCACCAAAGATTTCTGCAAGTCCTCCAGCCAGATAGCACCATGCGTCGACATCGTTTACTGATGCTGATGCTTATGCTTATGCTGAAGCTGTCAAGAAGAAATCTTCCGAAATCCAAATCCCTTCGAAACAGGAGTTGGGCGAAGGAGGTTTTAGAAAACCGCAACAGTATCTACTAGAATAACTATAGATAGAAGCTGAAGAAGTTGAAAGTGAGGATGAGAACTAAGGAGCATCGCACCACCACTATAGAATATACCAGAGTGCACTCGGCTCGCATTGAAGAGTGCTTGAATAAACATCCTTTAGTGGTGCTTATTTAAATAGTTGGTTTATCTATGCAGCAAGCGACGCGATGACGACGATGATGATGACGACGAAGGACTATGATGATGGTGATGAGGTCGACAAAGAATAAGCTGCTTCATAGTAGTTGATACTCTGTGTTTTTTTTAAGTCCCAGAAGACTCTTGAGCGAGTGCCTTTTCCCTTGTTTTACAACAGCAACAAAAAATCAATTTTGTCGAGTGAGTTTCATTGAAGTGGTGACTGGCGAGTTATTCAGTAGAATAAAGAAAATATGATGTTCCTAGAATTTTTCCATTTTACACAAAATTGGCTGAAAGAAATTTTATGTTTTCACTTCAAAAAACTTTGTTGACTAATCATTTTTTCGTCTGTAATAATTTTAGGTGAATGTTTGTGAAAAAAATGAAGTTTAATGTGTTTGCAGAAATATTATGCTACAGTGATTATCTGATTTCTCGATCAATAGTGATTTCGCCTTCTAAGAGGTTATGAAAGAATGTTTGAAGAAGTATATATACATCGCAGAGTATACATTTCTTCTGAAATTAAAACAAAAATCAAAATCCCGTCAACGTGATAGTGTTAATAGAAAAGACACTTCTAAAGAACTAGCCACTTCTTTACAAAACATTTTCAGAATTTGTTCAAAAACTTTTTATTATTACGTTTGATAAATCAACCAGGGACAAATGATCAAATTATCAATTATCCACTATAAACTATGAATTTTAAACCGTCTTCTATCAAACATCTATTATCAACTAAGAACTATCAACTATCAACCATCAACTATCAACTATCAACTATCAACTATCAAATGTCAACTATCAACAACCAACTCTCAATTATCAATCATCAACTATCAACTATTAAATGTCAACTATCAACTACCAACTATCAATTATCAATCATCAATCGTCAACTATCAACTACAAACTATCAATTATCAATCATCAACTATCAATCATCAACTATCAACTATCAACTATCAACTACAAACTATCAATTATCAATCATCAACTATCAATCATCAACTATCAACTATCAACTAGCAACTATCAACTATCAACTATCAACTACAAACTATCAATTATCAATCATCAACTATCAATTATCAATTATCAATCATCAACTATCAACTATCAACTACCAACTATCAATCATCAATCATCAACTATCAACTATCAACTATCAACTATCAACTATCAACTATCAACTATCAACTATCAACTATCAACTATCAACTATCAACTATCAACTATCAACTATCAGCTATCAACTATCAACTTTCAACTATCAACTATCAACTATCAACTATCAACTATCAACTATCAACTATCAACTATCAACTATCAACTATCAACTATCAACTATCAACTATCAACTATCAGCTATCAACTATCAACTACCAACTATCAATTATAAATAATTAATCATCAACTATGAACTTCTAATTACCAACTGTAAATCCAAAAATTAACCAAACGTTAAAGAGTTGCAACTTAAAACAGAACCTGATCAACGTAGACTTTTCTTCACTATAAGTGCAAGTTCTTGTGACCATTTAAGTGGCTTTAACTCTAATGACTGTACCCCTGATTCCAAAACTGATAAAATTTTTAGTACTTCAAACACAAGTACAATGAAATTGATTCCATCAGATCTCCTTTGATATGGAACTATCAGATAGTATTATTTTGTTAGACACGGTTTTCAAGTGAAATTGATAGTTTACCATCTTTGTTTCTAGATTAAATGATAAGACACTTCACCTTGTTTTGAAGAGTGTGAGAATTTATTTTAACTCAATTGTTATAACAAGTAGATATATATCAAAAACCTTTCAATACAAACTTTACAAATAAGAATAATAAGACAAATTTTAAAGCTACCGGATTGGCACTTCCGGCTGAATTAAGAATTATTGTGAATTCTTTCGCAATATTGACACCAGGTTTTGATATGGATATTGCTTTCTCAAAAGTTGCTACTTGTAGTTGCTGAGTCTGATTTTCAAAATGCAATGTAGCTGATTTGGGAGTTTTTGCCAGACCAGCGATGATGATCCGCTCTAAGGTTGATTTCGTCATATAATCAGGTTTCGAGGCAAACGAGCTCTTCAAAGTATTTCCACTAAATTCAAATTTCGCATAGATGAACTTTCCATGTCGATAGTCATAAGATTTCTCATCGTCAATGTATAAAGTTCCATTGGCGTAACCATCTTTGTTCAAACAAACAACCAGAGTATATGGATCATCTTTCATCATCAAAGACGTCCGTCGGACAGTCTCCTTTTTCGGGATTATTGAGCCTCCTCGTTGGTATACGGGCACCTGAAATGTAAAAAGACATTACAAACTTTCTCATGTAGACGACGTCCTACTTACTTTGTGATCATCAACTTTGATTGATTGATTTCCAACCTTATCAAACTTTTCGTAATTATCGATATCGTACCAAACATCACCATTCTGTCCACCATCTTTGGAGGGAAAATAGACATTTACGCTGTCAACACCTCTCTCCATTACTGGACGAACCAACAAATGATCATGAAGCAAATATTCGAAGTCCACTTTGAAACCATTGGAATCTTTTGGATAGTGAGCTAATATCGGCCTCATTACTGGATATCCGAACTTCTCGTGCTCGTAGAACATTGTGTACCACATCGGAAGATAGGTATACCTCTTTCGAATTGCGTCTCGAATTATCAATCGAGTCTTCTCGGGGAAAAGCCATGGTTCTCGACGTTTGGTCCCCATGTTAGCATGGGCTCTATAAAACGGAATAAACGATGCAGCTTGATACCAACGCTCTACCAATTCGATCTCGGGATCATTGAAGAACCCTCCAACATCTGATCCACAAAATGAGAATCCCGAAACCGCTTCTGACAAACACATCTTGATAGAATGTTGTAAATAGGGCCAATCATCTGTATTATCTCCTGTCCAAATTATGGCATACCTTTGGGAGCCAGCAAAATGTGACCGTGTCAGAATGAAAGGTCTCTGATTCGAATCCCTTTGAAGAAGTCCTTGAAAAGTAGCCATTAACTGGTGATGACCGTAAATATTGTGGACATTTCTGTGTTCCCAGCCACCAAAGTGAATATTGTCCTTTAACATTGTCACTTCTGGACCGTCGAAAACTGATGGCTCGTTCATGTCATTCCAAATCATGACATCTGCTGTCGTCGTCTGGAAATTACTCAACTTAAACTGACTCGAATAGTATTGACGAACTGCAGGATTAAAGAAATCCGGATAACTAGAAGTACCCGGCCAACATTCACCAATGAAATCGCTGCCATTTGCAAATTTTGTATAGAACTTATTCTCGGTACAGTAATTGTGGAAGAAATAAGTATTATCCCGCTTGTAATGGGGATCAATGATAATTGTCAAATGTCGTCCGGAATCTGTCAAATTCTTTATCATATCGAGGGGATGAGCAAACGTGACAGGATCCCAAGTGAAATACTTCTTTGCATCTGTATACTCGATGTCCAACCACATGGTGTCCAAAGGAATGTCATAATTATCGAACTGAGCAGCAACTGTCTTGACATCGGTCTCGTTGTCATAATTCCAGCGGCATTGATGATAACCCAAAGTGAAGAACTGAGGTAGATTTGCTGTTCCGGTGAGATCAGAATATTGTTTGAACGTATCGAGTGGAGATGGTCCAAGGAGTACGAATACATCAATGATGCCACTTTCAGTCATAAAACGGGCAGTGGGTGGATCTGGTTTGCGCGTTCCTGAAACAAAATCACACTATACGTCAAGTTTTCAACCATCTATGAAATTGTCTCCCGGGCGTCATCTAACAATATTTCTTCAGTGTTTACCTGAAATATCAACCCACGTCTCTGCTGAATTATGCCAAAAGACTCCAGCTGAACGTTCAGTCCTGTCAACATATGAAAATCATAGAACATCTCACTATTTTTAATCATATTATTGGCCTTACCCGTGACCATATATCACTGGCACTGATCCATACAATCCCATTTTACTATCAACCTCATAATTAGCCGTATCCAAATTATAAAGACGATACGGATCAGTACCTTGAGTTTGTTTTAAAGCAAACGAATCAGCATGTTCGGGAATACCAAAGAGTACTTCGGCTTCGGGAAATGTCAAATCCATAGCAATAGCTTCGGGTCCATTCGGTTTTGAATCGCGATGGGAATTAAATTCTTCTTCCCATGAATCTGGATCTTCCATTGGCTCAGCTTGTGATCTCCGTTGAAGGTGTTCAAAACGCATCAGACCTTTCCCATTGAGCGTTACAGACAGGACATTATTTTGGTAGAAATCGATTTTAAGCGGATCTTTTTGGATAGAAGCTTTGATTACACCTGAAGTGACAGTTATGCTTGAACCATGATCTTCTGCTGATAAATCTCTACAAATATTTAAGGAATAAGAATTAGATGTATATTAGCAGCATGAAATTTGTTTAAATTACGCTATAATTCTGGGGGAGGCTTTCAGGGACTCAGTAACTCTGTAACGTGGTTTTATTGGATTTTTCTCATCAATTGTCATGTGAAAAGTATTTCCGCCCTATGAACAAATTCCTTTAGAAATTCTATTGTTACAAAAGCTTTGATTCCTTACCTCTACAACTTCTAGCTTAGCAAGTAAGACAACTTGACTTTTATCCTTGTTATAGATGTCAAATGTCACGAAATCCGAAAAGGTTTTTAATGAATCCGCAACTATTGCAAATTTTGAAGTTCCTGGTTGATCTTTTCGACATCGTCTTTTAAACAAGTTCAAAACAAAATATCAAAATGAGATCTAGTGGTAAAAGATTCCAAGCTTTCAAAATATCAACCAACCTGCAGAAACTACTCTGGTCACAAGTTTTAAATGTTTTATGATCAACAGAAGATCCATAATGAATGGAACAGACGATAATAAATAAGACCGTGATCAAGTAATGCATGTTGAATATTAAGACCGTTCTATCGAAAATACTTTGAATTTATAGAATTTTCTTTGTTTCGTTTGCATAATAATATCTTAAAGTTTATCAAATGGTAAAGCACACTTTTTAAGTAGTATCTAAATTCTATAATACTTGTAGAATTGTATTAAATAAAGTAAATAGTATTTTAAAGTTTTAAGTGTCTGATAAAGTTTTGAAATGGGGATAGGCTGCTAAGGTATAGTTTGGGCTTTGATTTATTTTTGGTTTTATTTGATAAAAGTTTTATTTGTTTAAATAATACAGAGTGGTACAGAAAATTATAAACAACATACCAAATTCATATGCACAAGAAAATCAAATCAAAAACATGAAATCCTTAGTTTTTTGGATCCTTTGCGATAACAGGACTCAGTTCCATTTGAAGATCATTATTAAGTTGTAGGTACGGTAATTAGACAGCAAATGATTTGTTTCAGCACCGAAGTTAACACTTTTTCGCTTTTTTTTTTAAAATACAGATTTTACTACAATTTTAGAACTTGAGCTTTTTAAACCAAGTGAAAATCAATACTCTCCATTTATTTACCTGCAACATATACTTTACTTACTTACTTTACTTAAGGTGGCGCTACAGTCCTGTGTGAACTAGGGCCTCACCCAATAAACTTCTCCATCTAGCTCGGTCCCTAGCTAGATGTCTCCAGTTTCGCGCTCCAAGTTGGGTGAGGTCACCTTCTACTTGTGCGCGCCACCTGATCCGCGGTCTTCCTCTACTGCGCTGTCCTGTGGGTGCGGATTCGAAGACTTTCCGGGCCGGAGCATTGGTTTCCATGCGCTCTACGTGACCCAGCCATCTTAGTCGTTGGAGTTTTACTCTTCTTGCTAAGTCTACGTCGCTGTACAGCCCGTACAGTTCGTCGTTCCATCTTCTCCTCCACTCCCCTTCGATGCATACGGGACCGTAGAACACACGAAGAACTTTTCTCTCGAAGCGACCCAAGGTGCTTTCATCCGCCTTTGTCATAGTCCATGCTTCTGCACCGTATAGCAGGACGGGGATGATAAGGGTCTTATATAGCAACACTTTGGTCCCTCGAGAGAGGACATTACCACTCAATTGCTTTCTTAGTCCAAAGAAACAGCGGTTAGCAAGAGTTATTCTGCGTTTGATCTCAGCGCTGGTGTTGTTTTCTGCGTTTACAGCGGAGCCTAGGTAGACGAAGTCCTTGACTACCTCAAAGTTACCTGCAACATATAGGAACTATATTTCAAGTATTTAAATAAATAAACTAGGTTGCGCAACGGTCCATTGAAAACTACCCTTCCTGTGTGCGAGTAAAGTTGTCAGGGATGTTGGGGACCTACAGTTTTATGCCGACTCCGAACGGCTTATTTTATAAAGCACAAGAATTACTCTTGGAGAATTTGTCAATTCCTCGCAAGAGGCAGTACCCGAACTTTTTTTTTAATTAAGGTAGCACAGGCAGGGATTGAACCCAAGACCTATGGCATGACAGCCCTACACACTAACCATCACGTCACGGGTGCAACATATGGCAAGTATTGCTTTCGTAAAAATTTCGAACTCGAGATTTTAAACAAACATAACATTACGACCGTAGAAAAGTCCAAAAAAGTGGATCCCCGATTCCGTCCGTCTATCTGTCTGTCTATCCACGATCCTACCCAAACCAATGGGAATTGAGTTCAAACTTCGAAAGTTAAGGTTATAAGTAAATTAGGGTACGGTGTAAATACGAATTTTCACAAAAACAAACCCGAAAGTTTTTTTGAAATTTTCTCTTATAACTTTTTCTTAACTTGGCCTTTTCAATTAAGATAAAATATTTTTGTATTGCTCCTGAAGGGTACCCCCCCCCCCCTTTAACCATTATGTGCTTCAAGTTGTTTCAAGGACTAATAAACCGATTTCAGTTATTATTTTTGCTCCACAAGCTCTTAAAATGTTTAATAATATTCGATGATCAAATTTTACTTTTTGGATTTTTATAAATATGTTATTTTTTTAATCAGTATTTCAAAAACAGGTCAAATTTTTTAACGAAAATTAAGTGTAAAACGTTAAAAAACTGCACAATAAAAATATTTTGGAACTAAAATTAAAAATTGTATCTACAAAATTTAATTTAAAACCGCTCTTACAATTTTCGAAAACAAAAAATTGGTAAATTAAGGTTTTTTTTAACTTTCCATATGAAGTTATTCTAATCGGTCCGATTTGTAGAATTGAAAATTTTGAAATTTCTTTACATTTTAAGGTCCCTAGAGTCGAAATAAAAGGTTTTTAGAGAGATGTCTGAGCGCGCGTGTTTGATATGTTTTTATCGTCGTCCATAGCTCAAGAGCCAGTTGAGATATCAACTTCAAATAAATGTTGTTGTACAGATAAGAATGCAAGAAATGTGCATAAATGAAATATGCATAAATGACTCTCAAAAACATTTTAAAAACTAGCAAGAATTGTATTTTTAAGACTAAAGTAAAACACATTTATGATTTTTTAAATCAAAAATATTTTGTCTTCTAGAAACAGTTTAAATCATTTTAGTATTTAGTTTCTGAAAATGTTCCTTAGTTATGATTTATTTACTACAAATACATTTTTGAGAAACCTTTAATTTAATGTTTTTATGTTTTGGAATTATTTTAGTACTGATTTCGAATCCGAACTTTAATTTAAACTGTCTGATCCGGTTTAAAAATTATTTTTATATATTTCCAAAAACTAATTTTTTCAGTATAAAAATTTAATTTTTTTTATTTTAGTATGTATCAAAAACTCAATTTCTCTATGATCCAAATCAAGAAGCCACATTTTCAATATTGTTATTTTCTTGGTTCAATTTAAATTTTAGTCAAAAGTGAAAGTAAGTCTTTTACACTTTCAATTATAAAGCAATTACTGTTGTAATGGACGCATCTTCCAATTCATTGACCTCTTTGAGTACTTCATATGCCGTTAACTTAGTTAAGTCTAACACGATTGTGTGAATAAAACATTATGGGAATGTCTGGCGATACTTTGCGAGTAAGATTAAAAACCATAAGGTTTGTTGTATTACTAACGATAAGGTCATGTTTTGCAAACCAACATCTAAGTAGGTGAATATTAAAATGTACGTATATCAAAAAAATTTACTTAAGGAACTAGAAGAGCAATAAGCTATACCGAGATAAACAGCAAAAGCTCTGGTTTTACCTAGTAACGAAAGTTGAAAAAGAAAATGAATGTAAATAAGAAATAAAATTGGACCAAGTACGGAACTCTGTGGAACTCCAGTGGGTAGTCCTACACTGTGTTATATTTTTATAATAAGGCTCGAATCATTTTAAAACGAATCCACAAAAGGCAACTTTATAAAGATTATCTAGCAAAGCAATATGCCTTACCATGTTCAACGCTTTAGTAATATCTACAAAAAGCCCAGCACAATATTTCTTGCGATTTAATCAACAGATTGAAACAGAAGCTCAAAAAGCATCTTCAGTAGAAAGTCCAGTTCTAAAACCAAAATAATCTACTTGGTATTTCTGTGAACAACCTTTAGCGACTAGTCTACATTTATACCTTTCGATTAACTCATCGTTTTTCTTCTTAATGTTAAAGATCCATCTATTGCCTATGGCCTTACAGTTCTTAGGAAGGTCAACCAAATCCCAGGTAACATTTAATTGAGTCTTAAGTTTCGATCACATTGTACTTTTTCCTTGGTCGCCGGGGTCTTCCAGTTCTGATCACTTTTGGACGGCCTGGACCAATTCTAGGGTTTGATTCGGGATTTCTAGATTCTTGAGGGACGTCTGGGATGTTCTCTGATTCTGATGCTTGACTTATTCTCGAATTAGATTAGGCAGCGAAGGATTCCTCTTCAAAATTGAAAATAATGAAGTTATCATTGGTTTTATCTTCAACTGAAACGTTAGTGTCTTCATAAAAAACAACATTGATCCTTAACCATCTTTCTTGTCTTTGAATCAAACAACCTATAAGCCTTAGACTCTTCAAAATAACCTACCATGATCATTTCTACACCCTTTGCTTGAAATTTAGATTTACCTGGTCTTTTGTTTAAAACAATAGCTTTAGAACCAAAAACTCTCAAATGCGAAACGTTGGGTTTTCTTCCGTAGCAGCTCTCAAATGATGTAACATCTTGTAGACTTTTTAAAATGGAGCTGTTCCTGAGGTATGGAACTGTGTTAATTGCTTGTCCCCAAAGATACTCTGGAAGCTTTGAGTTAAGAATTAAACATCTGGCCACTTCAACAAGGGTACAGTTCGCCCTCTCAGTGACTCGATTTTGCTGTGGCGAGTATTGGAGCAAAGGATGAAAATTTGGCACTTAGATATTCACTTCCATTGTCACTTCTTTGTCATGGTTTGGCAGTCTACTTGTTTTTATTTTGTGCTGCTTAAACATGGTTATCACAATTTTCTGCTTCCTTTTTAAGCTTTCTTAAATCTTCTTGTAATATTTTTGCCTTGAGTACCGAAAGCGATGGCATCTCATCTCTGCTTTCCATCGCAACAACAAAATTATTAAAACGGTCAAGCAAACTACAAAGCAATATGATTGCCAGAAGGTCCTCTGGAATATCGACTTGGATTTCCCTTAGCCTTTCCGAAATGCTGTAAAACTACTTCAGATAATCGGACATCGACATTATTCCAGTCATCTTGCACATTAAAAGTTTCTTATAAAGGCTTATTTTGCTTGAAGGTCCTGAGGGTTCAAAATTTCGCACAAACGAATCCAAGCTTTCCTTGAAGTCTTGCAATTTTTCACATGAATCAGGTCGATTTCATCCTCAGAAAAATCAAAGAAAGATCCTTTTCATCCTGACTCATCCATTTTGCAGCTTCAACTTCATTTTTGGGCTCCAACTTTTACGGCCATAATTCTTGAAAAATTAATTTTTTTTGTAATTAGCAAACACTAAAAGGGTTTTTTTAATACCTTTAATATGCCAAAGACAGTGTGAGCAGTAGGAAAAGAGGGAAGGGTTGGATAGGAGGTGCCGGTGTACATTGGTTTTAAATTACTGAACATTGCAATGACAGGGAAAGATAGAGCGTGGCAAGGCGTTCCACATTCACGTAGTACGGCTAAAAAAGAATCTCTGTACTTCATAGTACGGCCGAAGTTGGGCTCAAGGGTAAACTGATGGGCATTCTTAGAAGCACGGGTATTACGGTTAAATTGTTTAAGGGGAGGAATGAGACTGGCTATTTCACTAGAGCATAGTCCGTTAAAATAACTGTAAAATAGGGTGAGGCAAAAAACCTTGCGTCGATGTTCGAGTGATGTAAACGAGTTGATGATCATTTTAAAAGTTTTTTTTTGAATACTGTCTAAGAGGCTTAAATAAATTACTGGAGCACCAGCCCAGAGATGAGAGTTATATTCAAGTTTCAGACGTATATAGGTTTTGTAGATTCTATCCGGATCAGACGGAGAGAAAAGTTTCTTGCAACGTCTCAAAACACCTAGACATCTTACGGCATTTTTGGCAACACCCGGTATGTCATCGCTCCACAAAAGGTGGTTGCTGATGCACATTCCGAGGATGTCAAGATTTTCCGTTTCGTTGATGCAAGTGCCACTCATAGATAGTGGCAAAGAGGGTTTATCTCGCTTTAACGATACAAGACAGCATTGGGTTTTCGAAGCATTAAATTCCACACGATTTTTTATTCCCCATTGTACAATGCTGTGTAGGTCGGAATTTAATGAGCTAATAATATATTTTGCCGTTGCAGTTCCACATCCGAAGAGGAGGGTTGTGAGTCTGGAAACGAATATGAAAAGCTAAGAGTGCTATCGTCAGCTAAACAATGTATTGGATTAGAAGTAGCTGACAGGAGATCATTTATAAAAATGAGGAAGAGGGTCAGAGACAAAACAAAGCCCTGGAGCACACCAGCGTTTATTTTATGCGTTTCAGACTTGAATCCGTCCAACACAACTTGTATTGAACGGTTCGAAAGAAAAATTTCTAATCCAACGAAGAAGAGATTCGTCGATACCGAAAGCACACATTTTCGATAAGAGAGCAAGATGCCAGACTTTATCAAATGCCTTTGAAATATCAAGTGCAATAATCTTACTTTCTCCAAAACGATGCAAAGATCTGTTCCACTGTTCGGTGAGATGAACCATGAGATCACCAGTGGACCTATTGCTACGAAAGCCATATTGCCGGTCATTAAGAAGCTTCCGTTCCTCAAGATATTTCTTAAACTGATAATTAATCAGCGTTTCCATGACCTTAGAAAGAAGGGAGAAGAAGATTCGCCTTTTTTTGGGATTGGCTGAACAAATGCAGTTTTCCAACTACTCGGAACGAGCCCAGAAGAATAGGAAAGATTGAAAAGCTTACGCAGTGGTTTTGCTAGCGTGGAAGAACACCTCTTCAGAATAATAGCGGGCCAGTGGATTTATGAATGTTGAGATCTCTAAGAACTCTCGCCACAGTTCGAGTACGAAAAAAGATTGGTCCCATAGAATCATTTACGCGTTCAAGAACTGGGGAAGTCATGACACTATCTGGTAAGGTGGAATTTTCTGCAAACTGCCTTGCAAATAAGTTGGCTTTATCAATAGAGCTACCTAAAGGAGTATCATTGACAACTAGCGTAGGAACCGGGGAAGAGGAACAATTCCTCATTCGAATCTTCCAGCTAGCGTAATTGGTTGCATTCAGCTTTTCAATGCTTAACATGGATCCATCCCATACTAAACGAAAACAAATGTATTTACATAAAACAAAGAGATACAAATTTTCCAATTAATTTTCTAGAGTTTTCCAATTCAGAACGCCTGGGCACATAACCTGATAGAAGTAAAACAACTTATACTTCGATGTTTACTGAACAAAAGATTTTTAATGACTGATAAAATATTTGTATTTAATTACATAGCAATAAAAGTGTTTTTACCATCTGGTAAAATTTTGAGAAAAATCGAATGGACAGATTTTTAACAAACAATAAGAACATCAAACATACCAAAAGTTCGTAAAACTTGATTTTCGACTCAAATATCTTTTCAAAAATTATTTTATCTCACAGATTGTTCTCGACATTCAGTAAATTTTTTATAAAAATCCAACAGTCCTTTTTTCATAAAAAAATATAAGATCTACAAAAAATAACACGCAAATTTGGTAAAAATTGATGTTTGGCTCTCGATATCTCGTGAACAATAGAAGATATTGACTTCAAATAAATTTCATTCATCCAATTTGTATTTTTTCATATAGTTAGTTAGTTAGTTAGTTAATTGACTTTTTATTAAAAATTATTTTTTGGTGATAATACAATTTAATAATATTAAAACAAAGTCTTTTAGTTGGGCCTAAGAGCCGTCTACTAGATTAACATTTTTGTATTAAAATATAAATGTTTTTGTAAATAAGATAAGTTATTAACAAATTCAAAAATTAATTTAAGTATTGACAAAAAAGTATACATTTTATTATTATTCTTATTATTTTTTTTTCTTAAAAATCTTCTTCTCTGTTTTGTTGTCTGTACTTCATGGCAGCTTTCACATAAGTATAGAGTATATTCCATCCTCGTTCACCATTCAGAATTCGTTTAAACTCATCGACGTCTAAAGTTCTTTCTCCAAAATACAAAAGCCGGAACTCGCAAAGTATTGGACATACAGCCATAAAATGATATGTGTCTTCTCTCTCGTTTTGATTGCAAAGATCACAGATTATGGGGAGGTCAGGTCTATGAGGCACATAATTTAACCCTATCAATTCACCTCTTATCATAAAGATGTTTCTTATCATATCTGACGTATATCTGTTTAAGAAGTATGTTCCCTCATTTGAAACATAATTAATGGTGCTGTAGTACATTCTATGTTGTGAAGAACGAGCTTCATTTAAGTAATTGTTGTATAGGCAAGTTGCCGCACTCTTGATGATGGAATCAAATTTGCATTTACAAGATCATTGTTTTGATTTATCATGTGTTTCAACAGAACTTTTGGTAAGCGTTCATCTTTCATTTCCATTACTTTCATCATATATTCGAAGTGAAGCTTGAGTGTTGTAATTATAAGTGGAGAACAACCAGTCTCGAGATATAACATGTAGTTTGGGGTGCTGCTAGGTAATTTAAATACTCGTTTTATGCAATATCTTTGAAACTTTTCAACGGTGTTTGACGAAGTATATCCCCAAGCTTGAGCTGCGTATAGAAGTATGCTCTGAGCAGTTGATTTTATTAGTTTTATTTTTGAGCTATGCGCTACATATTTGCTTTGAATACGGTACTCCAGATAGAATTGATTGCTCTTTTTGCTTCCGCCAGTTTTGTTTTATGATGTTTTTCCATATTCAAGTTTGCTGTAAACAGAACTCCAAGGTACTTATACTCTCGTACAACTTCAATAGTTTGTCTTTGGTATTTCCAGTTTTCATTCCTCGAAAAGCGACCTCCTCCATTCCTGAAAATCAAAACCTTTGTTTTTTCGAGGTTAACTGTTAGATTCCAAGATTTGCAGTAGCTCTCAAGCTTATTTATTTTAAGTTGCAGGTTGTTTACCGTATCTCCTAGGAGGACAATGTCGTCAGCATACATAAGACCAAGTATTGCGACTTGGTTTATCTCGACTCCTCTCACCATTTCATCAGTTAAGTCGTTGATGTATAATATAAAAAGTAAAGTACTCAGTATGCATCCTTGTTTCACTCCCATTGTCGTAGGAAACTCTTCCGATTGAAAATTCCCATCCCAAACTGTTGCTACATTATTTTCATACAGGGCTTTTATTATGTTAATCATCTTATAGCTTATACCAATTCTATGGAGTTTGTAATATATGGCTTCACGTGGTATTGAGTCAAAAGCTGATTTGAAGTCAACGAACAAGGCGTAGAGTTTTTTTTGTTTTCGTTTGTAAATTTGGGCAATACTTAGCAATGTAAATATTTGGTCGTAAGTTGAATACTTTTCTCTAAAACCAGCTTGGAATTCATGTAAAATATTTTTGCTTTGAATCCATTTTGATAGTCTATTATAAATAATGGCTGTAAACAGTTTGGCCGAGGTATTCAGAAAGGATATGCCTCTGTAGTTGGCTGGATTTGTAAAATCCCCTTTTTTGTGAAGAGGAAATATAATGGCTTTTTTGAAGCTTTGTGGTATATCCTCGTTATGAAAACATCTGTTAAAAGTGTCGGTTAGGGCTTTTGCATATTCAGTGGTGCAGTTCTTATAAAATTCGAAAGGAATTCCATCTTCTCCTGGAGCCTTATTGTCTTTAGAATTTCTAATTACTTGAATTGTTTCCTCAATATCAAACGGTGCATCAAGGTAAAACGGGGTTCAGCATATTGAATCTTAGGGGATATCTGCGTGATATTCAAGAGATCTCTAAAATACACATGCAATTCACATGATTTGAGCTGTACCGATATTCTGTTTTTACTACCATTCATTATTTTGACTGCTTTCCAAAATTCAGCTGACGATCGGGCATTGTTAATTGAAGCAATATTCCTGAATTCAAATTCGATTTTTTTTGTTTTGCAGATAGACTTAAATTTGCAAAAAGTTCACCTCCACTTGCTCTTCCGAATATGTTTAGTTTCTCTGCAGGAATCCATTTTAGTTCGTAATTTATAAAAATATTGTTAAATTTTACTTGATCAACATTTAATAAGTGCGTTTCAAATAAGAAGAAAATATCAAATTTTTTTAAATAATTAAAGAATTCAGTAGCATATAATTTGTTATTAATTCCAGAAATATTATAACTTAAGATTTTATATTTTTTGTTGTCTTGAATCGAGTAGACGGCTGGTGCTCATTGACTGTGCCTATCTAAACCTCCAGTCATGTTCTGTACAGCGGCGTTCTTTTGCCTTACTCTTCCTATCCCTGTACTTGTACTCGCTGTCGAATTTGACAGTTGCACTTCGTTATCATTACTTGGGCTTTCATTCATAAGTTCGCTTATAGTATTTCGTACACCTGTTGAGATATTACCAAATATTTGTATCAAAGTTTGGATTCCATCAAAATTTCCGCACTTCAATCCATCAGAATTGTCCCATGTGAATATTTTATCCTCAACATGCAAGCGATCGTCTCTTAATACAATCTTTTTCTTAGGGAATTCATTGCGCAGTGGTACCACGAGTTTGATTAACTTTGATCTTCTTTGGCGTACATTAAATGGAAGGTCTTTGCTGACGGAGATACCAGTGTTCTTAAGTTTGGCTGAGTTTCGTAGGACACCCAAAGCTTTTTCACGGGTTTTCATTTGGATAACAATTGTGGCTTTTTGATTGTCTCGGGTTTGGACTTTGAAGGCGCTCTCAATTTCAATGTTTGTGTTGAGGTTAAGTAGCCCCGAGCAAACAGATTTAGCTTTTTCTGTCATGTCCACATTAGTTTCAATTAGTAAGCGAACTATAAGATTTTTTTCAATATTTTTTTGGATTAGCTTATCCATTTGGATTTCTAATGCCTTGTTTTTTTGCTTCAATTGCAAAATTTTGGCGGACATCTTATTGTGTTTACTTTTAAGTGCTGTGATTTCTGTGAACAGATGTTGGAAGTCGGATTTTGTGGGAAGTTATTTTCGCGGAGAATTTCTTTTAGTATCTCTTTGTTGAAAAGAACACTTTCATTGGAGTTAGACATGATGTGAAATTGTTTAGCGGCTCTTTTTCCCGTGTCGAGTTTTTCTGGCGAAATTTGTGCTAATACCCTTTTACTCATTTATTGAGGTTAAGCTTTTGGAATAAGAGCGCGTATTTTATTTGCCGATTTTTATCTTAACTCTACCACTTACTCAGAGTTTATTTATTTATTTTGCTAAACAAATATAAATAGCAGACGAATTTCTAAAAAAATATGTTTAATTGACAGGTTTAATTCACTTTTTTGCCTTTTTTCAGAGAGCTCTTATTTACACAACTTTTTCCACCGTTTAACAAAATGTCAATCCATATTTTTTCATATACAAAATATAAAGTTTTAATAAATGCTACTAAAACTGGTAAACATTGCTTTTCAACTAAGAATCTGGTTAACAAAAATAGATTTTGAAATCAAACTATTTCTTTGTATGCAAAATATATGTTGGTCATTTTTAAATTATTAAGAATAATTCAACTGACAAGATTTTAAACAATACACGAAAACCTACAAACTTTTAAGTAAGATAAATCAACAGACGGGATTTAAAATTATCAGTGTGGGTCGTATCCCACTTTTTAAATTTTAATTTGAAGAGGGATTCAAGCATTTTTTCGGTAATTCGTTTTTTCGCTTAATTTTTTGATAGATGGGAGGTTTATCCCAGGTTTGTGGTCCTTTTGGGATGTTTAAGAAAATTTCATAAGCTTTAGATGCTTCAAATATATTTCAGAAATTTTATGGACAAAAATATGTGCTTTTTAAATTTTAAAAATAAAACATCTCAAAAACCTGACGTGAAAGATTAATTTTAGAGTCTGGTTTGAAGCCATCGGAACAGTGCACTTTGCTACCTAGGAACACAATCTTGTGGACCGGTGTTTTTTATTGATAAAATGTATTGCATTTTTTGAGGAATTCGTTCTTAATTATAAAATTTCTGGCGAAAATGCGAACAACTCTAACAACCAAAGATCAATTTTATTTCAAATCTCGAGCAAACGGAAGTTAAGTGTTTCCCAGAAATTTCATTAAATTACATAAAATAAAATATCTTTCGTAAAACGGACATCTTTTTTAAGAAGTGTATATAAATTTATCATGAAATAAATTTGTTACTAAAAATTCCCGAAGGGCGTACAACATGATTTTTAATTTTTACATTTCCACGGGATTTTCTCACGACTAATAAATTCTAAGAAGTAAGTATTCAAGAAATAATTACCTTTTTTCCCGCCGTGGCATAAATCCAGAGTTGTTATAAAATTTTTCAAAAATCAACATGCCTATCCCAACATTTACAACCGAGGAAATCTGTAAGTATCTATGCAAATACCTGTGATCTTGATATCACCAATTAAAGTGATTAACACGAAAATAAGTAACCACCTTGTCGCAAAGAAATACATTTTCCGTTTAAATCCTTCAATTTTTAAATGCAGGTAGATTTGCCTAATTATTTTTAGTGGATTCGAAACTTAATTGCATGATTAACCTTTGCATTAAGGGCTAATCCAGGTAGTATCTCAAGCTATTCGGCAGATGTATAAAACATCTTGTAGTCGAATGGTTAGTCATTACTTCATTGCAAACCATCAACTAGTTTAAACAATATGACATCAGCAGCAAACCATGTTGAGGCATCTCATGGTATGTATAATTTTAGAATTCTTTTCTAATTTATTTAATTATTATTTTTATTTAAATATTTATCTAAATTTGAATTTCTATATTTACAGTACCTTATGTTGCGAATGGCCGCTCAAGGAAAGAAATCGAAGCAGCACTTGGATTATTGATGCTTGGTCAATTAAGGATACACCATCAACCTTTACGAACATCCACACCAATTCCAAGGACCAATCGATCGGCACTGGCAGCTTCATGCAGAAATTTATTGAAAGAATTTTTAAAGGAAGGTTAAACGACAAAAGTGATACAAAAAATTCAACACAAACAAGTGATTTCTGCAAGGATGCATTTTCCCCCCAGTCTTTTAAGTAATGTTATTACTTTTTTTTATATACGAGTGCCTAATTTAATCAAAATCAAAAAACAATTGTAGGAATTCATCAGCCTTTTCAATAAAAAATATAAATTGTAATATGTAAATAGGTACACAATGATTGACACAGTATTATAACATAGTTTTCAAAATAAACTAAAAAAAAATCCAAAAAAATACAACGAAATAAAATCAATTTGAAATAATTATAAAAACATTTGTTTTCTCATTTTTCTGAATACGAAAGATTCCATTAACTTTCTTTTGAAATAAATTTTAAATTGATTCAAAAATTAAAATTTCATACTCTACATTCAAATAGTCATATTATTTGGTAAAGTGGACATTAATAAGTTATGAAAAGATAATAAGACAATCTAATTGTTCTTCAAAAAAAATATATCATCTTTTGTTATTAAGTAGTATGGTGACAAAAGGTAAAACATTGGAGCCGTACTTAGGAAACAACGGACCGAATATTCTCTTCCAAGGTGTCAAGCTCAGGCTCAGGACCCGAAATATTGCGCAGCTGTCAAAAACACAGCTCTGGAGTACATATTGTGAAATTTTAAACCACACGTCAAAAAAACTCCCGCTAGGTCTTCATAAGACGGATCAGAAATATTTTAGTAGCTTGTAGATTTTTTCTTGAGAGTTTGTTGTAGATAATCTTGGAATAATAAATTATACTTGAGTTGAGTTATGATTAAAAAAAAGAGACTTGGAAGCTACACACATTAATAACTTCCCATTCTTGCCCGGCTAAGGATATTTCTTAAAGTTGATCAAAATATTATTATCAACAATTTTGTTTAGTCCTTAGCTCTTTTTTGCGGGTTTTAAAAAAGTTTTCAGTTGCATATTTCTAAAAAACTACTTATCAATAACATTTTGAAAATGATAAAATAAGTTTCGTTTTAATATCCGATTTTGTTCTTTAGATATTTTATGTGTAATAATTTTTACTAAATATTTTAATTCTTATAAAATTTGAAATTCAGTTGTTAACAATTTTGTAGATTTTTATTTTTCACACAAAAAAGCTATCAATTGCATTGTTCTAAAATTTTGACAATGGCGCAATATTTTTAACAACCTATTTTTAAGGGCTTGACATTTTACTAGGCAGCAATTTCATAAAACTACTCTAAACTTTTAAACCTTTCTTTTAGTTTTGCTAATTCACTTTTATTAAAGATCAGGCATCGGAATACGTTTAAAGAGTGATAATTCGTGTAAATAAATAAAGTAAATAAACTTAATCGGATATAAAATTAAAAAAAAAGAGGCTGGGATGCGACCCTCTGACCCATCCCGTCTGTCGATTTGTCTTGCTTAAATGTTTGTCTATATGCACTCGTCTCAATTTTTACCAAATTTGCGTACGATTTTGTACTGTACTGTTGCATTTTTATATAAAAATTACTGAATATCGAAAACAATATTTTCTGTGAAATAAAATAAGTTTCAAGCCAATATTTTTAATTTTTGAAAAATTATTTGAGTCAAAAGTAAATTTTTACCAAGTTTTAGTATTGTTTTTTTTTTTTTATAAGAGTTTTATTTTTTGTAAAAAAACTGTCAATTCGATTTTTTCAAAATTTTACAGAATGTTGAAAACAATATTTCTTATAAGATAAAATTAGATTGAAGCCAATATTTCAAATTTTTGAAAAGATATTTGAGTCGAAAATCAATTTTTACCAACTTTTGTTAAATTTTGTTTAGGTTTTTAATTTTTTGTACAAAAACTGTCCATTCGATTTTTCTCAACATTTTTCAGAATGTTGAAAACAATATTTGTTATAAGATAAAATAAGTTTGAAGAATAAATTTCAAGTTTTTAAGAAGATATTCAATTTTTACCAACTTTTATTAAGTTTTTTTTTGTAAAAAAACTGTCAATTCGATTTTTCTCAAAACTTTATCAGTTGTCGAAAACATTATTCTTCGTTGCGCAAAATTGTTTTGAGATGAAATCATATTTTAGTCGTAAAATTATGGAGGTGACAAATTTTTTTTTCAGTTTTTTTGATTTATAAAAAAACCGTTAAATGGATTTTTTTCAAAAAATATACTTCTTTGATATCACGTTACAATATATTATATAAAATTTAATTCAAGTCTCTAGCGTTTTTGGTGCGTAAGATATTTAGGATTAACCAATTTCACCTTTTTTTCAACTTTTTTTTCAAACTGCTATGGTAAGAAAACACCTACGCCATTTTCTAGAGACCTTTCTGGATCTTTCTGCCTTATTATCTGTATAACAAAATTTATTTGAAATCAATATCTCTTCTGGTTCTTGAGCTATGGACGACGAAAAAAACGTCCGTACACACATCTTTTTAAAAATCTTTTATTTTGACTCTAGGGACCTTGAAACGTCGAGAAATGTCAAAATTTTCAATTTGACAAATCAGACCCATTACAATAACTTCTTATTAAGTTAAAAAATAAAGTGCATCTGGCTAAGTCTACGTCGCTATACAGCCCGTACAGCTCGTCGTTCCATCTTCTCCTCCACTCCCCTTCGATGCATACGGGACCGTAAATCACACGAAGAACTTTTCTCTCGAATCGACCCAAGGTGCTTTCATCCGCTTGTGTCATGGTCCATGCTTCTGCACCGTAGAGCAGGACGGGGATGATATGGGTCTTATATAGCAACACTTTGGTCTCTCGAGAGAGGACTTTACCACTCAATTGCTTTCTTAGTCCAAAGAAACAGGGGTTAGCAAGACCAAGACGTCCGTGTTGTATTTCTTGACGATAGCATGTACTTTGTTTTGCCTTCATTAAACGTTAAACACATTTTTGCTGCCTCTGCCTCAATACTCACAAAAGCCCAATTGGCATAACGCTGAGTTCTTCCGATTATGTCAATGTCATCAGACTTTTGAAAGACGTTGATGTGTGAGCTCTGCATTATTCTTTCAAGGACGATGTTAAAAAATCGCATGACAGCTCATCACCTTGTCTAAAACCTTTTTTGACATCGAAAGTTTCTGTTAAGTTGTTTCCAATCTTTATGGAGCAGCGTGAATTCTCCATGGTCATCCTGCACAAACGGACGAGTTTGGCAGTGATTCCAAAACTAGACATGGCTCTATACAGCTCGTCCCTGTAGATGCTGAGTGTCGATTTGGTGTTCTTGGGTTTTTTCCAGGATCTGCCGTAATGTGAATATTTGATCAACTGTGGACTTTTCTGGTCTAAGACCACACTGATAAGGACCTATCAGGTTGTTGACGATGGGCTTTAGACGTTCACATATTATGGCAGAGAAGATTTTGTAAGCGATGTTAAGTAGACTGATTCCTCTATAGTTGGTGCAGTTTAGAGGGTCTCCTTTTTTCAGGATCGGGCAAACAATACTGAGGTTCCATTCATCGGGCATGCTTTCTTCCGACCATATCTTACAAATAAGTTGGTCCTAATCAACTTATCTCCAGCTGTTTTAAAGAGCTCGGCATTCAAGCCATCCCCTCTAGCGGCTTTATTAGACTTCAGCTTAGATATGGCAATCTTTACTTCGTCTAAGTCGGGAGGACGGGATTGTTGGCTTTCGTCGTCTATGTTGAATGGATCATAATGCCTGACAGCGGAATGCAGTTCTTCGTCGCCGTTATACAGTCTGCAGAAGTGGTCCTTCCGTATCCTCATCATTGACTGCGGTTCCACTAAGATGTTTCCACTTTCGTCTTTGCAGCCTTCGGTTCTAGGTTTATGCACCTGTGAATTTCGTTTCACCTGTTCATAAAACTTTCGAAATTCATTCCTGCTTTCAAACCTCTCAACATCTTCGACCGCACATTTCTCATGTTATCTCTTTTTCCTTCTGAGAATTCGGTGTTCCTCTCGCCTCTTCTGCTCGTAGAGCTCACGAGCAGCTCTCGTCCTTTTATGCAGCGCCGCTTTGCGTGCCAACATTCCTCATCAAACCAGGGGTTTCTTGTTGGTGGCTGTTTGAAACCCAGCACATCAGAGGCGGCTTCACTGATTGGATCTTGGCAACGTTGCCACTGGTTTTCGATACATTGTGTTGGAGTCAGAGAACTTCGAGACAGGTTACTTGTAACTCGGTTGGAAAAGGATTTGACGATCTCTAGCGATTGTAGCCGTTCGACGTTATACCTTCTCCCAGCATCTCCTTTTTTTGCTTGGGTCGGGAAACCCGAAGTGCTACCTTGGCTACAACAAGGTAGTGGTCCGAGTTGATATTAACTCCTCGGAAAGTTCGGACATCCATGATGCTGGAAGCGTGTCTGGCGTCGATCGCAATATGGTCAATCTGGTTGACGGTAGACTGATCTGAAAAACTCCAAGTTCCTTTGTGGATGTTGAGGTGTGGAAAATGCGTACTGGCTACCATGACGTTTCGCCCCGAAGCGAAATCTATGAGCGTGAATCCGTTGTCGAAAGTTCTTCTCGATTATTCCACCAAAGATGTCTTCCCTTCCTAGCTTGGCATTAAAATCGCCCAGGACTATTTTAATTTCGTAGCTAGGACACTGCTCATATGTTTTGTCTAGGAGCTCGAAGAACATATCTTTGGTGTTGTCGTCTTTCTCTTCTGTGAGGGCGTGTGGGCATATCAGGCTAATGTTGCCGAATTTAGCATTGATGCGTATGGTCATGAGCCGCTCATTGATGCACCTATAGCTCAAGACTTCTTGCCTTAGTCTGGCTCCAATGACGAAGCCGCATACAAATAAGCGCTGTTGGTTTTCGTGGTAGCAGTCACTAGTAAATATCGCAGTTTTTCTTCCTCTTTTTGCCTGGCCCATCCCATCGTATTTCCTGAATGGCGGTGATGTCTGCTTTATAGCGGTCTAGGTCCTCCGCTAATTCTTTGATCTATGAAAGCTTTTACGTGGCCAGGAAATCACCCCAACGGCACAACCCCCAACCTGGAGGGCCAGATCCTAACTATAACTCCAAGGATGGGGAGCCGGGTAAACCCGCTCCTTATAGGCCTGGGGCTCCAAATAAGTTGAAGAAGCCCTATAAGGTGTTCACTAAGTGGTTCAACCTTACTGGAACTGTAGACGTCACCGTTGATTCCATCACGGGAATTCCTCCGCTGCCGTCTGGATAAGGAGGAGAGGTGCCTTAGTTGAAACACCTCTCCCCCCCTCTCTCGTTTGCTGTCCCCAACAACTTTCCACTATAGTTTGAACCCAATCTCCAGTTGAGGTACTAGGCAAGGCACACGATGTTTACCACGTGTTACAATAATTGTTAAGCCAAGTTTTTTTGAGGATATTAAGAGCTTACGGAATATAAATAGTATTTCACTTCCCTAAAAATCTTTAAAATGCACTCAAGATAATTTTTATGTTTTTAGTCAAGAATAAGATACGCATAATATAATTACGTACCACAGCTTACCTACAAAAAAAGGTATGCATTTTGTGGACCTAGTGGCAGACTTACAGCTTGTAACCATTCCTATGTGCAAGTAGTCAGGAATGGAGGTGCCCATAAGCCTTATTCCGCATCTGAACAGTTCATTTCAGAAGCATTTTCAGTGACCAGAACAGCTCTTGGATAAGGTCATGTCAACTATATTCAAATTAGCTCAGGATATCCGTAGAAAGCAGAAATCGCCATTGTCCTCATAGCCAAAGTTATGATTGATTTTCTTTACATTTCTTCCGGAAGACATCAACAACTAGCTCTTAAGTAGATGACCAAACCAACCTTCCTTTCATACCTAAATGTCACCTTTCTTTTCTTTATAAATGTTCACAATAGAATATCAATTGTATAATATATCACCCCTATTCATTGACACACCGACCGACCACCCTACCCACGCTTCCACAATCTGTCTATTAAAATACCAACCATCAGACTCAAACCAATTGGGCCAGTAATTTGCTTGATTCTTGAACCTTATTTCTAACAGTCTTATTATTATTAAATAATTATGATCGAAGAGAAAGAAAACGAACTTAATGACCAACAAAAGGACAAAGCCTGATAATCCCTCGACGAGATGATAAAAACAACAACACAGTAACAATGATAATTTTCTCCCTTTGCACCATCACAAAAAAAAACGAAAATACCCCAAAGTAAGTCTTAACCTCAAGTCACGCAAATCATGTTCAACCATCAAAGGTCCTTGTCGTTCTTGTCAATATCATAATGAGACACCAACGCGCGGCGCGGTGTTGGTACAAAAAAAGGATATTCTTCTGTTCGTCTGTTATACCTAATCAAAGAGACTCACTCCATATTTCCTTATTAAGTGAGTGAAAAAAAGTCCCCACCGAACAGACAATTAATAAACCTCATCTGCTTGAAGAAATCTCATTAAATATTTAAGGAAGTGTATTCCTTATCGCGAGCAGTGTCACTGTCGCCCTCTAATAGGTCGAATTTTCTTCCGTTTTTGGAGAAAAGCTGAAGAAAAAAAATATTATTATCAATCTCTTTCGCCTTCTTTTACCTTTCAAGTCCTTCGACACAGAAATATCGCAGATTTCAATCAGCAAGCGTGCTTGCTTCCATCGCTGGTTCATAATTGATTTGAATGGAATGCCTACTACATTCCACCTACCGATAGTCTCACACTGGGCGCCATTTAGGTAAAATACTTTACAAATTGAATTCACGCGATGAAAGAGGCCAACACCTTTTCCTAAGGACTGAATAATTTTATTTGCGCAAAAAAAAACTAGTAATGTTCTGGAGCGTGTGAATTTGTTGCATGCCATTAAATTGTAATCATTTTTTTCCATCCTAGGTCCTGACACGAAATAAATATCTTTTGCGACTGACGGACGTTTTCAAACAGTCCTACCTCAAGAACATAAATCTACCAACTGTTCATTCAGTATCAGCTTGCTTTAACTTACCTTAAGCTTTGAACCCCCCAATTCTAATTCCAATTCCAAGAATGGATAACATGCGCACTTGAAACTTGTAATTGATTATTTTTGTTTTGAAAACTGGAAGGAGGCGTGTCTGCTGGAAGTAATACAACAAAAAAACAAGAATTAATAATAACAATGTCTTTCCCATGGAAATATCAATCTGCAAAACCGATGGCAACCCACACTCTCTTACATAGAATTCTATACAAGTTTCCTTCCTTTTCTATCACCAAAAAATCATATAGTTTAATATGATAATGTGTCCTTTGGGAAGGATGAGAATATTTGGCATATCAGGGATGAGTTCTTGAGAAACGCGAAAAAGGGTTAGATTGGGAATTTTGTCTGTTTAGTTCTTCTTTTTTTTGGTTGAGGAAAGAGAACAATAAATGTACTTTGGAAGAGACGGAAGAGAAAGTAAACTTAAAGTAGGTCTTTAGAGTCTGAAATCCTGATGTAAAAGGACATTTGTTTTTTTTTTCAATATTCAGTTATATTTTCAACTTCTTACTTTTCTTTTGATTTTTATTTTTGTGTAATTCTTTTTTTAAGAGATTCGATTAAGTTTAAGATTATGAATAATCATAAAGTTTTCTTATGAATCTGCACTGTAGAAGAAAAGTTTTGACACGCCGCAGTTGTACGAAAGGGTTTTTGGAATTTAATCAGCGAAATTGAAGTTCCATAGGTATAAGTTGCATGGTGGAGAAAGAGAGAGAAAGTTAATATTGGTGGTCTAATTACTTTTGAATTTATAAAGTTAATTTTATCAGAGTGTTGATGTTTTTGAAGTTGGATAATTTTGTGAGCTACATTTAAGTTGTTGTCTTGAGTGTTTCTTGGTTTGACATTTACAAATTAACATCTAGTTATAATATGTCTTCAAATTTTTGTAGGGATCCCTAATTCAATATGAGATAGAAGAACTAATTAAAGCATTGAAGATGACTCAAGGACCTAAGAAAATTCAGCCAAGGAAGTATTATGGAAGTATTACCTAAGCTCAGAAACATTAAAACAATCATCCTTTCTTGCCTTACTGTCTGTTAAAGTTTTTTTTTAAACGGACTTTGATCTTATAAAATAGGAAGCTGTATCCTACCCCTTAACCGGAATGCAATAAGAGCTTTTTTTGAACATAATTTCGGTCATTCTGTGAAGTACAGAAATCTGTTTCGTAGCCGTACACGCCACAACACCCAAATAGCAACTGTAATCTTAAAGATGAAGTCCCGTGAAAAAGTCTGGAGCGCGTCAAGAAGTTCTGGATCTCTGAGAGGGAGAAATGTTAGCATTCATAAAGATTTCCCAAGTAATATGCAACCACTGGCAACGAGATTTTGAAAAACTTAGAGACACACAACAAGATACTGATACGTCAAATGTGATGCTTATAGGTGACTTTAATGGCAGGATTGTCGTGTCACAAAATAATTTCATCAATACGCATTTTCCGAACTTAAATGCAAACCGTAAACCGTAAGGATGCAGTATGCGATAGTAAGGGAGTAAATATTTTAGAGCTTGCTGATACCTTCGACTGTCATGTATGGAATGGAAGCAGCTCAGGAGACTCCGAAGGAGAGTTTACTTTTATTAGAGGTACAGCTTCTTCTGTTATTGACTATTGCTTTACGTCTGGTGTGTGGAATAATATTCTAACAATTTTAAGATAGGAATCAAGACTTTCTCCGACCATATGCCACTCGAAGTCACTTTTACGACGCATGTAGCGGATATTCCTGATAGTGCAAGACAGTTAAACCTTGTCCTGAAACTACACTGGAAAGACTCACCTACCAAAGGAATTTAACTGAAGAACTCGAAAAACTCAGAAATTCAAATATTCTAGTGGATATAAACTCTCTGACAAGCATTATTATGAGCTCTAACCCTCAAAGTCCTTCGCCAAGAAATAAAACGTGTGCTAAGCAAGAGTGGTTTGATTTTGATTGCCTTCAATCTAGGAAGAAATCCTTTAGATTTTTAAAGCTTTTTCGAAAACACAACTCGCAAGAATTCAGGGCATTGTAGTCACAGGCAAGATGATATAGTCTTCTTTGCTGAAACGGTGGTTGGAATGCCACTTATGATGAATAGACTAGGAGAATACTGCAAACACTGGAATCTGGTAGTAAACTTACAAAAATCTTAAATGATGGTGTTCAGAGGAGGAGGGGACAGACTCTCGAAAAACGAAAAATGGACCTTTAATGGAGATGCTGTGGAAACTGTGCGAGAGTACAAATACCTTGGGGTCCTTATAACTTCAAACCTCAACATGAAGAGGCACCTGGACGGAAAATTATCCGAAGCAAAACGAGCAGTTTCTACTGTATGGCAGCGATGCATCAAAAACAATTACTTCGAACATAGTGCAAAGCAAAGGTTATTCCGCTCTACATCAGCGTCGAATCTTTTATATGGAGCTCAAGTCTAGGGTTATCTTTCTTTCGAAGCTGTAGAGATATTTCTTCGATACTTTTTAAAAGGGATTTTTCGTCTATCAAAAAATACCCCTAACTATATGATTTATATATAATTTTGAATCAAATTCTATCCCTGACCGGAATCGAGGCGAATCAAGCTCAAGTCAACTCGATTCAGTTATATAAAGAATTGAGATGAGCTTTAAGCTCGCTTCAATACCTCATGTTAATGTAATAGTCTACGGACAAACCCCTTTCTTGAAGTTTTTATATTATGTTAAATTCTTTGGTTAAAACTTTGAAATCGACTATCACCTTACACAGACGTATTTTGTTGATTTTGATAGTCAACTATTAAGATTCAGCTTACCCGATTTCACCCCTGATCTGGGTTTTGTTATTTTTTTTTGAAATTTTTTGATAAAATATTCTGGTAAATATTCAATTGTATCAACTTTCAAATATAAAAACTAAACTACTGCGTGTCGTTTTTTGGCAATCTCTCACATTTCGTTAAAATGTACAGTTAGAATTGTAAGGAAATTAGTTTTGGCATCACTTATGGACATGGATTTGGCAGTTTAAAAGTTCAACTCAAGTAGAAACAAAACAAATAATTCCTGTACTTCAAAGTCAAGCAGTTCTAGTTGATACCTGAATACCTGTAGGTAGATACTGTTTATGAAATATTATGCATAATAGACCTTGACATTCGAATTTTTGAATATAAGTTATAAGTTTCTGTTATATAAGATAACACTTACATTTGCTCAAGTGATTACAATAATACAAGTCTCCTCGGTCCTCGGGTATAACTTCACAAACGTGCCTACTTAATTTTATTATTTATTTATTATCATAGTTTTTAAAATGCGTAAAGTGTTTGTTGCCTTACTTAACATTTTATTATCAAATCTTTATAAGGCAATAAAAAAAATTAAAATACCTTTTATAAATTATGTGACGTTTATCATTCGAGATAAGATTTTTTTAATTTGACCAATTTTTTAACTGTGTCAATTGTAATTATTTATTATTATTATTATTTAATTATAGTCAAATGAAATCTACTATTCGAATTCAACATTCAATCACACTTAAATTTTAGCTCTTTCTCTTAAATTCAAAGCTCTTTGAACGTTACTTTGAAAGTACTGCAAATCGTCTTGAAGTTGTGTAACTATACAAATGGAAATAAAGGTGATATTTTAAAAGCTATAGGAAAGTTTTTTCAAAAAAAACATTGAATCGAAAATAGGTTCATATAATTTAGTGTTTTAAGATTATTTCGTGCAAATGTTGACCTTGACTGCGCCTCAAATGGTCCATCTGCTAAGTCCAATTTAAGCATACTCTTTTCAACATTTCGGCCGGTACCTGACGAATAAATGCTTCAATATTGTCTGCGTCAATTGAAGCGGGCTTGTCTGTATAGACATGAGCTTTCACATAGCCCCACAAAAATAAGACCAAAGGTGTTAAATGGCACCATTTATGCGGCTATTTGACCGGTCTCAAACGTCAAATAAAATGATCACCGAACTCACATCTAAATAAGTCCATTGTTGCTCGTGCTGTGTGGCATATGGCACCGTCTTGTTGAAATCACATGTCATGCATGTCAAGCTCTTGCATTTTGGGCAGAAAATAGTTGGATATCATCTCACGGAGCGCTCACCATTCACAGTTACGTTACGATTCACTTTACCAGCCATAAACTGCACCAAACTGTGACTTTTTTTAATGCATTGGCAGCTCTTGCAATGCTTGTGGCTGATTTTCACTCTAAAATCGGCAATTCTGATTATTTACGTACACGTTGAGCCAAAAATGAGCTTCGTCGCTGAACACAATTTAACGGTCAAAAGCTCGCGATTAATTTTCTTATCAAAGCACACATTTTGATAATAAAATTAAAAAGAGGCTGGGGTGCGACCCACACTGATAACTTCCCATCCCGTCTGTCGATTTGTCTTGCTTAAAAGTTTGTCTATATGTACTCGTATCAATTTTTACCAAATTTGCGTACTATTTTTGGTAGATTTAATTTTGTATGAAAAAACGGACTGTTGGATTTTTATATACAAATTACTAAATATCGAAAACAATACTTTCTGTGAAATAAAATAAGTTTGAAGCCAATACTCCAAATTTTTGAAAAGATATTTGAGTCGAAAATCAATTTTTACCAACTTTTGTTTAATGTTTTTTAGGTTTTTAATTTTTTGTACAAAAACTGTCAATTAGATTTTTTTCAAAATTTTACTGAAAGTTAACAACAATATTTTTTGAAAGATAAAAGTAGTTTAAAGCCAATATCTACAATTTTTGAAAAGATATTTGAGTCGAAAATCGATTTTTACCAACTTTTATACATTTTTTTTAGGTTTTTATTTTTTGTAAAGAAACGGTCAATTCGATTCTTCTCAAAATTTGTCCTAATGTTGAAAACAATATTTCTCATAAGTAAAAATTAATCAGAAACTATTATATAAAATTTTTGAAAAGATATTTGAGTCGAAAATCAATTTTTACCAACTTTTGTTTAATGTTTTTTAAGTTTTTAATTTTTTGTACAAAAAACTGTCAATTCGATTTTTTTCAAAATTTTACTGAATGTTAACAATAATATTTTTTGAAAGATAAAAGTAAATTAAGTTAATTAAAGTAAATTATCTCAAAGTTTTAAAAAGATATTTGAGACGAAAATCAATTTTTACCAACTTTTATTCATTTTTCTTTTGTTAAGTTTTAATTTTTTGTAAAAAAAACTTTGGAGATGAAATCGTAAAATTTTGGAGGTGCCAAATTTTGTTTCAGTTTTTTTGATTTATAAAAAAAAACCGTTAAATGGATTTTTTTCAAAAAATATATCTCTTTAATATCACATTACAATATATTATATAAAATTTAATTCAATTCTCTAGCGTTTTTGGTTCGTAACATATTTAGGGTTAACCAAAATGTTCACCTTTTTTAAACTGCTATAGTTAAAAAACCACCCACGCAATTTTCTTGAGAACCCTTTCTGCATCTTTCTGCCTTATTATCTGTATAACAAAATTTATTTAAAGTCGATATCTCTTCTGGTTCTTGAGCAATTCGGTGCGGGGTCTGCTCTTTCAAGAGAGTTTCAAATTGATATTCCTCAAAAATTTCGAAATTTTTGCCGTTTGTCAGTTATTGAAATTGAATTTTTGATACAAACGTTGGACCCATAATTTAAAAAAAAAAAAGGCACTCAGTTAAGGGAAGCCATACCAGCACGCAAGCGTATACTGGTAACACTTGGATTTTTAGCATCCGGTAGGCATATAAATCGCTTCCGAACACGAAAACTGTTTCACAAATTCGGTTAATATTACGCTTTTTTATTTCTTTCGCGAAATAATTTATCCGTAGTTCTCCACAATAAATCAACTGACTCATATTTTTCAATAAGTTGATTGGTTTCCTCCACTGCTTTGCGATGCTTACTCTCTACAGCTACTAGAAAAATACGAACAGTGTTGGTATCTCGCGAGCTTATCTCGGATATTGGTAAACACATGTGTCCACTTGCGAATGACTTTCAAAAAGATCGAATGACGAAAGTAATTACTCAACTCTCCGCGAGCTACTCTCCAGGCTATGTCCACTTGCGAGATAGCTTTCGAGAGCAGCTTAAGAGCGATTCGCAGCACGTTTACCCCCAAATGGACACCCACCTTTAGAGACGATGCAAGACCTTAAAGATGATTCGTAAAATTATCGAGGGCGAACAGTGGAAAATTTCATGAAAAGGATATAGGATAGGGAAAGAACATCTATTTATTACATCCTTAAATTGGGGAATCTAGAATATTAGAACTAAGGTTGAAAATTTCTACGCTTCTCTTTTCGATTTTTAGATAAGGGATTTTCATAGATAGTCTTGTTACATTACATTAACGCAAAGCGTAAACTATATTATATTTAGTTTTTGTTTCAAATTACTTTAATATATAATAATTTTAAAAAGAATTGAAAATGATTACTTCAAAAAAAGGGATATGTACATAACCTCGAAATTTTGAATTCCAAGATTCTAAAAACTAGTAAACCCATAATGCGAAAATCCAAGAACACGAGTTAAGTCTGCTGACTAGACGTTTTTCAATGTTGAACCGGCTTGGTTCAGGAATCCGGCAGATTAAAAGTTGTGAAATGAGATTAAATATAAGAAAGGCAACTAGGATGGTCCGTGTCACACACTAAGATGTGAGTTTCCAAAGGTAGTACAAATTTCCGGTAATTTAAAAAAAAAATGTGCTCAACACTACGTCAACGACGACGCGGCAGCGTGTGATAAGCTCATTCAATTCTGATCTTGACAGAATTGTCAAATGGGAAATCAAAAACCGTGTAGAATTTAATGCTTCGAAGAATCAATGCTATCTACTGTCGCAGTAGTAGCGTAGATCTCCCCCAATGTCACTATCCATAAGTGGTACTTACATTGAGGAGACTGAACAACTTTCAGTTCTAGATATGTGCGTCACATCGCTAAAAATTCTGCTAAGTGTTTAGGTTTTCTCCGAAGATGAAGGAAGTTGTTTACCCCTTATGATCTGACTTTAATTTACAAAGCTTATATTCGGCTTGAGTATAATTGCATATTCTCGCAATAACGTATTTGAGTCTTTTGGATAGAATTAAAAAAAGAGCTTTGATAACTATATGCGATTGTTCAATTACTGAGAACTTACTTCTCTTGATCACCGCTATAAAGCTTTATGCCTATCATTATTTTATCGATGTTTTCACAAACAATGCTCTAGTGAAATAGCCTCCCCTCAAATAATTCAACCATTAAACCCGTACTTCTGAATGCTCATCAGTTTACCCTTGAAACCAACTTCGGACGTACTGTTAAGTATAAGGATTCTTTCTTTAGTCGCACTACATGAATGTGGAACGCTTTACCAGGCTCAATATTTCCCACCCTTTCCATTATTGTTGCAAAAGTTTAAAAAGCTAATTAAGATAAACCCAAGTTTTAAAGTTAGTAAGTAAATCAGTCAAGTTTTATTAAAGCTTCCATTATCTATGTTTTCTTTTCAATAGTTCAGTTTAATCACAAATTCCTTTGCTATATTCACTCCGGGATTCTCAATTGCTACAGCTTGCTCATGTGAAACAACCTTTAATTCCTGTGATTTTCCGTCATACTCAATTGTTGCAGATTTTGGAGTCTTCTCCAAGCCAGCAATGATAACTCGTTCTAAAGTCGAAGGAGTGTCATAGTCGGGCGTTGTTGCAAACGAATTCTTCAAGGCGTTATCCTTGAACTCAAATTGTTCATAGATATATTTGCCCTTGCGATATTCATAAGATTTCTCATCGTCAATGTACAAAGTTCCCTTAGATGATCCATTCTTGTCTAAACACACAACCAAGGTATATGGATCGTCCTTCATGAGAGTGGATGTTCGACGAATGTTCTCCTTCTTGGGAATTATTGTACCTCCTCGCTGATAAGCTGGAGTCTAGCGAACAAGAAATCCAATATAAAATTAAAAGTTTTAGTTGAAAGTTGTCAAATTCTTACCTTCTTATAATCGACTTGAATAGTTTCATAACCAACTTTGTCGTATTTCTGGAAGTTGTCTGTATCGAACCAAACATCACCATCTTTTTGACCATCCTTCGACGGGAAGTATACTTCAATTTTAGTGGCTCCTTCATCCATCACAGGACAAATCAGCAGAAGATCGTGGAGCATGAACTGAGTGTCGATTCTATACGATTCCTTATCCTTGGGGTAATGGGCTAAGAGAGGCCTCATAACTGGCAGACCATATTTCTCATGCTCATAGAACATTGTATACCACATTGGAAGGTAGCTATAGCGCTTTCGAACAGCATCGCGAATTACCAAACGGGTCTTCTCAGGGAATAACCATGGTTCTCTGCGTTTGGTATCTTGATTAGCGTGGGCTCTGAAAAATGGAGTATATGTTCCCGTCTGATACCAACGTTCAACCAATTCCGGTTCGGGATTGTCAAAGAATCCGCCAACATCCGATCCACAGAAGGAAAATCCTGCCACCGCTTCAGAGAGACACATTTTAATGGAGTTCTTCAAATGTCCCCACGCAGCCGTATTATCTCCCATCCAGACAATTGCATACTTCTGTGATCCAGCAAAATGTGATCGTGTCAGAATGAAAGGCCTCTGATTCGGATCACGCTCAATCATGCCTTGGAAAGTTCCCATAACTTGCATGTGGCCAAACATATTATGTACATCACGATGTTCCCAGCCGCCATAATGGATATTGTCCTTGGGCATAGTCTTTTCGGGACCATTGAAAACAGATGGTTCATTCATGTCATTCCAGATCATTACATCCTTCGTGGTTGTCTTGAATTTGTCCACGGGGAACTGTTGAGCATAGTATGAACGAACAGTAGGATTGAAGAAATCAGGATAACTAGCTGGTCCTGGCCAGCAGGATCCCTCATAGTCTTTGTTTGTCACATTCTTTGTATAATAACCCATTTTCTCGCATTCCCGATGGAAGAAGTAGGAATCATCTCGCTTGTAATGGGGATCAATAATTATTGTGAGATGGCGATTGGAATCTGTCAAGTTCTTGATCATAGCCAAGGGATCGGGGAAGTTCTGTAGATCCCATGTGAAGTACTTCTTTTCATCTGTGTATTCGATATCAAGCCACATAGTGTCTAGGGGAATATCGTAGTTATCGTAATTAGCAGCAACATCCATGACATCACTCGAGTTGTCATAGTTCCAGCGACACTGATGGTAGGCAAGCGTAAAGAGTTGTGGCAAATTGGCAGATCCCGTAAGATCTGTGTATTGTTTGAAGGCATCCAGTGGAGTTGGTCCAAGCAAAATAAAAGCGTCAACAATACCACTTTCTGATATGAAACGAGCTGCTGGGGGTTCAGACGCACGAGGTTCTGTAAGAACAAAGGTCAAAAAGATTGTAAAATTAGGATGAAATTTCTCCGAATTTTGAATACTAAACCACGAGTTCAGGAGAAGAACTTACCAGTTAGAAGGTCAAGAACAGATGAAACACCTTTCTTATTAGAATCCCAAATATCAACCCATGTTTCAGCAGCATTATGCCAAAACACTCCCGCTGATCGTTCCGCTCTGCAACAACGAAGAATCTTAAAAATTCTTTCTACAACTTCGTCTTCTTAAATCAACTTACCCATGACCATAAATAACTGGAACAGCACCATATAACGACATTTTACTTTCAAGCTCATAATAAGCCACATCCAAGTTATACAATCGGTAGGGATCATCGCCTTCGGTTGACTTCAAAACGAAAGTTTCAGCATGCTGAGGTATTCCGAAAAGAACATCGGCTTGAGGGAAAGAGAAATCCAAGGCAATGGCTTCTGGTCCGTTTGGCTTCGAATCCAGAAATTCACCAAACATCTCCTCCCATTCTTCAGGATCTTCGGTAGGTTCGCCATCTGATTTTCGACGAATATGTTCGAAACGCATTAATCGCTTGGCATTAACGGACACCGATAGAACATCCTTCTGATAGAAGTCAATTCGGAAAGGTTCATTTGTGAGAACGGCTTTGTTTTCTCCCCAGGAAAAGACAATTTCGGGTCCATCTTGGGTATCAACGTTTATACTTTGAAAAAAAAAAATATTCTTACTAGTCTTATTTCGAAAGTATGTTTTTTGCGGTTAGGTATGCTTACTTTCCACTTTTCACTGAGTCCTGGAGAACATCTGTTACCCTGTGGCGGGGTTTCAATGGATTCTTTTCGTCTATTTGAACTCGAAACTTGTTATCCTGTTTTTGAAAAATTAAAAAAAAGCATTGAATGGCACATCCTTTCTGATTTCTTTCTTGCATTGACATACCTCTAAGGCTTCAAGTTTCAGAATGAACAAATGATCATTTGCCTTGTTGATCAAATCGAGTTCCACGAAATTATCCGATGTCTTCAGTGTTTCCGGTAGAACGGCGAATTTTGAGCTTCCCGGTAAATCTTTTCGAGTTCGTCTAAAAACGAAGATTGTTTTTAAAGTAAGAATAAGTTAAGAGAGTTATTAAGAAGATTAATTTACCTGCAAAAACTACTTTGAGAGCAGGTTTTGAAAGTTGATTTGTCAACACCCGACCCACATTGATAGAGTGTGAACAATATTAATACTATTAGTTTTAAACGCATGGTTTTTTTGAATTGTGCAAGTTTCCTTCCAAACTTCTTGTATTTATATTAAAATCAATGTGGTTTACTTTCTGGGAAAAGCTTTGGATCAGTCAGGCCCACAGAAGCTTTATTATGTTTTTGTTTGATTTTCTTTCCAGTTCGACTATCTAATATCTTTATTACCTTAAATTCAAAATATTGCAAATGATTATTATGTATGCGGGTATTATTAAAATTCAAGTATTTATGACTTAATTTTTATGATACATTATATTGATAAGATTGGGATACAACTATTTAAGCGCAGAGGTACTTGAAACAATTTTGATTAGAAATCTGAAGCTCCTTTATTGGCGGGTATCTAAGACTAAAATTTTGTGTTGTTGCCAAAAAAAAATATCTAATAATATATATTTAAATATAATTTCTTGATAAATCAATTAACGGAAGATCTCTTGTGATGTATTTAAATATTGTTATGGTATTGATAATACAATAATTCTTGAGTATATTTTTGTAGAATTATAAATCATTTTTTTAATGAGTCCACTTGACTTTATCTTTTTATTCAAAACAAAATTTCTAATTACAAAGTTATTTTTTACTTCGCAATAAAAATAAAAAAGGACGTAATTGAGTGCTTCTTTGTTTTTATTTTGTTAAATATTCTAAGCAGTGTGGTAAGATTGATTATCTCTATATTTAATCTTACTTACTTATTAAAGGTGGCGCTACAGTCATGTGTGAACTTGGGCCTCACCCAAAAAACTTCTCCATCTAGCTCAGTCGCTAGCTTGATGTCTCCAGTTTGACGCTCCAAGTTGGGTGAGGTCACTTTCCACTTGTGCGCGACACCTGATCCGCGGTCTTCTTTCACTGCGCTGTCCTGTGGGTGTGGATTCGAAGACTTTCCGGGCCGGAGCATTGGTTTCCATGCGCTCTACGTGACCCAGCCATCTTAGTCGTTTGACTTTTAACCTTCTGGCTAAGCCTACGTCACTGTACAGCCCATACAGCTCGTCGATCCATCTGCTCCTCCACTCCCCTTCGATGCATACGGGACCGTAAATCACACGAAGAACTTTTCTCTCGAAGCGACCCAAGGTTTTTTCATCCGCTTTACCACTCAATTGCTTTCTTAGTCCAAAGAAACAGCGGTTAGCACGAGTTATTCTGCCTTTGATCTCAGCGCTGGTGTTGTTTTCTGGCTTTACAGCGGAGCCTAGGTAGACCAAGTCCTTGACTACCTCAAAGTTAATTCTATCGATGGTGACGTTTTGACCAAGACGTCCGTGTTGTATTTCTTGACGATAGCATGTACTTTGTTTTGCCGTCATTAAACGTTAAACCCATTTTTGCTGCCTCTGCCTCAGTACTCACAAAAGCCCAATTGGCATAACGCTGAGTTCTTCCGATTATGTCAATGTCATCAGACTTTTGAAAGACGTTGATGTGTGAGCTCTGCACTATTCTTTCAAGCACGATATTAAAAAAACAAATGACAGCGCATCACCTAATCACCATTGTCTAAAACCATTTTTGACATCGAAAGGTTCTGTTAAGTTGCTTCCAACCTTTATGGAGCAGCGTGAATTCTCCATTGTCATCCTGCACAAACGGACGAGTTTGGCAGGGATGCCAAAACTAGACATGGCTCTATACAGCTCGTCTCTATAGATGCTGAGTGTCGATTTGGTGTTCTTGGGTTTTTCCCAGGATCTGCCGTAATGTGAATATTTGATCGACTGTGGACTTTCCTAGTCTAAAACCACACTGATAAGGACCTATCAGGTTGTTGACGATGGGCTTTAGACGTTCACATATTACGGCAGAGAAGATTTTGTAAGCGATGTTAAGTAGACTGATTCCTCTATAGTTGGTGCAGGATCGGGCAAACAATACTGAGGTTAAATTCATCGGGCATGCTTTCTTCCGACCATATCTTACAAATAAGTTGGTCCTAACCAACTTATCTCCAGCTGTTTTAAAGAGCTCGGCATTCAAGCCATCCCCTCTAGCGGCTTTATTAGACTTCAGCTTAGATATGGCAATCTTTACTTCGTCTAAGTCGGGAGGACGGGATTGTTGGCTTTCGTCGTCTATGTTGAATCGATCATCCTGCCTGACAGCGGAATTCAGTTCGTCGTCGCCGTTATACAGTCTGCAGAAATGGTCCTTCCAAATCCTCAGCATGGACTTCGGTTCCACTGTGATGTTTCCACTTTCGTCTTTGCAGCCTTCGGTTCTAGGTTTATATACCTGTGAATTTCGTTTTACCTGTTCATAGAACTTTCGAACTTCATTCCTGCTTTTAAGCCTCTCAACATCTTCGACCGCACGCTTCTATTGCCCTCTCTTTTTCCTTCTCTTTTGCCTCTTCTGCTTATAGAGCTGGTGAGCAGCTCTCGTCCTTTTATGCAGCGCCGCTTTCGTGCCTGCCGACATTCCTCATCAAACCAGGGGTTCCTTGTTGATGGTCTTGAAACCCAGCACATCAGAGGCGGCTTCTCTGATTGCATCTTGGCAATGTTGCCACTGGTTTTCGATACATTTGGTGATCTCTGGCGATTGTAGCCGTTCGACGTTGTACCTTCTCCCAGCACCTCCCTATTTTGCCTTGGGTCTGGAAATACGAAGTGCTAACTTGGCTACAACGAGGTAGTGGTCCGAGTTGATGTTAGCTCCTCGGAAAGTTCGTACATCTATGATGCTGGAAGCGTGTCTGTCGTCGATTGCAATATGGTCAATCTGGTTGACGGTAGATTGATCTGGAGAAGTCCAAGTTCCTTTGTGGATGTTGAGGTGTGAAAAACGCGTACTGGCTACCATGACGTTTCGCCCCGCAGCAAAATCTATGAGCCTGAATCCATTGTCGGAAGTGTTGTCGTGCAGGCTGTTCTTCCCGATTATTCCACCAAAGATGTCTTCCCTTCCTAGCTTGGCATTAAAATCGCCCAGAACTATTTTAATATCGTAGCTAGGGCACTGCTCATATGTTTTGTCTAAGAGCTCGAAGAACATATCTTTGGTGCTGTCGTCTTTCTCTTCTGTGGGGGCGTGCGCGCATATCAGGCTAATGTTGCCGAATTTAGCCTTGATGCGTATGGTCATGAGGCGCTCATTCAAGACTTCTTGCCTAAGTCTGCCTCCAATGACGAATCCGCATCCAAATAAGCGCTGTTGGTTTTCGTGGTAGCAGTCACCACAGTAAATATCGCAGTTTTTCATCCTCTTTTTGCCCGGCCCATCCCATCGTATTTCCTGGATGGCGGTGATATCTGCTTTATAGCGGTCTAGGGCCTCCGCTAAGTGACCTAACATTCCATGTACATATCCGAAATTCGTTGTCTTTAATTTGTTTGCATTGGTTGTCAACAGGAAATCCGTCCGTATCCGAGGCTTGTTGGTGCTTCGCAACTATGAAAGTATTTACGTGGCCAGGAAGTCACCCCGACAACACAACCCCCAACCTGGATGGCCAGATCCTAAGTATAACTCCAAGGATGGGGAGCCGGATAAAACAGTTCCTTATAGGCCTGGGCTCCGAATAAGTCGAAGATGCCCTATAAGGTGTTCACTTAGTAGTTCAACCTTACTGGAACTGTAGACGCCACCGTTGATTCCATCTCGGGAATTCCTCCGCTACCGCCTGGACAAGGGGAGGTGTCTTAGTGGAAACACACCTCCCCCCGCTCTCTCTAGTTTGCTTCCTACAACTACTTTCCACTGGGGTTGGAGTCCAATCTTCAGTTGAGGTACTAGGCAAGGCACCCGATGTTCACCACGGGGAGGTAAGAGTAGAAGTTGATAGACATAAGTGGGTTTTGAAAAAGACCTGTGGACGCTTGTGTCCACAGTTTTTGGCGTATGTGTTTGGAATTGATTAATTTTAAAAAAATGCATAATGCAGATGTAGCGTAAGCGGGTTACGCCATTTCTGTCCAACCAAAAATTGCGTGCAGATATAATGTTTCAAAAGTTTTGTGTAGGTTTATGAACAAATATGAGCTACGCCACTTCTGCATAAAAAGAAAATTTAATTTTGGTCATGTTAGTGTAATAAACTCAAAATTGAAAAAATTAGGGTTACGCCACTACTGCTCTCAATGCCTCATTTAATGTCATTTAACGCTACTTAACTATTTTCTAAAAAAGTCACATTTATTTTATTTCTGAAAATCGGAAATATTGATGCTGAAACTCTTTTTAACAGAAAAAGTACAAAAAGATTTGAAAATATTTTTTGTTTTCGTAACAAATTTGTCCTCTAAAACAAGGCTATCGCATTCATTTTTGAAATATAAAAACAATATTGAAATCGAGCATTTTTGAAATTTGTGCAGATAGTTAAAATTGAAGTTTCGTTCTTTTGAAATCAACACAAAAGATAAGATTTCTTAAAACCTTCTTTTAATTTCAAATGAAGACTCATTACTTATGAACATTTCAAAGAATTATGTAAATATAATTAATTGTTAAGGGATGTTTTTTATTTTAACAACCTTTGGTTGTCCTTAGAATTTTTACAGGAACATATTTTAAAAACCCATTTCAAAGTAAAACTCTCATTAGGGTGCGCTTGCTTTCTAAAAAAAAACTTTTAAGATATACTTTAGAGTTGATTACAACTCTAGATTTAGAACACAAGTTGAAATTTCTTTTCATAAACTTATTTGTTTCTTAACTACCTAGTTTAAAATCTTTTGATGGGCTTTTTTAGAATTTAAGAAAGATCCATGGCAATTTTTAATCGGTCCGATTTAAAAATTTTGACATTTCTTGACGTTTCAAGGTCCCTAGAGTCGAAATAAAAGATACGTTTGTACGTCCGTACGTTAGCGACGTTTTTTGGTCGTACATAGTTGAAGAACCAGTTAAGATATCGACTTCAAATAAATTTTGTTATACAGATAATAATGCAGAAAGATGCAGAAAGGACTCTCAAACAAATTGAGTGGGTAGTTTTTTTACAATAGCAGTTAAAAAAAAAAGGTGAAAATTTCGGTTAACCCTAAATATCTCACGAACCAATAACGCTAGAGACCAAACAAATATATTATTTGAAAAAATTATAATTAGCGTTTTTTTTATAAATATATTTTTGGAAAAAATTACAATTACCGGTTTTTATAAATCAAAAAAAAAACTGAAAAAAAACGATTTTATCTCGAAAACAATTTTGTGCAAAGAGGAATAACGTTTTCGACATGTGGTAAAATTTTGAGAAAAATCGAATTGACAGTTTTTTTTTTATAAAAATAAAAACCTCAAAAAAACATTATTGAAAGTTGGGAAAAATTGATTTTCGACTCAAATATCTTTTTAAAACTTTGAGATATTGGCTTTCAACTAATTTTATCTTTTTAAAATATTGTTGTCAACATTCAGTTATATTTTTAGAACATTTGACATTTTTCTTAAAACAGATAAAAACCTAAAAAACGCACTACTAAAACTTGGTAAAACTGTAATGATAATGATGAGGTTATGTTCAACTTTCTCTGAACAAAATCGTGCGTAATTCTTTTAAAGGTATTGTTTCGTTCGTATGACAGAAAAACGAACTTAATTTTGTCGACCAGACCAATAAATAATTTGGATTTCTACTGTTAATTTAAAAATTAATATTTTATAAATAATTGTTAAAACATTTTTTTTAAAGCTTTTTATGGAAGTTTTATAACAGCCATTTAAAAATTATAAATGTAAAAATTAATTTTTCTTTTGAAATCTTCATTATTAATTAAACATTTGAATTACTGTCCTATCTTGGATTTCATTTCTGTATTAATAGAACATTAACAAACAAAAAAAAAAACTAATCAAAAATGTTCAATTTTTTAACGTCAAACAATTATTATATCAGAAAACTTCCATTCAACTGACCTATAAAATAAATACAAAGGTCAACCCCAAATTTACGTGTTTAAAGAAAATTTTAGTTCAACTAGATACGTTTATCGTACGATTATGATTAATTGATTAATAAACAACGACAAACACTTAAGAGCTTCTGGGGGTAAATAAATTAATAAAAAATATATTTTTATTTAAATTACCGCTAATAAGAATTTTATGATATTTTTCAATTAAATAATCATCACACGAGAATTGATATTCACAGTAATAAAATTATTTACCTTATTTTTCAGTATTTTTACCCTCAACAACAGAAAGGGTTTAAATGATTGAACCAGTCAACAAGGTAATGTGGGTGGCAATAAAATTATATTTTTTGATATCTTTAGTTCGAATCTGACTTTAAAATCAATCTATCATGTCAGGGTTTTAAAATATAAAATAAAACATAATTCGAAAAAAAATCCCTTAATTAAGTATTTTAAGGCTAATGTAAATTAATAAATAAAGTATTTTTTTATGAAATTCGTGATGATTTTCCAAATCTACAATCCCTTACTTCAATATTCATTAACGGTTCAATAGAGAAATGCAAAAGGGTATAAAAGCAATTTTTGATGGTATTACGATCTTGTAGTCTTAAGGTTATAAACATCAAGTTGTAAACAAGTATTTCTTAGTTTGATCGCATGTAGTTTAAATTGGAGTATGGGCTCGGAATTAGTGCTGAAAACACTGGGCGGGTTTGATGTCCTTAATTTAAATTCGACTTAAAAATTATTGTGTGAAAATAGGTTTTAAAGATAGGTATTAGTTTTTAAAATTCAAAAAACAAGTATATAATGCTTTTTGAAGCTTTTTACATTTCTGAAGTAGCTTGTTTTCAATACCATCTGTGATGGTTTTCCAAATCTATAATCCTTTTCTTCAATATTCATTTGAAATATTTATATAATTTCATATAATATTCACAAAATCTTCATAAGTTTTTAGATTTTACCAGTCTTACAAAAATCTGAAAGAAATGCTAAACCATTCATACCAAAACGGTTTTTAAGAAAAAAAAGGCAAAACGATTTGAAAGTAAACTGTGCTTTTGTAAGGTATCTAGTGTCTTGGAAATTCTTTTATAACAAGGTCTCGATATATATTAAAAATATAAAAATAATGTTGAAAACAGGTATTTCTAAAAAGTTGAGCAAATAGTTTAAATTAAAGTTTGAATTCAAATCAGCACTAAAAGTAAAGTTCAAAACATATTTTTCAAAATGATGAAAATAGTATTTTCAAGGTTTTCTGAAAACATCATATAAAGTAAAATGAAGACTCATATGGCATAACTAATAAGAATTTTCAGAAACTATGTAAGATTGATGTTCAAATGTAAGACATGTGCATTCAAGAGGACACAAGCGTCCACAGGTTTTTCTCAAAACCGACCTCTGTCTATCAACTCCTACTCTCACCTCCCCGTGGTGAACATCGGGTGCCTTGCCTAGTACCTCAACTGAAGATTGGACTCCAACCCCAGTGGAAAGTTGTTGAGGGCAGCAAACGAGAGAGGGGGGAGGTGTGTTTCCACTAAGGCACCTCTCCTTATCTAGATGGCAGCGGAGGAATTACCGAGATGGAATCAACGGTGGCGTCTACAGTTTCAGTAAGGTTGAACTACTTAGTGAACACCCTATAGGGCCTCTTCAACTTATTCGGAGCCCAGGCCTATAAGGAGCGGGTTTATCCGTCGCCCCATCCTTGGAGTTATACTTAGGATCTGGCCATCCAGGTTGGGGGTTGTGCCGTCGGGGTGATTTCCTGGCCACGTAAAAGCTTTCATAGTTGCGAAGCACCAACAAGCCTCGGATACGGACGGATTTAGTGTTGACAACCAACGCAAACGAATTCAGGACAACGAACTTCGGATATGCACGTGGAATGTTAGGTCCCTTAACAGACAACGTGCGGCCGAAGAATAAGCGGAGGACCTAGACCGCTATAAATCAGACATCACCGCCATTCAGGAAATACGATGGGATGGACCGGGCAAAAAGAGGAAGAAAAACTGCGATATTTACTAGTGACTGCTACCACGAAAACCAACAGCGCTTATTTGGATGCGGCTTCGTCATTGGAGCCAGACTTAGGTAAGAAGTCTTGAGCTATAGGTGCATCAATAACCATATGCATCAAGGCTAAAGTCGGCAACATTAGCCTAATATGCGCCAAAGCTCCTAGACAAAACATATTAGCAGTGCCCTAGCTACGATATTAAAATTATACTACCACTCGCCAAGGTAGCACTTCGGGTTTCCAGACCCAAAGCAAAACAGGGAGGTGCTGGGAGAATGTACAACCTCCTACGGCTACAAATGCAATGGATTGCCAAATCATTTTCCGACCGAATTACAAGTAACCTCTCTCGAAGTTCTCTGCCGCCAACACAATGTATCGAAAACCAGTGGCAACAGTGCCAAGATGCAATCAGAGAAGCCGCCTCTGATGTGCTGCGTTTCAAACAGCCACCAACAAGGAACCCCTGGTGTGATGAGGAATGTCGGCAGGCAAATGCAGCCAAACAACAGGCACGCAAAGCGGGGCTGCATAAAAGGACAAGAGCTGCTCATGAGCTCTACGAGCAGAAGAGGTGAGAGGAACACCGAATTCTCAGAAGTAACAAGAGAGGGCATGAGAAGCGTGCGGTCAAAGATATTGAGAGGTTTAAAAGCAGGAATGAAGTTCGCAAGTTTTATGAACAGGTGAAACAAAATTCACAGGTACATAAACCTAGGCTGCAAAGACGAAAGTGGAAACATCACAGTGGAACCGAAGTCCATGCTGAGGATTTGGAAGGACCACTTCTGCAGACTGTATAACGGCGACGACGAACTGAATTCCGCTGTCAGGCAGGATGATCGATTCAACATAGACGACGAAAGCCAACAATCCCGTCCTCCCGACTTAGATGAAGTAAGGATTGCCATATCTAAGCTGAAGTCTAATAAAGCCGCTGGAGCGGATGGCTTGAATTCCGAGCTCTTTAAAAGGAGCTGGAGATAAGTTGGTGAGGAGCATGCACCAACTTATCTGTAAGATATGGTCGGAAGAAAGCATGCCCGATGAATGGAACCTCAGTATTGTTTGCCCGATCCTGAAAAAAGGAGACCCTCTAAACTGCACCAACTATAGAGGAATAAGTCTACTTAACATCGCCTATAAAATCTTCTCTGCCGTAATATGTGAACGTCTAAAGCCCATCGTCAACAACCTGATAGGTCCTTATAAGTGTGGTTTTAGACCAGGAAAGTCCACAGTCGATCAAATATTCACATTACGGCAGATCCTGGAAAAAACCTAAGAAATCGACAAGACGGTGAGATCAAACGAAGAATAACTCTTGCTAGCCGCTGTTTCTTTGGGCTAAAAAAGCAATTGAGTGACAAAGCCCTCTTTGGAAGGACCAAAGTGTCGCTATATAAGACCCTTATCATCCCCGTCCTTCCATACGGGTCGTTTCGAAAGAAAAGTTCTTCTTGTGATCTACGGTCCCGTATGCGGGGAGTGGAGGAGGAGATGAAGCTGTACGGGCTGTAGAGCGACGTAGACTCTGCCAGAAGGGTAAAAGTCCAACGACTAAGATGGCTGGGTCACGTAGAGCGCATGGAAATCAATGCTTCGACCCGGAAAGTCTTCGAATCCACACCCATAGTGTGCACAAGTTGAAGGTGACCTCACCCAACTAGGAGCCCGAAACTGGAGACAACTAGCTAGGGATCGAGCTAGATGGAGAAGTTTATTGGATGAGGCCCTAGTTCACACAGGACTGTTACGCCACCTTAAGTAAGTAAGTAAGTAAGTATGTAAGATTAATATCTAATGTGTAGGGAAAAAATGTTTACGTTACAAAGAGATATTTTAAGTTTTAACTTAGCATCAAAAACCCCTTTTTTATTATTTTTAGCATTCTTAAAGTTGCATATTTTGAAAACCTGATGTGATAGAAAAATTTAAAGGCAAGATTAGAATTTAGGACATCGCTTTCTTACATTTCTGCGTAAGGTGCCCCAAAAACCCTCTAAAGTATTGTGTTTTAGTTCTTGAATATGGCATATTTAGAAAACTTTTGTAATTTTGGAATGTCGTCCAAATTAAGAAGTTAGACCATACCTTTATATATAATTGTATAACTAAAGTTGTCTCTTTAGCCCTTGAAATGTGTAAAAGTAAGGTAAAGACGCACATTATGTTATTATACCTCCTTTACAGAACATTTTTAAGTGGTGAGTAAAAATTCATCTATATGTTAAGTGTGTGAACCCCTCCTGATTGAAAGTCTGGATCCGTTCTTACTGACTTTTATAACTCTACTGCCACTTTAAAGTGGTAAGTTTATGGTAATTTAGAGTGATAATATTAACTTGTATACCTTGAATAAAAAATGGGTGGATATCACGCCTCCTAATTCGAAAACACAATTCCTCGATTTTTTTCTTTCCTTTAAAGGTGCTACGAACTCAGAAACGTGGGTCAGTACCGGTCGATCTGTCAGTCAGTTTGGGTTCATGCGTTCTTAAAGCATTGTACACTAGATTCTGAAATCAAATGATTGATAACCGATTGAGTTTGTTCCTGTAAAAAAGGAATAGTGCAACAATTTGCCTGTAATTGAGTTGAAGTTAAAAGCAATACTTATTCTAATATAAATATGCAATAAATAACTTACTAAAAACCATGGATTAAGACCCTAGCTATGTTAATTCCAAGTCGATTTTAATTCGATACATCGAAGGGATCATGAAATTAAGAACATATTTTGAACTTTAAAAATAAAAAAGGCAAGATTTCCAACCTAAACCCATTTGAAGGATTGAATAATTCTATTTTTAACGAACAACAATAGATTCCCATTGAATTATAATTTCCGCTATAAAACAATAATTTGTGAATGATAAAATACAATTTACGACTTTCAGAGCATATGGTATTTTGATAATGGAATATTTCCACTTGACTTGAAATTAAAATTAAATAATTATATTATTCCAATTCTTACTGTGAGTATCTGTGAGCTTAACTGAAGGTCGGTAAGAGCAATTTGATAATAATAATTTGTTTACAATTAAAATATAGGTAAACATCTTAATAAAAATAAAAACAAAATACCTAAACATTTATGACACACCCAACTGCTGTTGTTTTTAAATAATTCAAAGCTTATCACGCTTAGTTCTTTAAGGATTGACCCTAAGCTCATGTTTATTTCTTTGTTATGGCATAGCTAGGTATCAATAAATTAGCAAAGCTATTTTACAAGCTTATTGGATAATATTATTTGTTATGAAAGATACCACTATAAAATATTTTAATTATTTATATTGATAAGAAAAGGTTTGAAAAAAAGTCAGCTGATTTTGTGTTTTTGTTTCAGGAAAGTAAAATATTTATTATCATTTAAATGATTATTCTGAGTTGAGATAGGCAAAGAGACATAATAAATACTTACCTTACAGCTTGCTAAAGAGTCTATGATTCAGTTCCAGAGAATTGAACGACAATTTTTGTTCATTCATTAAAATAAGTTTTTAGTTAGCTTTCACGTGAATATACAAGAAAACGTTTTAACTTTATGTAAAGCATATTTCAAAATAACCAAAGGGTGGGCCAAATATAAGTTTTGTTTTAATGCAATAAAATAAATATTAGCAAACACTTTCATAACTTCCGTGAGGTTTTGTATTTTTGGTGTATTTAGTTTGAATTCAAAATTAAAATATCATTTCAGGTTTTTAAAACATAAACTTTCAAAATTCGGAAAGCGTATATTAGGCGCTTTAAGGCTAGTGATTTGACGAGGTACATTTTTTCCCATGAAACTGTTGATGATTTACAAAATTTTTATATTTTTTCATTTAAACTATGCATCATAAACCGGAGCTCAGAATAGGAATGAGAAACAACAATTTATTTAAATAGATACATTTTTCTAAACCATGGAAACATGACATTGAAGGTGTTTAAAAAACTTCATATAGATTGAAACGAAGACTCGTAAGTCATCTTATAACTAATGACGATTTCCAAAAAACTTGGCGAGATACTAAAATTAATGAAACTTTATTTAAAAAATAAAGTTTTGTACTTTACAAAGTCATCATAAGGCAGCAAAGCATTTTTCAAAAGTATTGTTGAAAAGTTGTGAAGCTGAAAAAACTTAATGTTGTTGACCATTTTTTTCGCAGACCTGGTTGATAGCATTAGGGATTGCCTGATATTGGCCTTAAGTCTGCAACGGTTTCCGAGTTGTTTTGGCATCATAACATCTCTATTTCACTGTTATACAAAAAAAAAGTACATGGAGATAAACCGTAGCTCCAAGGTGGCCAATTAACATTGTCAAGGCAGCTGAAAACACGATTTGGCAATATGATTCGTAAAACATAGTTTGTGCCATGCCATCCTACATAAACCAGAGGTCGTCCAAATCCATGTCTTCTATTTCACTTCAATAAAAAAAAAGTTCCACCAATTTACAGTTTTTTCACTGTCTAACTTTCAAGCCCCCGAATGCACTCTAAAATAGTTACGTCAACCATTTTTGGTACGATTTAATATTGTTGTAAAACAAACACAACTTTTTCTTTTATTTTAACAGAAAGTTTGCAACAATAAAAATTTTGTATAAGATAAAATAAATGTTCAGTCCGTGTCTTTATATTTCTCTATATTCGAGTGGAAAATACATTTTTATTATTTTCAATACTAAGTATTTTGTGAAGGTTTTTATTATTGTAAAAAAGCAATAAATTGGATTTTTATAAATTCGTGTCCATCTGTCGATGATTCTAAACGTTTTATAAACAATCAATCAATTTCTGTAACATAACAAAAGTTTGAAATTGATGATTTCAATATGTTTTTTTTTTCAGAGATATTTAGTCGTAATGTTTATTAATTTTTAGGAGCATTTTTGATAGCTTTTGTTTTTTTGAAGAAAATGGTAGTTTTTTTAATTATATATAAATTATATTAACAACAATGTTTTGTATAAAATGAAATACTTTTAAATTCAATACCTTCATTTGTTTTTGAGATATTGAAGTCGAAAAACAGTATTTAATAATTTTGTGTAGATTCTTTGTTAAAAAAAAACTTACTATATTTTTAATTGTTGCCAAAAAAATCGATCCGAAATTTATTTGCAGTAAGAAAACTTACACTTCGATTTTTCAAAAATGTATCTTATGTAGATATAGATGTTCGCAAAATATTAGGAGATACATTTTTTTTTTTTCAATTTTTGTTTTATTATTTAAACCGATAGTTGTTTTTTTTAAAAATCTATACCAATTTGATATCACGTCACAATGCAAAATATGTACAATCTATTTACATACATATACATCGATTTGAAGTTCCTGGGTTTTTCCAAGATCTGACGTAGTGTGAATATTTGGTCGATAGTGGACTTTAATGGTCTGAAGCCACACTGATAAGGACCAATCAGGTTGTTGACAAATGGCTTCAGACGTTCACATAATACGGCAGAGAGGATCTTATACGCAATGTTAAGGAGATGCCTCTGTACTTGGAGCAGTTTAGGGGGTCTCCTTTCTTATGTATCGGGCACACTATGCTGAGATTCCACTCATCGGGCATGCTTTCTTCCGACCATATTTTGCAGATGAGTTGGTGCATGCTCCGTACCAAGTCATCGCCTGCTGCTTTGAAAAGTTCGGCAGCGATGCCGTCAGCTCCAGCAGCTTTGTTTGACTTAAGTTTACATATAGCTATCTTCACTTCGTCAAGGTCGGGTAGGCGGAATTGTTGATCTGCGTCGCCTAGTTTGAGTGGTTGTATCTCCCTTACAGCGGAATTCGGTTCGTCATCACCGTTATATAATTTGAAGAAGTGGTCTTTCCATATTCTCAACATCGACTGCGGTTCTACTACGATGTTCCCTGATCGTCTTTACAGGCTTCGGTTCGTGGTAGGTACCCTTGGGAGGGTTTTTTTTACCTTTTGGTAAAATTTACGAACCTCATTCCTGTTGTGACATCCCTCTATCCCCTCGATCGCGCGCTTCTCATGCTCTCTTTTTTCCATCTAAGAAGCCGGCGTTCCTCTCTCCTCTTCTGCTCGTAGAGCTTGCGAGCAGCTCTAGTCTTTTCGGCGGTTTTGTATGCCTCTTGTTTCGCTGCGTGCGCTTGCCGACATTCCCGGTCAAACCAGGGGTTTCGCTGTGGTGGCCGTGTGAAACCTAGCACTTCAGAGCCGGCATCTCTGATGGCTGCAAGGCAATGTTGCCACTGGTTTTCAATGCTTAATGCAGGCAGATGAGGACTCCTTAAGAGGTTATTAAAGACTCGATCGGAAAAGGACATGGCAGTCTCTTGCGATTGTAGCCGTCTAACGTCGAATCTTCTCACAGTACTTCCTTGTTTTGGCTTGGATCGGGATATCCGTAGCCGTACCTTGGCTACAACGAGGTAGTGGTCCGATTCAATGTTGGCCTCTCGGAATGTTCGGATATCCTGGATACTGGAGAAGTTTCGTGCGTCGATCGCAATGTGGTCAATCTGGTTGACGGTTGATTGATCAGGAGATTTCCATGTCCCCTTGTGGATATTAAGATGTGTGAACTGCGTACTAGCTACCAGAACGTCTCGACCCGCAGCCAAATCGACCAGCCTGAATCCGTTGTCGGAGGTGGTATCGTGCAGGCTGTATCTCCCGATTATGCCACCAAAGATGTCTTCTCTTCCTAGCTTGGCATTAAAATCTCCTAAGACAATTTTAATGTCATAGCCAGTTCACTGCTCATATGTCTTGTCCAAGAGCTCGAAGAATATGTCTTTGGTGTCTTCATCTCTCTCCTCTGTTGGGGCATACGTGCATATTAGGCTTATGTTGGCGAATTTAGCCTTGATGCGGATTGTCGTGATGCGCTCGCTCACACTGTTGAAACTCAAGACTTTTTGCGTGAGCCTAGTTCCAACAACAAATGCACACCCAAATAGACGCTGTCTTTGTTCTCGGTCGCAGCAGTCGCCGTAGTATACATCGCTGTCTTTTACTTTGCGTATGTCTTGGATGGCGGTTATATCTGCCTTGCAGCAGTTTAGGGCTTCCGCTAATTGTTCGGCTGCACGTGGTCTGTTAAGGGACCTAACATTCCACGTACATATCCGAAGTTCGTTGTCCTTATTTCGTTTGCGTGGGTTGTCAACAGTGAATCCGTCCGTATCCGAGGCTTGTTGGTGCTTCGCAACTAAAGTTCAACCTTACTGGAACTGTAGACGCCACCGTTGATTACATCTCGAGAATTCGTCCGCTGCCGCCTGGATAAGGAGGGGTGCCTTAGTGGAAACACCTCTCCCCCCCCTCTCTCGTTTGCTGCCCCCAACAACTTTTCACTGGGGTTGGAACCCAATCTCCAGTTGAGGTACTAGGCACCCGATGTTCACCGCTGGGAGGTGAGAGTAGGAGTTGATTGACAGAGGTGGGTTTTGAGCAAAACCTGTGGACGCTTGTGTCATCTTGAATGCACATGTCTACCATTTGAACATCCACTAGCGTTATTAGTTCGGGATATATTTGGAACTGATTTCAACTCGAGATTTTAATCAAAAACATGACATAACGATGGTAGAGAAGTTGAAAAAAGTGTGTGCCTCGATTCCATCTATCTTTCGTCACCCATACATCCCAAACCTATATTGTTTTTAATATTTAATGATTAAAAATGTTTTTGTAGTTTGTAGTACCCGTAGCATGATGGTTAGTGCGTTGGACTGTCATGCAAGAGGTCTTGGGTTCAATCCCTGCCTGTGCCACCATAATTTAAAAAAATAATTTTCACGGGTACTGCCTCTTGCGAGGAATTGACAAATCCTTCAAGAGTAATTCTTTTCATGAAAAAGTGCTTTCTCAAACTAGCCGTTCGGATTCGGCCTTAAATTGTAGGTCCCTTCCATTCCTGACAACAGTACTCGCACACAGGAATGGTTGAGAGTTGTAAGTCACTAGGCCCTGGTTCACAGCGGACTGTTGCGCCACCCCATTTGAATTTTTTGATTAAAAATGTCATATTTTTTTTTTTGGATTTTCAAAAAAAATGTTAATTTCAATTTTAAAATATTAATATTCGATAACTAAAAAAGGTATTCAACATTTTTTATTTTTTTTTTCATATAAACAAAATAATTACATAATTTAAAAAAAAAAAAACGCTCTAACTATTTTCGAGAGCAAATTTAATTAAATTAAAAAAAAAACTATTTGAATAATTAAGCCAGGTTAAGTGACCCAGTCGTGCATTTTATTTTGAATTGCTGTACTATAAAAAACACCCACTAAATTTTGTTCATTCTGCCTGTTATGTAATACTTAATAAATTTTAGATATCGTCAACGAAAAAATGTATCATGAATGTATGCACAAATAATTTCAATTTGATTTTTGATAAATACAAATGGCGGTTTTTCCCAAAAAGATTATAAAAAGTGCCTGTTTTTTTGTGTCACTAAAATATGGACCAGATCTAAATTTACCTGTTGGCGCGTTTTAAATCAGACAAAAGGATACTTTCATTGTTTTGGGATCTTAGTACGAGTATAACTTAAATAGTATGGGTAGAGGTATAGAAATAGGCCAAATTCGAGCTTTACGGAATCTCAGCAAAACCATCTGTTTTATATCCAGCAAAATTAGAAGAAGTTCAAATGTTGTATACAACTACCGCAAGGACACAGAGAGATATAAAAACAACCCCAAAGGAAGAGATATGAAAGCCACATCATTTCAGAAAAGGCGGACTTAGTGACAGCTGCTTCAAATTCAAGTAAAATAAAGGCAGAAGCTGGAGTAAATGCTATTAGATCGACTGTTGCTCAAGAGATACAGAAGACAATAATATGACACTAACAAATAAAGAAAAGACCACTATTCAATGCTGCACGCAGAAGCCAAAGCCTTAATTTTGCAACAAATCACATCAGGAAAAAAATTACTTTGGAAAGAACTGATAAATATAGCTGCAGTTTCAATGATTGAAGAAAGGAAGAATTCGATCTTGAAAAACAGCAAAGGAAATGGTGTAATGGTATGGTTTGCAATCACTTATTACTGCCCAGTGAAGATGGATTTTCAAAGCTCCAAGGTAATGACAATCACTTACAAATCGGTTCTAGAACGAGCTTTCCCGCAGTTTTCTGAATTATTTGGTAGACAACGATGGACTTCTCAACAATACAATGCACCAATACATACCGCACGGACAGCAAATTTTGGATTCTGAGGCAAAATGTAAACCTTTTACCATGGCCGCTATATTCTCCAGACCTGAACATCATGTAAAACGTGTGGGTATGGCTATCAAGAAAAGTCTACCAAGAAGGACGACAATACAAAAAAACGAAGAGATTATTACATCCATAAAACGGTCCCGAGCCCGAATTTCGCTCAATTATCTGACAGAAGTCTACGAATCCTTACACCAAAGTTTACTTGAAGTAATTCAGGGGCCTGATTATGAGGTTCGCGGCGGATCTTTTAAATAAGACAGACGTTCATTTTGCAACAAGACAAGGCATCTTGTCACAAAGCTAAGATGATAACTAATTTTCTAAAGGAAGTGAGTGTAAATACACTAGATTAACCACCTTAAAGCGAAAAGGAGCCCATGCTTGACAAGAACGCGCGAAGAGACAATCGCTGAGTTCGAAAGCCTTTGGAAGGAAGTTTCTCCGCAATCTCTTCAAAATTTGGTAAAATCTATACCAGGCTTTTCAAACTCATTTTTTCCTCATAATATATTTTGTTAAAATACTTTTTCCACCACATATTTCTCAAAAATAATTTTCAGTTAACTATAACATTGAATTTAATTAAATAAAGTTATTTTCAAAGCTCATGGCCTTAACATTATTATGCATTTTTGTAATATTTTTTCAACTGATGAAATAAAATATTTGAATAAAAATGTACGATATTCTGTTTGTCAAAATACTTTTTCCGACCATTGTAAGTCTAAAATACATAAAGCAAAATATTTTTTTAAATTTTTAAGGGTTCAAAAATAGTACTTTTTTAAATTGAAAAATTAAAATGCTCGTCCCTCGTATACATAACCCAAACTTAAAAATGGAACTTTTGATAGATTTTAGTTTCTAAGGGATAAAAAAAAAAACAAACAATACTAACCTAACGTGAACTTGAAGTTATGTACATTATATCACATTGAAAGTAAGGAAACCGATGTAAACATACATTTTAACAAAACCGAGGCACAGACATTTTTTTGTTAAGAATCTAAAGTCAAAATATACCTTTAAAAACACACATTATTTTTGATATATAATTGAATGGAAATTCTGTTTTCAAACCTTACAACTAAAAATTTGAATAAATTCCAAGCTTTCATTTATAAAAACATAAGCACTGATAGTATATGTTTTTATAATATAGGTTAATCTAGTTAGTATTTTGTATTTGTCAATATTTTAATCAACAAAAAAAAATATTAATTAAGTTAGTCTTATTCACAAAATTCATAAACATCATAACAACAATCTCTTTTTTCTTAGTTGTGTAATGTGAAAATTAAAAGACAACTGATAACTTCTTAAAAAACTTATATTTCACTTACCTAGATTATAAACAACTAAAATTTCTTATCATATATTCACTTTTAATTTCTCTACTTCCTTTCTATCAAATCATCGGAACTAAATTGAAACTAAAAGCTGCTTACTTTTCAGCTGACAGACAAATAATAAATGTTTATAAATTTAAGCATTCGAATTTTTAACGCCCGCCAATAGAAATAAAATCCCCCTTGCGACATTCTAATTGTTTTTTTGTTCATGAATTTATTTACCACAAACCGCTGATATGACTTATGAACTTCGCATCAAAGCTTTTGGACAATAAAAATTCTAATTATTCTCAATTTATTTTATAATTTCATCTGTTTGGATTTAATCTAACTGTAAAGGGTGTTCTAGTTTGTTGAGTTACAAACTGCCCGAGAAGGTACCGGTTTAAAATAATAAATTCTTATTATTATAAATATATTTAAAAGTAAGACATGATCAAAAGCTGAGAAGTGACTCTTAACGAGTCAACTTGAAAAGCTTAATTTGGATCATCTTAAAATAATCTCAGTACGTGTATTGGTCTCGTTTAACTTAGTCTTGTTTCGATGTCAAATTGAAATTAGGAAAAAAACAGATGATTTTTGGGAGGAAAGAAATATTCTGAGAGAAGCTATAAACTAAAAGATCCACATTTCTATTAAAACAAAAAGTACTCAAAATTTGTCCCTTTTGAAACCTTAGGCCCCCAGTGTTCAGTAATATTTGTAATTGTCTTGTGAATTGTTTATTTATTGTGTAGTCATTTTAATCAATTAATGCTTTTTAAAGGTGACAATCAAAACAATTTTTTAAGGTCGTATCTAATTGCCTATAAATTGCCATCTGAAAATTTCCGAAAATATTTTGATTCGATTTCAATTTTTCACACGATGATACGCTTGAGCTGCCGAATTATTGTTATCGAATTGATTGAAGCATTAGGTTAACTATGAGTTATTTAACAAATATAAAGCTATTATCCACACACAACTTAAATTAGCGGTGGTTCCCTGTGGCGTATGTGCAATTATTTTCATTAAATCCATTTTCTGTTGGTTTGGTTCCAGTTCGCACAGAGAAAAGATATGAAGCTACAAAACTTCCAAAAATGTTTCAAAAAGATGAATTTTATTTCTTTGATCTGATGCGAGGTCTTAACAAGGATCAGGATTTATCTTTTTTTAATTTAAATTGAAACTCCAAAAAAAATTACGACAAATATTTTTATTTATTTGCAATTTATATTTTTTGTGTCTCCGTTTAAAATTGCATATTAAAAAAAATAAAAAGTCTATGGGTTATATTTAAGCTTATTTTCATGATGTCTACTAAATCGGAAATTACTAATTTTTTTAAAAAAAAAGGTGGTGTCTTTCTAAGCTTAAAAATGATATCAATCTTTCTAATACTTAATTAAAAACTTCTTAATTGCTGCTTGCTGCATTTTTAATAATTAAGTTTAATCACAAACTTCTTAGCCATATTAATGCCTGGCTTACGAACAGCAATTGCCTTCTCGTGTGGCAAAATATCCAATTCCTCTGTTTTACCATCATGATAGAGTGTAGCTGACTTGGGAGTCTTTTCAAGACCAGCAATGACAACACGTTCTAGCCATGATTTTGTAGTGTAATTGGGTTTTGTTTCGAAGATGTTCTTCAATGCGTTGTCACTGAATTCAAAATGAGTGTAGATGTATTTTCCATTACGGTATTCGTAGGACTTCTCATCGTCAATGTACAAAGTTCCCTTAGCTGTGCCAGCTTTGTCAAGGCAAACCACCAAAGTGTATGGGTCTTCTTTCATGAGTGTAGCTGCACGACGAATACGTTCCTTCTTAGGAATAATCGAACCGCCACGTTGGAATACGGGAGTCTGTAAAAAAAAAAACATTTAAATTGTCATTCATTTTTATAAACCATCCAACTCTCTTACCTTTTTATCATCTACTGCAATTGTTTCATGGCCAACTTTATCGTGTTTCTGGAAGTTGTCAACATCAAACCAAACATCTCCGTTCTTCTGTTCATCCTTGGCTGGGAAATAAACATCAACTTTGCTCACTCCTTTCTCCATAACTGGACGCACCAAGAGATGATTGTGCAACAAGAACTCCGAGTCCACCAAAAAGGCATCCTTATCCTTGGGATAATGGGCAAGCAGAGGCCTCATTACTGGATGGCCGTACCTTTCATGTTCGTAGAACATTGTGTACCAAAATGGCAGATAGCTATAACGTTTACGAATTGCATCACGAATTATCAAACGTGTCTTCTCCGAGAATAACCATGGTTCGCGGCGCTTGGTGTCGATGTGAGCATGACCTCTGAAGAATGGAAGGAATGCTCCAGTTTGGTACCAACGTTCGAGCAAATCAGTTTCGGGATTTCCAAAGAAGCCTCCAATATCAGCTCCACAGAATGAAAAACCAGCGACAGCCTCACTCAAACACATCTTGATCGAGTGCTGCAAATGACCCCAATCAGCCAGATTATCACCAGTCCAAATGACTGCATACCTCTGGGATCCAGCAAAATGAGCACGAGTAAGAATAAAAGGTCTCTGAGTAGGATCTCGCTTAATCATTCCCTCAAACGTTCCCATCAACTGCATGTGTCCGTACAAATTGTGCACATCCCGATGCTCCCAGTTACCATAATGGACTAAGTCCTTTAACATAGTCACTTCGGGGCCATTGAAGACTGACGGTTCATTCATGTCATTCCAGAACATAACATCCGAGGTGGTTGTCTTAAAGTTGCTCAACAAATACTGATCGGCGTAGTACTCTCGCACCACTGGGTTAAAGAAATCCGGATAGCTAGCCGATCCTGGCCAACACCAACCCTCGTAGTCCTTGCCATCGATGGTCTTCGTGTAGTAACCATTGTCTGTGCAGTAGTTATGGAAGAAGTACCCACTGTCCCGCTTAATATGAGGATCGATAATGATAGTCAAATGTCGTCCTAGATCTGTAAGGTTCTGGATCATGGCGAGAGGGTTTGGAAATTTAAAGGCGTCCCAGGTGAAGTATTTCTTGCCATCAGTGTACTCGATGTCCAACCACATAGTGTCCATGGGAATGTCATACTCATCGAATTTGGCCGAAACAGTTTGGACATCCTTGTCGTCATTGTAGTTCCACCGACACTGATGGTAACCCAGAGTGAAGAGCTGTGGCAGGTTGGCAGGGCCGGTCAAGTCGGTGTATTGTTTGAAAGCATCCAGAGGAGTGGGTCCAAGTAAAATGTAGGCATCAACAATTCCACTTTCCGACATGAAATGTGCTGTTGGTGGATCTGATTTACGAGATCCTAAAAAAAAAAAAAACAATGTAATGTATTAAGAAAAAGGGAAACGTATGAAATGGGAAGTTTGAACTTACCCGAAACAAAGTTCACAATAGACGAGACAACATTCTTTTCAGTCGTCAAAATATCAACCCAGGTTTCAGCTGCATTTTGCCAATAAACACCAGCAGTACGTTGAGGTCTTAAAAAAGAAAAGGACAACTTAAAATTTGGTTCTTAATGAGATGCAACAATCTTACCCATGACCATAGATGACTGGAACCGATCCATACAAAGCCATCTTACTGTCGAGCACATATTCAAAAACATCTAAATTATAGAGCCTATAGGGATCTGTTCCATGAGTGGATTTCAAAACAAACGAATCAGCATGCTCGGGAATTCCAAAGAGAACATCAGCCTCGGGGAAGGAGAAATCCAATGCAATAGCTTCAGGGCCACGTGGCTTTGAGTCATGATGAGATTTGAAATTCTCCTCCCATGATCCGGGATCTTCATCTTCAATTGTTTTGGGCACTTCTGGGACTTCACCATCGACCTCATTTTCACCTGCTACAGCTGGAGGTGGAGTTCTTCGCCTCAAATGTTCAAAGTGCATCAATCCCTTGGCATTGACAGACACTGAGAGGACATCGTTTTGATAGAAATCGATTTTAAAGGGATCAGCATGGATGATAGCCTTGTTGATGCCAGTTGTCACGCCCAACTCATTTGTATTTAGCTCTTGAACCTTGATACTAAATGAATATGTTTATTAATTGAAAATCAAGAGGATTTAAGGCAAACTCATTGTACTTACGTTCCACTTTTTGGGATTCCTTTAAGAGCATCAGTTACTTTGTAACGAGGTTGTAGAGGGTTCTTCTCATCGATGAGGACATGGAAAGTGTCGCCCTACAAACAAAAATATAAATATTTAAATTCCTTGCACACACAAATACGGGTTTTCAAGAACCTACCTCAAGAGCTTCCAACTTAAGAATGAACGGATGGTTGTTCTCTTTGTTGATTAGATCGACTGTTATCGAGTCAGAGTATGTGTTCAGTGTTCCAGGAAGGAGAGCGAACTTTGAGCTTCCAGGCTGGACTTTACGACAACGTCTGAAACAAGAAATTAGTAACAAATTCAAGAAGAACAAAATATGTCGGCCTAGTGAGACGAACTTACCTACAAAAACTGCTCTCGTCGCATGTTTTGAAGTTTTTTGGATCGACGCCAGAACCATAATGGAACGTACAGAAAATTAACACAAATATTGCCAAACGCATTTTTGATTCTGCAAAAGAAAAATATGCAATTGAACTTGAAAAAATGTTTAAAAATACATTCTTGGCAGTAAGAAGCTTGCAGGTGTGGAATATTTATTATTAATTTTATTTTGCTGACATGAAAGACGTCATTTACAAAAAATAAAGCTAAAGCAGCAGCGCTTAACATGCCTTTGAAGATGATAGTTAAGTGCTAATGATAAGATTTCGGCTTCTAGTAGTTTTTTGTTGGAATTTTTGATTATACAAAACCACGTTAGAAACATATGAATTTGAATCTTTAATTAATTTGCAAAGTCTGCTATTTGTTTATTTAACAATAAGTCATTAGTTAATGTTCCTATTTTTCATTAAAGTTCTTTTCAATTTAAAGAATTTTAATTTTTGTTTCAGTGCAAATATTGAAATACCTATGCAAGACAAAGGGTCTGCTGATGTTAGTACCGTTTTGTAAGTGACACAAAAGACTTGGGAACTATTTTTTAAGAAATGCTTATTATGTGTATTTATATGGTTAATTTTTATAATAAATTTGTTGTTTTAAATAATTAAAAACTACTTTTTTTTTAAATGAAATTATGCCGCCACAAAAACTTACCCATCCAGAGTTAAGAATTTTTCGATGAATAAATGGCCAATGGCGTTGCAACACAGAAAAGAGAGAAACGTCATTGGGCCAACGTCATCTGTCAAAATTTATATCGGTAAGGTAGATTTCGGGCGGTTGTTCATGAGGTATTAAGCTTCAACTACAATGCAATTTTTATTAGGACTAGGAAAAGTTCTTAAGAAAATCTTGGGGGATATTCCGTAAAACGATAATCGTTAAGGCCCAACTTTAATAGGCATAAGCTAGCATATGCGCGCATAAGTAAACGTGCGAATACAAAGAATCTCAATACGAGTGAACATAATGGAGTCTAGCTCCGTTTCGTTCAATTTTTCTCAGTTTCGTTAGCTTAAGCACACTTAAGCAAGAGCGATCCCAGTCGCTCGCCGCATAAGTAAAATCTGACATGTAGATACGTGAACAAAATTGCATTATGGCTATGCAGTAATTTCGCAAACTTAAGTGAATTTTCGTTGGGTTTTTGACATAAGCTTATGTTTGCTTATGCCTATTATAGTTGGGCCTTTAGACGATAGCGTTTTGACGACAATCTCACTTCACGTAACTGCCCCAGCACAATGGAGTCACTGTAGCGGCCGCTTGTTTCACTATCAAAATTGAAATATACGAAAATAGTACATAGCGCCACAATGGAAAGTTGTTGCTGCAGCGATCGCTGTCGCCATTGTTGAATAATTTTCTATTTTCCGCTATTAACCGCGCTTCATTTTAACATATCTGTGGGTCTGTTCACAGCACTATATGAAAACAAGCCATTGAGTTCGTTCAGTACATTGAATTATTTCTTGTATTCATTGACATACTATACATGGACTGCTAGTGGTGTGAATTTTCCATACAAAATTTGAATAAAAATGGTTCCACTTCAAATTAGCTACACTAGCCCTTTCAGGCACAGTGGCAAAAAAAGTTATGAAATATTTAGCGACATCTGTTTGTATTTAGTTGAGATAAGCTTTTTCTGACATAGAAAGTACTGACATCTAGTATAATTTGTTGAAGACAAACGATGCCATGTTTTTTTTGCTGTGAGCAGTGCTGTCGTTTTGAAAATTTCAAGAGTAGTATTTTTCTATCATTTTGGGGAGCATTTTCTTAAATTGAGGAGTAAAACAAAAAATAACAAACACATGCTTGGCCCATGAACAAAATTAAAAACTGAAAATAAAAATGTCCAAATTCGAAGTTAATTGGCCTATTGTGAAGGTTAATGTTCCGAAAACAGACAAATAGAAGGATATAATGTCGTACCAATTTTTGCTTTCACTGCTTAAAGGCCAACATTTTAAAATAATATAGTTGAAATAAATAATTTAAATTCATAACTTTTTTTATTAAGTAAGAAATTGACAATTGAAATTATATTTTACATCAACATACATATTTAAATATTCAAGAATAAATTAAAGTCATTATTGTAAATTCGATGTTTCATATTTTCAGTTACAATCATTAAGGGGTCAATTATAGCTACCATTGAAATCGATCAAGACGGTGTTTCCCTTTGATTAGAAATGAAAATTATATAATCATCCATCGAAAATCACACAAAGAATTTGTTTTTTGAGAAAAAAGTGTAATTGCGCATTTATTTTTCTCTACAACTGACGGAAATTCATTTTCCTGAACAGCTGATACTTTATGTTCAAAGGTGAAACGAATCGTTCCACTGATTTGTGTTCCAATTTCACACAATTCCATTGATAGATTTCTCTCAGTAAAATTTTGTCGGTGGATTTCAATCGGGAAATTTGTTCAATGACAGAAATGTTTAAGGATAGCTATAAACGACCTACCAAAAAAATTCTAATGTTTGTTTTCAATGATGAAAACCAATGATAGCTATAACTGGCGCCTTATACAATGATTTGTTATTCTCGATTAAAGTTTTCGATGGCTCCCATTTTTCTGTGAAATTGTTTTTAAGGAGTTCCTTAGCAGTTAGTAGGGCATTTACCGTTTCTACCCTGAGTGAATTTCTTTTTTTATCTTTTATAAGGCTTATATCTGAAAATTTTCTTTCTGCTGTTGCACTATTATTGGGGCATTATATACAAATGTCTTTTCCGTTTTATTTTGGGGAGTAGTTTTCGTCCGTGGGTAGAGTAGCAGTTGACTCTGAAAATAGTAACATACTACTATAGTAGCAAAAACGACAGCAGTGGATGTGAGTATTAAATGTTACACAATTTTTCCGCATAGCCCTCTTTGCGCTAGTGTTTTGTCCGTTAAAAGTGGAACCATCGTGAAGTTGGCTACTAGCAGTCCATGTATAGTATGTCAATGCTTGTATTTTGTATTATTGGGTTCGTTCAGTATATTGACTTATTTTTAATTTGTATATAACTTACTGAAATTTGAAAAATAAATTGGATTCGATAGTAAGTACTGTAGAAAAATGCATTTGAAGTTAAATAATTAAAGTATGTTGTCACTGACCCCAAAATAACACAACTTTGAGTACTTAATTTTAAAACTGCGCAGTGTTCAACTTACAAGACAATTTTGTTTGATAGCCGCAATGGACTTGTATATGAAAACGAAAAAATCCAATTCTTACCATTTATAAAACTGTTAACCATTTTCTAGATATTGTTGTCTGTATGTTTCTTTCCAATTTTGCATCTCTGTCAACCTTTCTTTTTCCAAAAAGTGCCAAAGTGAGAAATAAGAATGTATGATAAAGAATGATATTGTTTTTCGTGTCTAGTTATGTATGTACACCTAATAAAGAATTGTTTTTGAGAAATAAATGATATGTATTTTTTTATTTATTACTACTGATTATTTTCTTACAAAACAACCCCAAATTCCATTACCGTCAAAATAACGAAAGGTATTTGCGTACGTATTTTCACGAAGTTGTTTCAAAGAAACCTTTCGTAGGTCTTTCTTGGTACAAAGGACTTACCCACCACCTTCGTTTTCTCTTCTTTAAAAGCTTCATTCCGCAGTGGCACATAATAAATAAATAAAAATATCACACATGAAACAAACATTTTGATACTATAGTTTTATCATCGGTGAGTTGAAAATACATTTTTTTCAAATTTTCTAAAAGACAAAAACGAAGTTTAATAACATTTTCAAGTTATTGAACAAACATTATATTCGTTGAGTTTATTTTGACATTTCAGTCATAGTGTAAGAGTATTTGAAATATACTGAACGATCTTATACTGAAAACGACTGAAAACGGAATGACTCCCCTGATCATATCGAGAATTCTCTGAACATTTTCTATACAAAGTGTGTTCTGAACGCTCAGGATTATTTTTGAAGCTGAGCACTTTGCTGACACTATTTGACATTATTCACTTTGCTGGTAGAAAAACTAATAAAAATCAAGCAAGCATTTAATTTATTTTTTTATAGAAATTGAGGGTAATGGTGGATGTATCTGCCCTTCGTAATTTGCAGACAAAGTGGATGCAAAGTAATGATATGATAGATAGGATTAAAAATACCAACGTCTTCAAAAATTCACATTATAGGAAATGGGATAAAAATTATATAGAGAAAACGAACATGCTCGTATTTATTGTAGTAGCTTCGTCTGTTATTTAATAAAATTGACACAAGTTCTTTTGTTTCTCTCTTAATCTGGCCATACCCGACTAAGACGTCCATTTAGACAACATGCACTTGAGCCTATTTGACGTATTAATTATATTCATATTTTGTTAATAGAAATACATGAATATCTAAATACTGATCAACATAAAAAAGCTTTTTACAAAATAAATTAAGAAAAATGTGACAGAAAATGGTATTTTAATATTTTCAATTTTTAAGGGAGAAATAGACATACAAAAATGTATGAGATAGACTGAGATAGTTAAGTAGTATTCACATGAGTGCGACCAACGAACGACGAATGAATTACAAAATGTGAGTTTATATACGTTTGGAGACATATTTCCACACGAATTCTTAACAAAACGATAGCAATATAGTTTCTATTTGATTTATGATGCATACTTTTACTTTTCAATAACATATATTAATAATTTTAAGAAAACAAATTATAGTTGATACGAACTGTCAAACTTTATTCGCGTTCCACATTATCCACACTCGCAACGAATAAAATAATCGCGTGTACTTAACCTAAAAAATCATTCTTGTTTTGGTTTCGATTAAGAATTGTGTTTGGCTGTGGCTCCTTGTCAAACTTCATTCGCGACGAATTAAAAACTCTCATGTGAAAGAAATGTCAAAATCGACGAATATTCGTTAATTCATTGGTCGCGCCCATGTGAATAGTGCTTTAAATGGCAAGAGGAAATTGTGTAATCACACAGAATGACTTGGGTCGTTGAGAACGACTTCCGGGAGGACAATTAGCTGGCACCTCTGCCCTCCACGTTCTGCTACGTCAGTCCAACTGGACCGGGTTCTGTTTAACCAAGCCTTTATTTGATTCAGACCTTATAGAGCGCGCTCTGAACAAGCTCATTACACTTTTAGAACATGCAAAGAAACACAAATTTAAAGCTATGAACGTTCAGAGGCATAAAAGAAACACATTTTTCGGTTGACAGTTAAAGCACTGCTCTAAAATATGTATACAAAAAAAAGAGGCTGGGATGCGACCCACGCTGATAACTTCGTGTTTTGTAAAGAAAAGTTGTCAGTTGAATTATTCTTAATAATTGAAAAATGACCAACAATATTTTGCATATAATGAAATAGTTTGATTTCGAAATCTATTTTTGTTAAAGAGATTTTCAGTCGAAAACTATTTTTAACCAATTTTAATAGTATTTCTTAAAAGTTTTAATTTCTTATATAAACAAATACAAATTGGATGAATTAAATTAATTTGAAGTCAATATCTTCTATGATTCACGAGATATTGAGAGCCGAACATCAATTTTTACCAAATTTGAGTACTTTTTTTTGTAATTTAATTTTTTTTAATGAAAAAAACGGTCTGTTGGATTTTTATAAAAAATTAACTGAATGTCGAAAACAATCTCTGAGGTAAAATAAGTTTAAAGCCAACTATTAATTTTTGAAAAGATTTTTTATTCTTAAATCCATTTTTACCAACTATGAGTAATGTTTTTTTAGGTTTTTATTTTTTATAAAAAAAAAGTCAATTCGATTTTCCTCAAAAATTTAACAGATGTTAAAAACGTTATTCCTCGTTGCACAAAATTGTTTTGGAGATAAAATCATTTTTTATTTATACAATTTTTGAGGTGAGAAATATTTGTTTTATTCAGTTTTTTTTTATTTCTAAAAAGAACTTTTTTTTATAACATACAATTTTGTTCAAGTCTCTAGCGTTATTGGCTCGTGAGATATTTAGGGTTAACCAAAATTCAAAATTTCACCTTTTTTTTAAATTGCTATGGTAAAAAAAACACCAACCCAATTATTTTTTCAGAGTCATTTCTGCATATCTGTATATCAAATTTTGTTTGAAGTCGATATCTAAACTAGTTCTTGAGCTATGGACGACGAGAAAACGTCGCGTACGTAAGGACGTATAGACTTACGAACGTACGTACACACGCACACATAGACATCTCTCCAAAAATCTTTTATTTCGATTCTACCTTGAAACGTAGAGAAATGTCAAAATTTTCAATTCTACAAATCGGACCGATTTCAATAACTTTATATGTACGTTTTACGTAGAATCAAGGTAAGGTAAAAACATACGATAATAGTACTATAGGTTTTAAATACAAAGATGACATCTGAGTTTGACAGGTCCTAAATGCCAACACAGCCAACTTCAAACCACCAAAATAAATTACCCTATTATATGCAGGTCTTATTTTAGTAACACGAAGTGTAGACCTGTCAAATTTTTTAAAGGAGGGGAAAATTCTATTTGAGAGAGGACAGCATGCTGCGAAGTAAACAACGTTTTTGTTTTACTTTGTCAGTGTGACACCATCATTCTTGTGAAACTTAATTTTTTTCTAAAACCGTAATGTCTTTTGAAAGTATTTTGACAGTGGTGTTTGAAGTTTTGCTTTCAGAGCAATAGACGAGGCGATGCCCAAAAGTAGTGTAAAAGAAATTGCAGTAAAAAAATCTTGAGAAAGCTGTGAATTCCTACACTGAAGAAGAATTCATCCGACATTTCAGAATCAGCAGGGCGTTGTTTGAGCACTTAAGTTAAAAATTCTAGTATTTGAAATATTTTACCAATATGCTTCCAGAAAAGCGTAACTCTGGAAAAAAAACATTTTGCAGTGTTTTTGTGGTTCGATGGCCATACAGCTTGTTGCTTGACAGATCGTTTCAATTTTTTAATTACAAAATTTGCATTATGGTAGAAAGAATGACAATATTTCTCAGCAACTTGAGCTCCAAAGCCATTAAGTGTCACACTGTCCCCCAAAACATTGCAAAGATGGAAAAAGGGAAAATAAAACTGACTATGAAAGCCATTTGCGATGAAAATAAAAATGTTTTGACATGTTTGTTGGATACCCATTTATAATTTTCCAAAGAGCCACAAAACAACAGTGACATTGATCAAAATGGCTGTTGCTGATTTTGACAGTATTGTTAAAGTCATTGCACTCATAAATTCTTCATTTGCAAGTTTTTCAATGGTGAAACCTTTTTCAGTTAGCAGACATTTGTGAAACGTTGTGTGACGTCGTAAATAAACAGACCATGTCAAATGAGTTAATTACTTGTATTTTATTTAATTTGAATTAATGTTTTACATAAAACAATTAATAACTTCTACAAAAACGTGAACAAAACCAAAACTTTCATCAGTTTCTAATACTTAATTAAATTGTCCACCGGAAATGATCGCCTCATGCCCATGCATTTCTCCCGATCAATGAAAAGTGCATTGACTTTTCTCCTCAGATCAGCTTCCAAACTAACACGAGTTTTCAAAAGCTGCTGATGCTGAGATTCAGCTTCTTGCAGTTTTCTATGCAAATTCGAAACAATATCCTGTAGATCATGGACTTCTTGAACCAAACGCATTTGAGCAAAATCTCTGAAATTAATCGATAAGCACGTATTTTTTTGGAGAAAATGTTTTACCAATCATACTTGCAAAGTTCAACTCCCTCACGATGGGTACGAGCTTCGAGACGTGTTTGAGCCACTTTCAATGGATGCGACTTATCCTGGATAGCTTTTTGTAAAAGTGCAATGTGTTTTTCCAAATCAAATAACTCCTGTTGAACTTTAAACAAATGAAGCTGTACTTTGCTCTTGGCCTCAGACATCTCTTGTGATCGACGATCTAAGGCGTTATTTGAATTGCCCCAACAGTCCCAAACGTTATTGGCAGTTTGATTGATTATGGTTTCTATGTCACTGCGAAGTTGAGTTGACTTTGCGCGTTCAGTTTGAGATCTAAAATTGTTCGAAGTGACATTTAAAATGGCAAAAAAATAAACATATATATCGAAATAGAGATATCCTACTTATTAACCCTTTGACTGCTACATTGGGACCATGATTCCTGAGTACTTATAGTTGGATCGTATTTCTCAACGCCTCCATAATAGCTGATTCCCCTGCTGTAATTGTTCAACTGATGACATACCGAATCGATTCCTAAGGTTGACTCTTTGTGCGCAACATCATCCTCAAGCAAATATTGGGCCCCACGTAGTTCCTGAAGTTGGTTCATGACCATGTCGTACAAGTTTCTAAGCTTCTCCTGGCACGCTCGTAAATTGGAAACTTCCATCAAAAGACTTTTCTCAACATGGTCATGCACTTTTTCAATTTCCTGACGTCCTTCTCGATGGTAAAGACACTCTTGGGCAATATGCAGAGGAGTCTCAAGGTCTTGAATGGCTTTCGTTATTATACTCTTGTAGTTTGCCAAGGAATTGGTCTCAAAAACGACCTTCTCCAACTCAGTGTTCAGCTCATTTTTCCAAAACGTCACATCGGTTAGTCTCTCGCCCAAACGTCTGCCAGCATCTCGCTGCCCTTGAGCAGTCTTTTCATCAGTTTCACGCATAATGCGTATTGCTTCATTTCGCAATCTCTCCGATTGATTTCTTGAAACCGAAAAAGGTGCTTTAATAACATAACCTGGCTTTCATGAATTATTATCACCTGTTTGCATTTGATTCCGCATATTTAGCCAAGCAGTTGTTGGTCCATTCTCCAGGAGTGTAGCGCGTATAAAGAGCTGCCCTTGCAGCATGCTGTGGATTCCTTTCAAACCCTGTAACCAAGTTGGGAAATGTCAGCGGCTCTGTTGACATTCCAGCTGGCGTGAAACACGGTTTCACTAGTTGATTTGTTATCGGTTGCTCTGCTACTGGATTGACCTCGACCATATCGTAGGCAAGAGTCGGTCGCCATGGATGTGGCCGAGTTGACTAAAAACAACAATCACGTTACACAATCATAATTCCATTTTTCTTAACTTTTAGCCAACGTACCTGAAGTGAGGAACCTCCTCTAGGAACTGAAGGCTCCATACATGATGGACCACCAGCTGTGCTCCATGGCTGTAATTTTGAATTCTTATGAGTTTCGTCAAATTTTAAAACCATTTTTGTTTGGAATTTATCAAATAATCTACAAATTTAAAACTTCTAAAACAAAATATAGAATAATTTATTCGACATAAGAAAGTTGTGTAAAATTTGAAACTTGTGAAAGAGTTAAATAAAATTATAGTTTTGAGGTGAAAGAAAATAAAAATATATATAATGATATCCAATCTAACGTATGATTCCACAAGATTACGATAGTCCTTTCTCTCAACATATTGCCCTCCTTCGCAGGACCATTTATCAAGTAGATTATCCTTAACCAGACGTGAATCGAAGACTCTGTTCTCGAGATATGAATTTGCGTGCCATTTCATATTTTATTTTTCAAAAATCGTGCCTTAACTTTCACTCACAATTGGAATACTAGACTTAAGTAGGATTTGTTTGAGGGTTCTTGGATTTTCAATTGAAGCAAAGACTGGATAACGTTTTTGAAGGTATAAATCTTCGTTTTTCCAGCAAAGCATTTAAAATATTTTGTTAATTTTCGAAATATAAAGTCTCCGCGGTGGTATTGTTATTCATCCAAGGAAATAATTTCAACTGTCAAGGAATGTTAAAATGAAAATTCCTCCAGACTTTTATTGAATATCGATCAAACTTTGATGAAAGTTTAGATACTATATCGTATCAAATACCTTTTCGTTGTGATGAACAACATTGATTTTGTTTGTGTTATGATTGAGGCCTCAGACAATGTTAAGGAAATAGAACACATTAGGTTTTTTTTATAGAGGAGCAAATTAAGCTTAATCAAATGCTCATCAGAGGTGTTGAAAATACATACTCGTAGTTTCACACCCGCATATAACTGAATTAATTTCCGACCTAGTTTGTCAACTTTTAAAACCATCATTGTAGATTATTATATTAGTTAGGTTATTTTTTAGCATTGGCTACTTAGTAACCTTTATTAGTTAATAACCTAGGTTATTTTAAAACCTAAGTAATTTTATAAACTGGATTGTTTCATAACCTGGGTTATTTTGTATATGCTTAATTTTATAACCTAGGTTATTTTATAACTTGGGTTCATTTATAAGTTAAGTCATTTATGAACTGAGTAGTTTGATAACGTGGTTTATTTCATAAGCCACTCCTGTGTTGTTTCGTAACCTTAGTTATTAAATAACATTTACATTTTAACACTTATTTTCTTATAACGTTGGTAATTTTATAGCCTGGGATGTTTGTTTCATGTAATTATAACCTGAGTGTTTCTTTAACACAACTTGTCTATCTTAAGACTGATTCCATCAGCCTGTATTTTTTATGACTTTGGTTATTTTTTTCTAATCTTTGTTATTTTTTAATCTGGGTTATTTTTTATCTTGGGATATCTTCTTACCTATGTTTAATAAAAACCTAACAATTTGTAACTTTGTTTTTTGTGCTATTATTTATATTGAAACCTCGGTTATTTATTAGCTTGGGTTACTGGTTACTTCACAATCAAAGTTATATAATAGCCTATAATATTCTAAAACCTTGGCCATTTTTTGACCTTGGTTATGTATTATTTTATAACTTTTATTATATAATGGTTTATTGTTTAGCCTGTATAATTTTATAATCTTAGCTTTTTTTTAACCAAGGTTTTTTTTGTAACTTTGGTTATTTTTTTAACTTATTATTTTTATGACCTTGTTTACATAATAAACCGATTTTTTTTAAGGCGTGGTTATATTTTAAGCTAGATTATTTAATAAACTTATTTTGCAAGCTTGATTGAGGCATAATCTTTAAACCTTAGTTAAGTTATGACCTAGGTTATTTGCTGAACTAATTTATGTTGGTGAGTTTATAATCTTGTATTTTTAAAGTTTGGTTAGCTTATAAACAGAGCTATGAAATGTCACATTATATAAAAAAACAAACAGTTTTTATAAAGACTTTAAGTAATTGGTAATTTTACGACTCTTAAATGGGCTTTTTGTGGAAATAATGGAGTTTTATTAAACAAACATTTTTTTAAAGTGATTAATTTCAAGATGGCGGCTGTATAGAGGTTTTGCGATGAAGTCTATTTTTATGGGTTCACATTTTGCCTTTCATTTTTAATTTATAGATTTTTTTTTTAAATGTACACTTTTAAATTGAAAATTGCTAAATTTGCCCACAAAATCGTCGCAAAATTGTAAATAACAAACGAACTAAGCAATGTAAAAATAAAAACCTACTTGCTTTCATGGGAAATATCAGTTGACAATTGTAGGATGTAGGAATTACAAGGCCGTCAAACTTAAAAAAGGAAGAATTAAGATAAACGCGTACCTTTAATGCAAAAATTTGAAAACCGAAGTTTGAAAGTTTCTTCCTGTATTTTCCATAATATTTTGGCACATCATTTTTGAGATTCTAAGAAACAATCTAAGACAGAAAATATGAAAATGATAGATTAGCCAAACCCCTTAAGAAGGAATTATTGCCGAGATGGGTAACTTACTTAAGGTTGCGTTTTAGGAGTTTGGTAACAAATATTCAATATCGGCAAATTAAGTTTCGAAGTGAATTTGATTCTCATTTCTATAAATCAACCAGAATCTTTAAGTATTTACTCAAAAATGTTTGTAGATTTGTTTTTCTAAATGATTCCTGCTACACCAAATTCAAAGTTTGGAAAGTATCCTAAGATTTAGCGAACGTATACTTTGATAGACCTTTACATGTTGTATTTTTTTATTTTATAATTTGTATTTAAATTTGTTTCCTTAATTTTAAATTAGTTTCTCTTTTTTTGATAAATTAATCTATATTTTTACAAAACTGCTAAACATATCTTCGTATGTACCCTGTGTATATTTCTTATTTTGATTTTGTATCTATTAAAATGGATTTAGATGTATTTGCATCTCCGTAATGCAGAAAATTAGAGGAAAGCAGATTTATAATCTTAAAGTGGTGGAGAATACACCAGTTGTAACTTCTTTTATTTACTATAGAATACTTTAACTTTTTGACTGTACAATGGTGCCCCAAGACTTAACAAAAATCTAATGAAATTTAAAAAAAAACGTAACAAATCGAAAGAACTGTAAAAAAATTGAAAAAATGTTGGAAAAACATTGCTCTAAAAGAAAAATGTGACTGTTTTCCCATAGTCTTAAAAAAAGAGTTAAAACGTGCGTTGAGAAATATAACGCTAATGAAAGAAAAATATTACAATTAGTTACATGAACCTAACAATTAAAAGAAAATTTAAATGAAATCTTGAAAAAAGGTGTAACAACACGTAAAGAACGTAAACATACTAACAAAATATAAAAGTAAAAAGAAATGTAAAGCTTTTGTTACACTTGCAACATTTTGGTAACACTGATGTTGATGAAGATGCTATAACAGAGGCGATCATAGTCGTCTTTATTATAATCTTCATCCAATTTCCTATAATTTGCACTTTTAAAGACGTCACCACTTTTAATCTTCTCTCTTTATGCAAACACAGTGTGTATTCATGATTTTGCATCTTCTGTGTCTGCAGACTTTGAAGTGCACTTACATGAAAATCCAACATAACGGTTAAGAAAGAAGCCGTGAAATAGACAACAACAGGTTACACGAAACCCAGTTGTAGTTTAAAAATATTTTTACATTAAATTTGTTCGCTTCTATTCTAAAATAAGTTATTTGTTCAATACTTCAAATAAATTCCGCCTATGATAAGTTTCCTTCCAATGAAGATATACAAAATATTTCTATTTTATTTAAATAATCCCAATTCGTGATCCACCCTATACAGATATTTAATACACTTCCCGAACAGCACGAAAATTTCTTAACTCCATTACCGACAATTTCAAAAATTATTCACAAAAACAAAAACATTACAAACTGTCAAAAAACGCCACAGCACAGAACACACAAGAGAATCACACACAAAAAGAAGAAAATCCAACAAGGAGAACTAACCAAACCAAAGTTATCTTCTCTAGAATCATTTTTTATGGAATCTTATCACCTTTACAGTCAAAAACATCATACAAATATTCAAATATGACTGAAAACAACTCATCAGATTCCACCCCTGATCCATCGTCGTCGTCAACGCCAGCACCAGCGCCAGGTAAAAGTGACGAAGAATTTACTAGCAACGAGGAGCGCCAGGAAGTCATAAACTTTGTCACCGAATTGAAAGCAAAAATATCAGCAAAATCGCAGCTTCGGAATGGAAATTTAAAACGTGTTCTTCCTGGCGAGGAACATTTCGCCAGACTCGACTCAAGTCTGAAGAAGAATACGGCATTCGTGAAGAAACTTAAACAATTCACTGCTGCGCAATTGGATTCCCTCACCAAGGACATGAATGGTCTGAATTTAAGCAAATACATTTCGGAGATATGCACGGCTTTGTCGGACGCCAAGATCAAAATGACCGATGTGCCAGCTGTTGTTTGTTTGTGCTCCCATTTGCACCAAACTTACGCCGACTTCGATGCCCAGTTTCTGGAGGCCTGGCAGAAGTCGCTGGCCATCAAACCCGGCGAAAGGATTTCCAATCCGAGCAAGCTGCGTGTCGACTTGAGGCTTTTCGCAGAACTCGTCAGTTCGGGGGTAATTGGCGGCAAGCAGGGATTATCTCTGCTGGGCAGCGTTCTGATGAACATCATTTCCCAAGACAAGGAGGACCACAGCAACTTTTCCATCATTCTTTCGTTCTGTCGACACTGTGGTGAGGAATATGCGGGCCTGGTTCCCAAGAAGATAGTCACTCTCGCCGAGAAGTACGGCATCGAAATTCCCAAGTCCGACTTCCTGCCCGCCGACAAACAGCAGAATCTCCGTACCCTGCTAAAGGACTACTTCAGAAATCTGTGCAAGCATCTGGTGTCGGAACAGACCGAGCTGATGACCATGACGAAGAACATTCGTCGCATCATGGAGTCGAAGGGGGAGATCTCCAATGACAAAAAGGAGAAGTGTGAGCTTATGCAAGCTAATTTCGACAAGTTGCTCTCATCTGCCCAGACCTTGTCCGACCTCCTCGACGAACCACTGCCTGAGCTAGCAAAAGAGAATGAAAACGGCAATTCTGGGACAGTTCTAGAGAGTCTACTGGAAGAATCCACCATGGGCGAGTTGGATCCGTGGGGAGATGAAGAAACCAAGGCCTTCTATACCGATCTCCCCGACTTAAGGCAGTTTCTGCCCAACTTCTCGGCACCCAAACAGGACTTAGAACCTCTCGAAGAGGCCATTGAAATGACTGAAGAATCCCTGGACGTAGATATCGATGGTGATGTCGACGGTGATGATCCTCCATCATCCACATCCGATCCCTCCAACGATGCCGAACCACAAACAGACGAAGCAGCAACAGCTCCAACTGCCACCACTGAACCAGTTCTGCCAGACAAAATTGGCTCAGCGCTGATGGAGGCCGGCAGGATAACCAATGCAGGAACGAATATCAAACAACAATTTGAGCAGTTCCTGACGAACCTTAACAACTGCGTCAACAAGGAACTCATAGACTCGGCGGCAATTGAATTTCTCTTAAATTACAACACAAAGAACAACAGGAAGAAGCTAACCAAGTCTATTTTTGGAGTTCAGAGGTAAACTAAAGCTAACTAAAGATATTCTCTAAATAATCGTCATTATTGTGTTGTTCTTTCTTTTGCAGAACTCGTCTGGATCTCTTGCCATTCTTGTCGCGTTTCGTTGCCATTGTGAACCTGGTCAATACCGACATCGCCATAGATCTATCGGAAATGCTCCGCAAGGAATTCAAATGGCACATCCGCAAGAAGAATCAACTGAACATCGAATCCAAGATAAAAATCGTCCGTTTCATCGGTGAGATGGTGAAGTTCGGTCTCTGCAAGAAGTTCGATGCACTGGCTTGCCTGAAAATGCTTCTGCGTGACTTCCATCATCACCAAATCGAAATGGCGTGCGCCTTCATCGAAGTCGCCGGAGTGTATCTCTACAACTGCAAGGAATCCCGTCTGCTCACAAATGTGTTTCTCGACCAAATGATTCGGATGAAAACCAACACAGCTCTCGACTCCAGGCACGCAGCGCAGGTTGAGAGCGTCTACTACCTGGTCAAACCACCAGACTCGGTCAAGTTGGAAAAGAAACTACGTCCGCCAATTCACGAATACATCCGCCACTTGATATTCGAAGAGCTGTGCAAACAGAACGTCGATAAATGCATCAAAATGATGCGTCGCATCAAATGGGACGACCCGGAAGTGAGCAGCTATGCGATTAAGTGTCTTTCAAAGGCATATCTGCTGCGCTTCCCGCTGATAAGATTCTTGGCCGATTTGGTGTCGGGACTGAGCTCTTATCAGGAGAAAGCGGTCACAATGGTCATTGATAATGTCTTCGAGGATATTCGTGCCGGTCTTGAGATACATTCGCCGAAGCTGGCACAGAGACGCATTGCAATGGCCAAGTACTTGGGTGAATTGTACAACTATAAGCTCATAGAATCGGCGAATGTGCTGAATACCCTTTACTCTATTATTTCCCTGGGGGTTTCAACGGAGGAGGGTGTTGTGTCACCTCTCGATCCACCTGACAGTCTGTTCAGGTTGAAGCTGGCCTGTGTACTGTTGGACACTTGCGGGCAATATTTTACCAGTGCCCTAAGCCGCAAAAAGTAGGCAGACCAAGACCTTTTTTGATGGCTCTTCTTTTTAATGATTTCCTTTTTCCATTCCCTAGGTTGGATTATTTCCTGGTGTTCTTCCAGCACTACTATTGGTACAAGAAGAGCAACCCCATATTTAGCAAGGAGGACACCTCAGATTTGTTCCCCATCTTGGTAGATCATATGTACAGGGATTGTCTGGCTAATGTCAGGCCGAAGTTAAAGGTAAGAGGATCCTTCCTAATCCGTATTAAGTTATTCTTCAGTAGTTGTCCTCCTTCTTGTAGCTCTATAAGAACCTGGAAAAGGCCAAGGAAGCAATTGAGAATCTCAAAGCTGAGCTTTATCCTCAATTAGCCGCCCAAGCAGCTAACCAAGACGTAGCCGCTGACACTGGTCATCCAGCTGAAACAGAATTGGATCCGATTCGTGAAGACAGTGAATTTGATGAAGTTGTAAGCAGGTTTCGCTATTTAAACCTAAAGCTCAATCATTGTTGAATTTTTTGTATCCTTTTAGTTAAGTGAGGATTCCTCTGAATCGGATGAGGACGAGAAGAAAGAACGCCGACGGGACGAAGACGAAGATGACATTTCTGGTCTGGAAAATGTCAATCAGAACTGGAACGATGATGCAGTTGACGAGAATCCCGACGATTTGATTGAAAAGTCCAAGGAAGACCTGGAATTCGAGCAGATGTTCGAAAAAATGGCAGCCGACAGCTATCAGGAGCGTTTGAAAGAAACCATCAAGCCAAATACAAAGGACATTCCAGTTCCAATGATGGCAAAGAATAGCAAAAAATCCTACGATCAAATACAATGTAGTGGAAGTGGAAGTGGGGGCAGCAGCGCTTCCCCCAACGACTCCAAAGACAGTGCAGTGCCGTTTGTTTTGATGGTCCGAGGTGGAAAGGGCAAACAGCAATTCAAGACTTTTGTAGCACCCTCCGACAGCCATTTGGCGATAAATCTTAAGCTTCAAGAACAGAAAATCCGTGAAGAGAATGAAAAAGTCAAACGACTCACACTCAACATTACCGAACGCATCGAAGAGGAAGACTACCAAGAGTCTTTGTTGCAATCCCAAAAGAATCAATCTCAAAATTACTACCAACGTCAAAATCGACCAAAATTCAAACATCAAAAGGGTGCTCCAGATGCTGATTTGATATTCAATTGAATTAAATCACAGGAGACATGGTAACACGCAAAAGAGAACACTACTTGATGTGTAGACAGAAGAAGTGCCGCCAACAACTCTCTCATGTATCTCTCTCTTGGATGAATAAACGAGGAGACGACATTACTCTCAAAAAATCAAATCCAACCTAAACAACAAAGCAACAAGGTCTCTTCTAGTAGATTAAAAAAATTAAAATCTTCGATTGATGAAGTCACATAAAAAAACGTTCTTAAAGCAACCGGGTTGCCGATGGTGAAGATGCTGCTGATAAGGAAGTCTTTAAGGTTTTTCTTTTGTTAATTCTCATGAAATGACATAACATAAATATGCCAACAAAAAAAAAGAAATAAAATATCAAAAAATAAAGACAGAATTTTGTATCCTTTTTGGAAGAACGGTTTTTTTTTTGTTTATGATCAAAGGAATAAAGATTTTTATTGGCATGCATATAATTTTATTTTTATTCCTTACATACAGCTGTCAACAAAATAATAGCAGCACTACTTTTTTCTTATTTCTTTTTATTATATCTTCTTTATTATTGCTTTTTTCTCTCTAACTTAAGGTTTTTCTGAAGCTCTTATTCTAAGCTTTCATTATCAACGTCAATCATATCAATATGCATTATATCAATAAAATAACGGCACTTTGTTTAAAAAATTGCAAATTTTGGACACACAAAATAATAGCAGCAGTTTAATAAATATTCAAAAAATTAACATTTATTCAATAATTTTATCAAATTTTATAATTAATATAATCTATTTAACATATTAATATTTTGTACAATAACCCTTCACTTTCATAGCTTCACCACATCTTCTTGGCATTGAAGCCACCAGTTTATTGCACCGCTCTATGGGTATTCCCCTCCACACACTTTGTACAGCCGTCCACAATTCTGCCTGATTTTTGGGGTTGTGCTTGCCAACGCCACGTTTAACATCCCCTCACAAATGCCCAATGGAATTCAGGTCTAGAGATTGCGCTAGCCAATCTAAGAGCTGTATAATGTACATATATCCTTACGCGAGAACCACTCTTTCGCACTACGGCTTGTGTGCTTTGGGTCATTGTCTTGCTGGAAGATCCATCTGAGAGGCATGTCTTCTTCAGCGTAATGCAGCATCACTTCCTCCAAAATTTGGACACACGCATGTTGATCTATAATGCCATTAATTTTTTTTATGGGCCTAACACCATTGTACGAAAAACAGCCCCAAACCATTATTTTGCTGTCTCCATGCTTGACTGTTTTCATGGTGTATTTTGGCTGGAATTCTGTGTTCGGTGGACGCCAAACAAAATTTCTAGACCCAGTGCCACTAAAAAGAACGATTTTGCTTTCGTCTGAAAACAAGACGTTCCGATACTTCTCTTGTGTCCAACCACCATACTTTTTTGAAAAAGCAAAGCGTTGAACCAGATGACGTTTTGAGAGGAGTGGCTTTCTTCTTGGGTGGCATGCCTTCAAATTAGCTGTGCGAAGAGTGCACCGCACTGTCACATCGCTCACATTGAGCTCGAGCTCTTTGTTTATCTCCAAAGCTGATTTAAAGGGGTTTTTCTTTAACATTTTTATTATTTGCCTATGGTCCCCGTCCTCCAATTTACGTTTTCGACCTCTGGTTTTCACTTTTTCCACAAAATTGATGGCATTATGGATCAGCTTTGAAGAAACGTTAAATTTTGTATGGATTTGCCTGTACAATTGTCCGGGGCTTCTCATTTGGCGTATGATTTGGCGTAGCTCCTGACTGAAATGTTTTCCTCGCTCCACTGTTTAATAAATTTAACAAAAACACATGCGAAATAACAAAAAAATGATATTTGCAGAAAATACTCACTGTTTGTTGGCTATTTTAGTTGAATTATTCTTTATTTTATTGATTTTAACTATTTTTTTCATTAACGCTGCTATTATTTTGTGTGTCCAAAATTAACAATTTTTTAAACAAAGTGCCGTTATTTTATTGATATAATGCATATTAATATGATTAAAGGTGATAATGAAAGCTTAGAATAAGAGTTTCAGAAAAACCTTAAGTTAGGGGCCGGTTATAGCTATCAGTAAAATCCATCAGTAAAATTTTTGTCTTAGTTTTTGAGCGTGTTATAGATTTATTTCTAACAAAAGATTGATGCAATAAGATGAATCCTATATTGAAGTATTTTTTTCAAAAAGAAACAATGCATTTAAAGTTTTATTTAATTTATAAATCCATTTTAATTTTTTTAATGATGAAATTTCATTTTACTGAACAGCTGACTGCCAAAAGTCAAAAGAAATTCCATTTCGTTTTATTGTTCGTGTTTCAATTTTTTGCTGTTCCGATCACATCATTAAAAATTTTACTGATGAAAGCAACAGCAAAAAAATTGTCTGAGGCGCGAAGCTCGATGTTATGATCGAAAGTAAACAACATTTTCCTAGCAAAACAAATTAAAAAAATAACAAAAATGACTTCAAAAAAAGAGTTTGAAACCAAATTAATACTTGAAGTGAAAAACCATATGTGTCTTTATGCCAAAGACGACCAAAAGTATTCAGACAAAATGGCACGAATAAATGCTTGAATCATGGATTCATTTTGAATCACTTAAATAAATGCTTGGGGGGATATATCCCTTGTCTTGGGAAGGCCTGGTAAGTTTATAGTTATGGAATGATTAAACCTGAATTGTTGACAATAAAATTAGTTATTTTCAGTCGAAGAGTGCCAAAGTAAATGGACCACGCTCCGAAACTCTTTTCGGTCTTATTTTCGTGCCGAAAATAGTGTGCCGAGTGGCTCTGGAGCTACAACTCCGGTACGATGGATTCATTTTGAATCACTTAAATTTTTAATACCCTATGTGAGGATTCCAGACGAGTAAGTATAATCGGAATCTGATAAATCTGATTTATGTTAAGTTAAAAGTAGCTCTAAGTTGCTGTGAAATCGAAATTAGATTAAGTTTTAAGGAAGAATATTTTCATATTTATTTATTAAATAAAATTTTGAATAAAAAACTTAAATAATTTTGCTTTAAATTCTCTCCCACTGGTAATCAAGGTTTCCCTCCGTCACAAGCCAGTCAGAAAATGCGTTTCTGATATTAACAGCCATCGATGCTGGTTCGGCATTTCTTGCATCCTGATCCACCAACTGCGCTGAAAATTCATCTTGAAAATGGGAAGGATTCAAGTGTTCTTTTTCATTCTGCAAAAAATTGTGCAGCACGCAGCAGCAAAGAATTAGGGGTTTTGCCAGATCCATTTGAATTTCGAGAGGTTTTATCAGAACTCTCCAAGTGTGGACTAAAATACCAAATGTGCTTTCCACAATTCGCCTTGCTCTCGAGAGTCTAAACAATCAAAAAATTGATGATTCGATAGTGTACATACATATATATGAATTATATCTTTTTTGTACCTGTAGTTAAAAATCCTTTGATTGGTGGTCAAATGAGAACCTGGGAAGGGAGTCATCAAATTATATCGGAGGCCAAATGCTTCGTCTCCCACAAGAACGAAGGGTAGACAATTTTCTGTGCTTGGCAATTTTTGAAAGCAGGAACAAATAATGACTTTGGGTTGCTTAGCCAAGCTTTTCCAAAGTTAGATGAAGCAAAAACAGTCGAGTCTGCGTTAGATCCGTGGGCTCCAATGCTTACCATAATAAATTTGTAATTTGCATCAACAACTGCCATCAGAATTGTTGAGAAGCATTTTTTATAATTGAAATTGAAACTGCCGGACTTTCTTGGGGCAAACATTTTCACATGCTTTCCATCAACAGCTCCAAGACAGTTGGGAAAATTCCAGTTTGACAAAAAATCCAAAGAAATTTCTTTCCAAAAACTGGGGCTTTCGGGGACTGGCATAACCAAGTCTGTAAAATGCTTGTTTATTGCCTGAATAGTCTGCATTATACACCATCTGACTGTTGTTTTTCCCATCAAAAATCGGAAAGATAGGTCCGCGAAACTAGCTCCCGTAGCGAGGAATCTGAAACAATCAGTGTAATGAAAATCTCAAATTATGATAATATTGAATTTTTGTACCTTAAAGTCAAACAAAGTTTCTCCTTGGCACTTATGGTATCGTTTCGAAACAAATTAAATCTAGGCTGGATATCACTTCGTATTTTTAAAAGTATACACTGGAACTGCTGACGGCTCATCCGAAAGTACTCAAAAAACTTAATTGGGAACAACTCGAGTCTCTCAATAAGTGAAAAATATTCGCCATGTATCTTCCGAGCATGGAAAAGCGGGTGTACTTGAAAGCGTCGTATTTTTTGAGAAGATCTTTTATTTATTATACACAAAGCTGTTGCAATCAATAAATTTTGTTTATTTTTTGCACGACCCATGATAAGATCAACTTAATTTCACAGAAGCACAAACGATAACAAACAAATGAATAACAAAACGAACTTTTCAAATAGAAACTTCAAAGTGACATTTAATTTAATGACGTAAATTTACTGATTGCTATGATCGCTCATCAGTAAAACATTTCAAATTCCTCCTGTTTCAAATTTTACTGATGCATTTTACTGATAGCTATAACTGGCCCCTTTGAGAGAAAAAAGCAATAACACAGAAGATATAATAAAAAGAAATGAAAAAAAGTAGCGCTGCTATTATTTTGTTGACAGCTGTATGTAGTTGAAAAGGAGGCAATTCGTCCTTTGTATGTATTTATGTATCTTGACCAGATTTCATATTTGGTCATTGTCTAGTGCCACAATTGATTGATAGGGAAGCATATTTAATCTTCTTTACACATTCTCGGACTTATCAGACAGATATGATAAATGATGTATAGATTCATGTAATATCACAATAGACCAAAATGTGTGAGTTTTATCTCAACCATTCCCTAAACTCAAAAGAACATCAAATCGACACCCACTATCTTTACATCGATTTCAAGGCCGCATCTACAATGAAGAGCTGTATAGAGCCACGTCTAGTTTTGGCATCCCTTACAAGCTCGTCCGTTTGTGTAGGATAAAAATAGAGAATTCACGCTACTGCATAAAGTTTGAAAACAACTTAACAGAACCTTTCGATGTCAAAAAAGGTTTTAGACAAGGTGATGCGCTGTCATGCGATTTTTTTAACATCGCGCTTGAAAGAATAGTGCAGAGCTCACACGTCAACACTAGAGGCACTATCCTTCAAAACTCTGTTCAATTACTAGCATATGCTGATGACATTGACATAATCGGAAAAACTCAGCCTAATGTCAATGGGGCTTTTGTGAGTATTGAGGCAGAGGCGGCAAAAATGGGTTAAACGGTTAATGACGGCAAAACAAAGTACATGCTGTCGTCAAGAAAAGACTTACAACACCCACGTCTCGGTCAAAACGTTACCATCGACAGACCTAACTTAGAGGTAGTTAAGGACTTCGTTTACCTACACTCCGCTATTAACGCAGAAAACAACACCAGCGCTGAGATCTAACGAAGAAGAACTCTCGCTAACCGCTGTTTATTTGGGCTTAGAAAGCAATTGAGAGGCAAAGCCCTCTCTCGAAGAACCAAAGTGTCGCTTTATAAGACCTTTCTCTTCCCCGTCCTGCTATACGGTGCAGAAGCAGGGACTATGATAAAAGCGGATGAAAGCATCTTTGGGCGTTTCTGTTGAACGAACCTATGAACTGCAGAGCGATGAACACAGCTAAATACTTTTACCAAAGATCACCAACTTTACAATCGCTTTTGTATCTAACTGCATCTTCTCTCGAAACCAAGCCACCAACCATTTAGTTACTCAGATATATTTTTCTTCTAATAACATTTTTATTACTTTGTAAAACCTTTTTTACATAAAATAAAAACATAACCAACGACTAAGATGGCTGGGTCACGTAAAGTGTATGGAAACCAATGCTCCGGTCCGAAAAGTCTTCGAATCCACACCCACAGGACAGCGCAGTCGAGGAAGACCGCGGATCAGGTGGTGCGCACAAGTGGAAGGTGACCTCACCCAACTTGGAGCGCGAAACTGGAGACATCTAGTTAGGGACCGAGCTAGATGGAGAAGTTTGTTGGGTGAGGCCCTAGTTCACATAGGACTGTAGTAAGTAAGTAATTTGAGCATAAATATGTTATAAAATGATGATTAAGTTCTACTACTTCTATACATTTTCTTGGAAAAATTGCAATGCGAAAATATACATTGGGCGCATTTACAAAGCTAGTGCTATGAATGCAAAATTGCACTACAAAGCTAGTCAATCCGGAACTGTCATATAAATAACAAATACAAATATATAAAATAAGAAACATGTTTTCAGAACTTTAAATAATTTGTTTTCTTTTTAAATTTAATAAAATCAAATAGAAGATATAATATGATTGATTTATATTTGTATTTAAATACCGAAAGATTCATTTCATTTTGAATTCTTGTGTCCTTAACGAGTAGCTGATTGTGAAACGTCAAAACCAGTGTGCACTACCTTTGTAGCCGAAATTTGTACAATACGTCGGAGGGGAAATTTCAACTACTTTTGTAGTTAGATTTAGCCAATCAGAATCCCTTAACTACGTAGCCACTAGCTTTGTGAAAGCGACCATTCTCTTTGTCCGATAAGTCGTGGGAGCCACTGAACGTAGCAAGAAGCTTATCATTTGGCAAAACTTTAAAAGCTAATAAAAGTACCAGTGGCGTGATGTCATGCTTGAGGTCTTGGGTTCAATAACTGCCTGTGCAACCTAAAGCTTTTTCTTTTGCGAGGGTTTAACAAATCCTAAAATTTGATTTGATTGAATATAAAAATAGTCCAAAAAGTCTTCGTAGCAGCTTTCTTTTTTGTTGATTCTGAAATAGAACATTTACTATAACAATATATTAAAAACAAGTATTTGAAAATAACAATCACATTTTTTTTAAATTTGTTAAAAAGGTGAAGGTGGAAAATAACTTTTTTTTCAATATTACCACTTTGGTTTTTACATTGATTCGTAATACTTTTTTCAAAAAAAAAAACACTGGTATTAGGCTTCTGTACGGAGATTTTTTGGACTATGTGTATGTATGTATGTTGGATCGTAATCTTGAATAAAACGCAAATAAAAATAACTATTTTCACATCATTCCAATTTTTCAAAATCAATTTCATCTTTATTTAGTAAGTGAAAGTACGTCAAATTTGTATAGTGTACAATTTTCAAAAATCATCTTCTGTTTTTTAACATACTTATATTTACTTTTTAATTAATCTTTCTTACCATTGATTTTAATATTTTGTTGAATACCCTTGATTGGATAATACTCCGTCCAGTCGCTTGGACATATTTTTTATAATTGTTTGAAGGTATTCAATGTCTAGCCGTTGCTTTAGCGCACTTATTGAAGAGAAAGGGGTTTCGCGAACATGGCCGTCCAATTCATCCCACAAATTCTCGATTGGGTTAGGGTCTGGAAATTGTGGAAGTGTTTGGATAACTTTTGGAGAGTTATGCAAAAGCCATTCCCTTACAACATACGCCTTGTGCTTCCGGTCGTTGTCCTGGTAAAATTTGAAATTCCTTAAAATTCCCATTTTCTCAGCACTTTGCCTTAAATCTCTTTTAGAATCCTCAAAGAGTATTCCTTTTTCGATATACCGTCGATGAATACTAAATTTCCCATGCCTCTTGCCGAAATGCACACCCAAACCATGATATTCCCGCCTCCATGCTTCACTGTTTGCTTTGTGTTCCTGCTTTTAAGCTCTTCATTTGGCTTGCGCCACACCATAGCACTTACATGACTCATCTATTTCTTTAGTTCGATCCTTCCTTCTCTTTTATACCTCCACACAATATCACCGACAGTATTTGGCTTCATGTCTAAAATATCAGCAATTTTGTTTGTATGTTTCACCTCTATTATGGTGAAAAAAAGGTTTCTTTTTTCAAGGCTTGCATTTTTTCCTTTGCGCCCCAAGATTAACTTTTTAAATGAATCCAAATGATCTTACACTTAATTCTTTTAAAAATGTATGCAAACGTCTAGTGAATACTTTATTTTAACGGTACTCTTGAATAGGCAAACGGTTAATCGGGGCAAATGTCAAACTCAGTAAAGAAAACATGGTGTCCTTTTTGCGTTGTTTATCGTATAATCTTAATGCGGTTAAGTGATTGCAACATTTTTTTTTAATGAAATATGTAGAAAATAATATACTAATTTATAAAATAACCAAATAATAAACCTAAATTCAACTTTTACTACGAGAAAAACACTAAAAGTATGTTTAAGCATAAAAACCGAATATTAATGACACTATATATATGTACATATGTATAGTGACACTGTACATATATTTTAAAAAATATTCTGGGAAAAAGTCAAGGCCATAACTCCAAAACTCAAGGAACGGAAGAAGTATTAAAAAGACCGTTCACAGGACATATGTATGTTCATATTTGGATCTTCAATACTGTTTTTCTCGCAATAAGATATTTCTATTTTGACGACATGATAAATCATACAGCTAGGTTCCCAAAATGTGGTGAAATGAAATCTAAATCTGAATTGAAAATCAAGTGATATTGTTTTCAGGGTTCTATCATTCATTCGGTTTCATAACTGAATATTTTTCGAAATCACTTTAAGTGAAATTAAAGCAACTAAAATTGTATATTTTTTAATATATAAAATTCTCCTGTCACAGTGTTAGTTGCCATACTCCTCCGAAACAGTTTAACCAACTTCAATGAAATTTCGCATATACATTCGGTGGTCTAAGAATAGGTTTTTATCTTTTTTTATATTCCTAAGTACTATGGTTGAATTGCATCAACATCGTCCGCGGTGCAACAATCTTGCGATAGTATTAATTGACTCTATGTACAATAAAGCTTTGATTGCTGTTGAGGATCTTTTGCGTTATCATTGCCAACTTACCACTAAGTCATTTCGGTATGTATTCACCAAATCGAAATGCATCTGATTTAATAGACACTGATTTGAATCGTTGACTACAATACAATACTGTAGAAATGGCAGCGATTTTTGCTCGCAATGTCCCAATAATTAATGAAGAACGTAGAACCATTTATAACCACAACATGCTCGCAGTTCAAATGTCTCAGAGAGAAAACGATCTCCTATCATTTTTAGAGCTTTTTTTTCAATTCTATCTAGATGACTCAGGTACGTTATTTGGGCTCCAGTCCAAAGAGGAGAGTTATACTCGAGTTTAGGAAAGCTTTGTATATTATAGCCAGATCAGAAGGGTAAAAAAGGGTAAGTTCATTAATGTAAAAATGCAGCAGTAATGCAAGATTTACGTTCATAAATGTAAATACACTGCATGACTGCAGTCGGTAACTCTGTTCAAAAAAAAGCAATCAGACAGCTGAAATGCGATCAAACCTGCAGTCATTTTATTTCTGTTGCCGCTTTGCAGGAAAATGTCAAAAGAAGATGAGTACGTAAAATAATTGAATATTTATTAAATTTTTGGCAAAAAATAAAATGATTTGTTATTAATAAGTTGAAATATAATATTTATACTTCATAGATTTGAATTTGTTCCATTCAAAACATTTAAAATAAGTCCTAATAAAACATTATTATTGGACATTTTGAAAGAATTTTGTAAAGACACTACAAAACAAAAACCTGCGTAACTCAAAGAAAAAACTTAATTATTTCTGTCATACTTTTTTATAGGCGCCTAATTTAATTACATTTATGAACTGGTTTTTGATATTGTATATCTGCCGCATTCTTGCAGAAGTTTTTCTGTTCATAATTGCATTGCATGAGTTTTGTTGGCATGGCTTGTGCAACTAGTTGCATTTTTGAACTCAGCCAAACTTCTTGCATCTAGCAGCATTTTTGGCGATGTCAAATATGTGATCAATCACTTCACAAGTGATTTGTGATGCACATACCTAGGACTGATAGTTGTTCAATCTCCTAAATGCAAGTACCACCCATGGATAATGGCGTTGGGGGAGGATTTTTGACAGTAGACACCATTGAGTTTTCGAAGCATTAAATTCTACACGGTTTTTGAATCCCCATTGGACAATGCTGTCAAGATCAGAATTAAATATGCTTATCATACGCTGCTGTTGGTGGTCCCCATCCGAAGAACAAGGATGAGAATCTAAAAACGAATATGAAAAGCAGAGGGTACTGTCATCAGCGAAACAATGTAGTGGGTTAGAAGTTTCAGACAAAAAATCATTTATAAAAATGAGGAAGAAAGCCGGAGACAAAACGGAGCCCTGTGGCACACCAGCGTTTATTTTGTGAATATCAGATTTGAACCCGTCCAATACTACTTGAATTGAACGTTCCGAAAGGTAATTTCTAACCCAACAAAGAAGAGTTTCATCAATACCAAAAGCACGCATTTTCGATAAGAGAGCTTGGTGCCAAACTCTATCAAATGCCTTTGAAATATCAAGTGCAATAATCTTACTTTCTCCAAAGCGATGTAAGGATTTGTTCCACTGTTCGGTGAGTTAAACCATGAGATCACCAGTGGACATAATTACAACGAAAGCCATACTGTCGGTCATTAAAAAGCTTCCGTTCTTCTAGATATTTCTTAAGCTGAAAATTGATCAGCGTTTCCATGACCTTGGAAAGAAGGGACGTAAGTGCTATTGGACGATAGTTAGAGAGGAAGGAGGGTTCGCCTTTTTTAGGGACAGGCTGGACAAATGCAGTTTTCCATCCACTCGGGAAGAGACCAGTAGAATAGGACAGATGGAAAAGCTTACATAGTGGAATAGTTTTGTTATTTTCGAAACCCTATAAAATTGAATTACAAACAAAGTTCATTTAAATTAAAAAGCTTTTCAATAATTTCCTTATGTTAATATTATTTTTATTAACTACTTTTTTTTGTTTTAATGATTTTATACGTGTTCAAATTTATCATCTACTCGTATGTATGTAAATTTTCATTTTTTTATTTTATATGTGCGTGTTTCTTTTATTTCTTAAAAGCATTTTATTATTTTCTTAATATGAAATATAATTTTTGTAAATTGTATGAATTAAAAAAAAAAAAACAATCATTACATTTTTGTTTTGACAAATCGAAAGAAAGATTTACAAAAAAAAATTAAATACGTTAAATGTTAAAATAAAGACAAAAAATAAATCAGTACAGTTACAAAAAAAAACACCTAAATACAAAAAATAAACACTTTATATTAATTTTTATATAATTTAATTTATGTATATTATAAATTAAAAACAAAAAAAATAACTTACAATAGTATAAAAATAAAATCGAAAATATTATTTTTACCGCGTTCAGAATTGTTATTATTTTTTAAAACAAAAATATATTGCGGGAATATTAAGGATATTCCTTTGATAATTGTTTTTTTTTGTTTTAGAGAATTAATCGCTTGATTAAGTCTATGGTGTATAAATTTAAAAGTTACATATATTTATATAATATTAATTTGGCTATACAATAATAATTTTTTTCTTTCGGTTATCCCGCCAAAAAAGACAAGGATGCATTAATAGGCACACAATTCTTTTGATTATAAAAGTGTTGTTTCTTTTTTATCTTTCTAGTGTTAAAAAACACAAAATTAAAATCTGCATTGTTAATAATGACGTATAAAAGTATAAATAGGCTTAATTATTTATCTGTTGGAAACACCAAAATAGAAATCAACACGATTTCTGTCGGTGGACGTTTTATTTGTTTCTTTAATATTTATTTATGTATATTTAAAAAAGAAAACCTGTCTATTTTATTTAGTTAAGTAGTCGGCATGATTCAAACAGCAGTTGATAAATCATGTGTTTAGATTTGTTTGCTAAACAAAAAAATATTTAAAATTATTATTTTATACATAAAATATTTATGTAAGTAGCAGGCACACATGATTAGTTTTATTTTCTTTTTTTTTTTGATTTCTTAAGACACAGATTTGTTGTTTAAAATAAATTGTATCGCTTAATTCGTTAAAATAAATCATCACCGTCATGTTGTGCAAATTTAATGTTCGATAAAAATAAGATAAGATACTGGATTTGATACTCGTTGGAGTAAGTCATTAGGGAAGACTTTAATAAATAGTGCAACACTAGCTTACGGCAGTTTTAAAATTATCCTTTTTGAATACTTTTTTATCAAATTCGTTCAACAAAACGACGACGCGACGGTGTTCGGTACAAAAAACAGAAAACAAAAATTAAATAAAATATCTTCCACAATTAGCAGCGAACTTATTACTTTCCAGCGTATGTGGGATTCTTAAATGTCGTTGTGGCTTGCTTGTAGATTGGATTTTCACCCTTTAGAAAAAAAAAATAAAACAAAAATTAGGAATCATTCATAAAAACATTATGTTGTAACTTACAGCATCCCACTTAGCAGCCATGCGCTCCTTTTCGAATCGCGCAAATTCTCGTCGATCGTGAATTGTTGTCAGCAATTTCCACAGCAACAAAATGGCCAAACCAACTAAAACAATAGCTGCAATCACTCCCAATACAATACCCAACATAAACACTTTGGGTGGACATTCGCGCTCTTCTTGGGCATAGACTGTGATTTTGCCGTCAATTTCGGTGTACTTGAATTTGAATCGGCAATCATCTTCGTCATAGTACGAGCAAGGAACGCGATTTGCATCTTCGTCGTTTACATTCTTCTCTTCGGTAATTGGAACAAAGAGTGTGCAATTAGCAGCGCAGGCAGCTTCATCTTTCAGTGGTCCTGTTTTCCACATTTGACATTGAACACAATCCTTAAGGTCGAGACAACGTTTGGTACAGGTGGGACAGTTTTCACAATAGGTACCAGAATAACGACCCTCTTCAGATACTATACACCTAAAATCAAAAGATCGTCACTTTTAATATCTCATGTTTCTTGAATTTTCTATTTCGAATTCTTAAAACTTTTTACTTACTTGCAAACGCCACATTCACACTCTCCGTGTCCTGAACAAATTTCTCCCTCACCATTCACCTTACAGGTATCGTTCGAGGCTAAACAATCACAAGCTGATCCAGTCCAACCGGGCTTACAATCACAAACTCCGCAGTTGCAAGTACCCTGATCTGGGCCAGAGCAAAGCAATTGATTATGACGATCACACGAGAAATTATCGCACTCGCAGTATTTTCCAGAATACACCTCTTCGGGATTTGGTCGCTTATCGCATTCACAAATACCGCACACACAGTTTCCACGTCCACTGCATTCGACATCAGTTACATTGTCGGCTTTGCAAATGAAGGGGTCTGTATCGGCTTGAATATTCGAGTTAGAGCATTCACAAGTGCGACCGAAATTGAACTCATTGCATTCACAAATTCCGCACATGTAATCTCCTTGATTATGGCACTTGGTCGAATTCCGTTCGAACGATGCATGGTCTGGATTTTCACAAGGACAGCTGCAGAGCATTTCCAAGTCGACGATCAGAGTTTCATTGATACCAACGGGATAGATTTGAATTTGTTGTTTCCAGTCTTTGGGATTTGATGGACACTCGGTGACAGTGATTTCAGCACTGAAATTAACCGTATTTCCAACTTTAATGCCATCACACTTGTAAGTTGGAATTGGACTAGCATTTTCATTCAAACAATTTGAATAATATTGAATTTTCACATAACTATTTGCATTGTCTTTCATTTCGATTGAAGATGAAATTTTCTAAAAAAAAAAGAAGCAAAACCATGACATTATGGTTATGGGAATCAATGGGCTGTATAATTTTAAACTCACTTCATATTCCTCTTTGACTAATTCGACCACATTCGATGAATCATCGGACAACACAGCACTTGATGATCCTTCAATATGTTGTGATAATTGTTTATAAACATTAATTTGAGTTGAAGTAACGGCGAAGATGACGTTTATTGAATTTTTCTTAACATGATGATTAATCTGAGAGATACTAGGATAATCCTGAATGGTCGAGTGTGTATATAGACCGTTGTCATCTAAATGACAATGTCCGTCGTTGGGTTCAATAACTCCACCGAGCTATACAATACAATTACAAAATTTATAGCATACAATATTGTGTTGGTTTTTAGTTTAACTTACTTTGCCATCACCAGCATAATGGAATCCTGCATCTGTGGAGAAGACCAAAAGACGACGAGCTTGATCTCTCCAACCAATGCGATCGCGACAAACAATAGCTTGCATAATTGCATCGAAACCACCTTCGGGTGCGTCCAAGTTTCCTGATACAGAAGCATTATGTACTTCTTCCTATAATTTGTGGTTTATATTTTTATTCTATTTTGAATGTAGTGTAAAATTATTTTGTATAGTTTAATAGAAGGAGGTGGGAATATGGAAGCTGCTTTTTTATCTGAGTTCGATTAAAGGGGATCTGGTCCAACCATAGCACACGATATAAGCTCAGAGTCCTACCATCATATGTTTGGCCAACTTTATTTCAACCATAGAAAGTTACGCAATTGAACAGCGTGTTAAAATTATTGTATTGTTTTATGATTTTTTGATTAGACACTCTTTGATCTCAGCGGATACGTTAGGAAGCAGAATTTTTGCATTTAGTCAAATGAGAACCATTTAGTGATTATAGAAAAACCAATGCATCCACAAAGAATGACAGCATGTTGCGGTATGTTATGGAACTTTTGACCAGAAATCAAGGATATGCAATCAGACAATGTCACTTGTCATATAGCCAATAAAGCAATTATGTTATCTCAAGTCGGTCGTTCGGAGTGATGCGAACTAACCACCACAATTATGTGATTGGACACCGTTTGATTTCATTCGACAATAAGCCAAGAACAATTCAGGAGCTTAGGAATGAGATAATTGTGCACATTAACAACATTAGAACTTATATGCCACAGAGCGACTGAAAATATGGACCTATTCCACCCAAGCTGATATTTTGTTTTCCATCTCATTGACATGACACATGATACAAATTAGGATCAAGTTATTGTTGAAGTATTTAAACCCTTCTAATGTTCTAGGCATGAGCCTGTTCACACGATAATTTAAAAATTAAGATCATTCTCTAAAAAGGTTCTGTTTTATTTACAACTAACATCGTGATTTATTTGAACTACTCGTCGGGTGATGGTTTGTGCGTAGGACTGTCATGCCAGAGGTCTTGGATTCAATCCCTTCCAAAGTCACCTAAAGATTTTCACAGGTACTGCCTCTTACAAGGAATTGACAAATCCTTTGAGAGTCATTCTTGTCATGAAAAGTACTTTTTCAAACTAGATGTTCAGATGCGGCACAAAAGTGTAGATCCCCTCCATCCCTAACATGACTCGCACAGAGGAATGTTTGAAAGTTGATCACTTGGCCCAAGTTCTTTATATATTTATTTTTAATCGTGAGTTATGGCAGGACTAAACTTTACAATTGGTGTGATGCTCAGATAAATTGTAATTTTTTAAATTTACTTCCCAAGGTAGTCATAAACTTTTTGATTTTAAGCAGCGTCTATATTTTCACCTTTCCATTAATTCTTTAAGAGTTATATCTTAATGGGGTAACTTTTGTCGAAGCACTGTTATATAATTTTGGAATAACCAAAACAAAAGTTATATAATTAGAACAGGATTAGAAATGAATGAATGATTATTCTTCTTTTTTGATACATCATAAAGCTTAGAAAATATACATGCAATGGTTCTTAAAAAAGTATTCAATAATTTGAACAGCGTGACGACAAAAGGCTAAAAATAATATGTGTGTATGTATGTTATAAGTTTATTTATAGGAGGAAAATTTAGTAAAAGACAATACCAAACACTCAGCATTTAAAAGAAAAAGAAAATAAACAAAAAATATTAAACCCCATAAAAAAATAATTTGGACAAACTTTTTAATTCCTTCCTTTCCCACATACATTTCCGAACATGCACAAATTCATTTTAAATAAATAAAGTATACGCATTCCAAAACAAAAAAAATAAGTAAGTGTATTATTAATTAATATCCAATCAACTTACAAAAAACTTAGATGTATTCGTGCTTAAACCCATATTATTAATGAAGCCGTAAGGTGAGTGCGGTTGTGAAACACTAAATAAATGAAGAAATAAGTTTTAGTAATGTCAGTATGTTCCCTAGAGACCGAGACATCATCATTTTCAGATAATTTTGTACCCTCTAATTGTTAAAAATTAGCCTTGATTCAAAAATTACAAAGTATTTACGTGGTTTATCTCAATTAACTATCGTTTTTTAATACTCAGAAACGAAAATAAAGGAATAATTGATTAGAAGCATGAGTATGTTGTGAATAGACACAGGTTAATTTTTTACAGCAAAATTAAACTTGAATAAGCTTAAAAGAAGAAACAGAACAACTATTTTAATCAATAAGTTATCAAGTCGTAGGTTTTTGCAAAAGGTAAAACAGTTTAAGTAGAGGATGATTCGGGTTATGTTTTATGTTCAAAATTAATCAAAAAATTAAGATCACTTATGTCAACTTAAATTATTTTACCACAAATCTAAAAATTTACTAAAAACGGTATCCTCCTTTTTTAAAACAATAAACGCTTTCTGAAAAACAACACAAAAAGACTTAAAACCTTTTACCTTTTGAACACAGATATATTAGTAGTTGTAAATTTAAAACTTTGTAACTTAGTAATTTGATTGATTTTTAATTTTAAACTCTTTTATAATTAATAACCCATAACCAACATAAATAAAAACATCTAAGAAATAAAAACACCATAAAATATTAAAAGATTGTCTAATAGTCATACCAATCTCATTAGGACAAAATCAAAAAGAAAAGTAAATAGACAAAGAGAAAAAATATGTGAGCAAAAGAAAAGTAAAGAAACGATTAAACAGAAACAGAAATAGAAACAAAACATGAAATTAACATAGAAAAACGGAAAGATGAGTGCATGGAAGTTGTAAAGTTGTATTTTAGTTTTTAGTTTTTGTTTTCTTAAAAAAATTGAATTAAATTCTTACAGAAAATTTCCTTGTGTCTACATTCAAAGTCATGTGGTTGCGATAACCGTAGGGAGCTTTACAACCTTGGCATGGCTCTGCCAGTCTTTTATTTTTTTGATAATTTTGAAGAAAAAAAAATTAATAAATATAAATTGTAAATAAGTATCGAATAAGGATTAGAATAAATTAAGTTTGTTTAAATAATATTTTTTTTAATTACTTTGCAAATGAAATTATGATTTTTTTTAAAGCTCGCTAGTATTTTTATTTTTAAAAGGCATCTTTATTTGGGGTTGAAATTCGTGTAAAATCAAAAGTTTTTTACACATTTTTCAAAGAGTCTCAAATATTTGATGAACTAATTTACGCTGTAGTACCCGTGGCATGATGGTTAGTGCATTGGACTGTCATGCAAGGGGTCTTGGGTTCAATCCCTACCTTAATTTAAAAAATTAATTTTCGCGGGTACTGCCTCTTGCGAGGAATTGACAATTCCTTCAAGAGTAATTCTTGTCATGAAAAAGTGCTTACTCAAATTAGCCGTTCGGATTCGGCCTAAAATTGTAGGTCCCTTCTATTTATACAACAGTACTCGCACACAGGAATGGTTGCGAGTTGTAAGTCACTACACCCTGGTTCACAACGGACTGTTGCACCACCCAATTTAATTTAATTTTCGCTCGAAATCGAAAGCCAAGTAAAACAGTAGAATTATCCAGAGCGGAGGTGTAACAGGCTGTTTCATTACAACACTGTTTCCAGAAGTAGCGTAGGTGTCCTATCCATGTAAAACTTTCGGTTATAGGTCTATCATTTCTTTATGGATTCCATTCAAATTTTGAAGTCTGCTTTTGGGGCAATTACTGAAATATGAGCATTTTTTACAAGTTTTAGTAGAATACAAGCTTTATATATCAGAGTCAGATTAGAGTGGCATCATCGCAGGAATTGTAAACACTGACAGCATCCCATCCAATACTTGATTATTCCACGGAATTGGTGGTTTTATAAGCCTCAAATAATGAAATTTATAAGCCTCACATAATGAATAAAGTTTTTAGTTTAGTTTGATGCATTTTTGATATTTTAAGCCTTAACGACAGGAGTTCTTGAGGCATTGTATTCATTGTATTCACAGTAAATAATTTACAACTCTACCACTTCGGTGATCCTTTAAATACAAAGCCCTTTTTACGGACATTAAGAAACAAGATAGACCCTAAGCTGATGATTAATCGAGTTTTTATGACCTGGAAACGAGGAATTGAAAGTGCGGAAGATAAGTAAGGAAGAAGGTACAGTTGTTTTCATAAAAATAGCAGTGCTCACCAAATAAAACAAAAAGGCCTTCAATATCAACGTTATGATATATTTCGTAAAATTTCTAATAACAAACTAAAATATTTAATTAATAATAACAGAAAATAATTATTATCGATTTTTTACCATTAGCTTTGTCACAGTAAAAACCGCAGTGCATGACAAAGTACTAGATCTATTACGTAAGAAGTAAGAAAAACTAATAAATTATATGAGAGTATACAAATAATTTTAAATACATAGTTTCCTGCAGCGCTATTAGGCTGAAGGTATCAAACAGCTGGTTGTCAAAACCTTATGGTCACAGCAACACAACAAAATTGATTCCCTCAGATATTATCTCGGTAGACACTGACTACTGCACTCCTACTTTGAGCCTTCGTAAGGGTTTTAAGGTTATTTTCTAATCCAGAGAAAATTGGGAGGATGACATCGTGTCGATAGGTTTCAACACAACCATCTTTACTGACGGCTCAAAGATGGAGTGCGGAGTTGGTTCTGGGATATTTTCTGAGTCCCTAAATGTAGCCAAATCCTTTAGGCTTCCTGACTTTGCTGGCGTTTTTCAAGCTGAACTGCTGGCAATAAGGGAGGCATGTAAGATACTTAAAAAAGCCAAACCAAAACCGAAATGCGGATATCTTTACAGACAGTGAGGCAGCTGTCAAAGCCACTAACTCGGCCATATCCTCATCTTAATTGGTCCAGCAATGTCGCGGTGAGCTTGCGAGCCTGAATATTAACCTCGGTGACACCCTGATCTGGGTTCCGGGCCATAGTGGTATCGTGGGAAATGAACGGACTGACGACCTAGCCAGGCAAGGATCGGCCCTTAATAGCTCACTTGCGGAAATGGTTAACATTCCTCTTGGTGCTATCAAGGGTAAAATATTTTCTATTTACCAAACTGAATCAAACCGAAGGTGGGCCAATTAGCCAACTGCATTATATCTAGGAATATATGGCCCGCCTATTATAAAACCCGTACAAACGATCTTCTATGCAGGCCAAGGCAAGACATAGCCAGGATTGTTGCGGTTTGTACCGGACATTGGCCTATAGGAGTTCATGCGGAGAAGTTGGATATCTCCTACAACACCTTTTGCAGTATTTGTAGTGACCAAAGAGAAAGTGAAACGATAATCCATTTTCTCTGCAAATGTCCTGCTTTGGCAAACACTAGAATGAAATACTTTGGAAAAGCATTCTTTCACGAACTTGATGAGCTATCTGAGACAAAGATTAGAGACCTAATCTTTTTTCTCAATGCGACAATGGCTCTAACATAATCACTATGAAGCTTCTCTATAAATCTGTCCCTTTCAATCACAGGTCAAACGAGTTTTTGGTATCAAAACGGCGCACTACAGCGCTAATTGGGCTAGGTAGCCTTGAGATTGCCATTTCTACCTACCTATCTATACAAATAATTTTAGCTTACAATTACTACTTTGTTGCATAACCATTGTTTTGTATGATACTTTGCATCTAAGTTGCATCGAGTCCACTAAAACTTGACACCAGAATTCTTGGGTTGTGCTTTATGAATTGCGTTCTTATCATCCCCCTCAAATGTGCGATGTGGTTGAGGTCAGGGGATTGAGCGGGCCACTCCATAACGGATAACTTCTTCTGCGCAAACCATGATTTTGTGAGTTTTGTTGGTACATCAAACCAACGGTATTTCCTCTTCAGCATAGTAACATAACCTCCCCGAGAATGTTCACATACTCGGTTGTATCCCTTTTACCCCCCATGGGATAAATAGGCCCGACCCTGTAATATGAAAAGCAAGCCCATATCATAATTTTTCCTCCACCATGCTTCACTGTTTTTATAGAGTACTGTGGATCGTATGCTGCATTTTAGGGTCTTCTTCTCTTCTCATATTTTCGACGACCCTTGGACCCAAAAACGACGACTTTGCTTTCATCGCTCCACAGAACATTCCTCCATTTCTTTTTTTCCAAATCTCTATGCGCTTAAACAAACTCCAATCTCTTTGCCACATGCTTTTTCGTCAAGAATGGTACCTTGCGTGAACTTCGGGCTGGTAACTTCTCTTATAAAAGACGTCTTCGTATTGTAACAGCGCTAACAGACAGTTGAAGTCCATTTCTTATTTTCCTAGAGCCTATGGAAGAGTTCTTTTTTGCTAACTGATCAATTTTTCTGTCAGTTTTTTCAGTAGCCATCTTTTTGGGAATCGCGTTTTCGGTTTATTTTGCCATTTTTGCTAAGCAACCTAGGATGTCTTTAATATTTTGGTAGGTTTTTTCCTCCAAACGCAGTTTTCGAATTTCTTCGGTGCAGTGTCTTGACCATCCCATTGTTTATTTTTGAGCTAATATTTATTAATTTTTTATATGCTAGTATGTTACAAATACTTAAAACTTTATATAGTAAAATATTTTTAACACTTTTTAATTATAAAATCAAAAGCACTGCTATTTTTATGAACACTCTATATCCAGAGTTTGAAATAATGGGTGTTCACCGGAAAAAGTAGGTTATAACTTCAAGCTAAAAGTCTCTAATATGAAAACGAAAGACCGTTAGATGCAAGATTGATGTTTTCTATCTACTCAGAATGAGACCTATTAATATGACGAAAAAAGAAATGGTGCTCTCTGGCAATGTAGACTTAGTAACAAAATTTTGTCCAAGCCATTCCATTTGAGCACACAAAAGAAGTATCTTTAGAGTCGAGCCAAGATGACTTTGAAACATAGAAGTCATTCCTATCACTATTCCCTCGTAATAGTTTTTTTTTCATATGATCGTTTAAGCTCTTTCTAGCTTGTTTGAGCTTATTGTGGTTTTTCTCAGTAAGGTTTGGGAATATAACTTTTGAAACTTGGCTCCATAGTTTCGTTGAGTTTTATAGACTTTTCGCTACCCGGATCGTTTTTTATTTTTAATAAAAATTCAGGCAACAATTTTAGATTTCACTAATAAAACTGTACCGCTGCCATACGTATAGCCTTAAATAATAAGCCATCTAACTTATTTTATTAAAACCTAATTTCATTTGCAAAGTAGGAATAACTTCTTCTTCTTCTTAACAACAAAAATTAAAAAATTACTGAACAATTAAAAACAACCAACTTACTTGGAGGGTATAGTTGAAACATATGGCATTAGAACTTTATCGACAAACGATCCGAAGCCCAATTTAAAGTTTGATGTAATATTTCTCATTGTCGCCGATAATCTATCACCCAGAGTTGAGAGTTTCTTCTTATCGTCTTCCATGGATTTTGACAAGTCCATAAGATAATACAAATCGACAGGATAATCTTGAGCTTGTGAATAACGGAAATTTAATCTAGATGGTTCATCTGCAATAAACAAAAAAAGATAGATATTATTTAATTGAAAAAAAAGTGTTCTTACATCTAAAACTTACTTATTCTCAATTTAAGATTGACTCTTTGTGGACTCAATTGAACAATAGAATCACTTGAAGCACTAAAACTTCCCGACGAGCTGCTCGATCCTCTTGCTGAAGATCCATACTCGGACGATTGATAACTTGATCCACTTGCACTATAAGAAGAACCAGCTTCATAGCTTCCTCCTGATACCATCTGTCCGCCTCTGCTTATTGAGCCGGCTTTTGTTAAACTTCGATTAAGTATAATAGTTCTTTCGGAACTTGGATTAAATGTATAAGGTTCTGGACAGATATCGAAGGGTGGGATGCTTGGCTGGAAGCATCTTGGTTTGTCAGTGAAATTTGGCATCATACACCAGGCACAACTTTTTGTCTGTATACATTCATGACATGTACGTTTATTGACACACTGATTTTGGGTATATTTTTCGGCAATTTGTGATTCGGCGATGATAACGAAAGAGCCGAGAAACACAAAGAGTGCTAGAAATTCTAGTAGTCTACTGTTTCGAGTCATGTTTGTGGATTTATACAAAATCCTTCTTAGTGATCTGAAAAAGAAAATAAATCAAAACTTTTAATATGAGTTCTTAATTTTATCAAGATGCTGATATAATTGAAAAATGAAATTAAATTCGTCCATTAGTTCTCCTAAAGTAGTGTGGTTAAACAACAAACAGCTTATTTCAACTTAACCACAGCTATTTGGACCTTCAGATTGCGATACATTCCAGCTATTTGAAGCTTCTATATATCTACATACCTATACGATTTTTAAATGCTAATTGATGAAAATTATTTGTTAAATAAATCGAGAGTGAAATAAGATAAGTCTGCGATGCGATGACGATAGAAACTTTGAAACAATTAAAATTTGATGAAAGAGAGTACGTTTTTTTACATTCAAGGTGTTTTGCTGAAGGAAGAAATCATAGTTGCAGATTTACATACTTTTGTTATGAGCAAGCATAAAACAATGGATCTGAATCTATAAAAGAGGAATACACAATACAAGTGCTTTAAAAACAATCATACAAAATAGGAAAATAAAAAATTGTTTTATTATTGCATTGATTATCAAAAATACGCTTCATTCTTATTCATCGTAAATCGACGATATTTGAGTCAAACGGATTCCACTTTATTTTAGAGAATGAGATGATTTCGTAACCTTGTCCCAATATAGAATTTTCAGAGGCAAGTTCGTAATTTTATAGTGTTCGTGTTCTAAAAGACCACTGGCACAATGCTGGACAGTTCTTCCTCATCGTTGCATCTCTTGCATATGTCGTCATTATATTAACAGATATAAAAACAATTTTATTACAACCTTGATAGAAAATGGATAGCAGCGAAAAGATCGAGAAATAACTTCAAAAAGAATGCAGAATGGCTTTCCTTATTTCTGCATATCAATACCGGACAAACAGAAGCCAAGGAAGCCAGTGCCTACAAGCAAAAAATAAATACAAAAGATGGTGAAACAGTTGTCAGTTGTCCCACTTCGACTCAATAGTACATATGGTGAACACTGGAGGAACCCTCGCCAATCATCAGTTCATTTCTGTCTGCCCATTATGTTCCAATATGTTTATTGACATCATAACTACCACAATCAATAATATTAAAAGTCAAATAATAAAAACAAAGTCTACGCGCTCATGTCCGATATGCAAAGTGACACAAAAGAAATTGAATTAAGATGAAATCAATTAAGGATGAAAATAATTACGAATATGAAATCTCTTTACTGCATGCTAGAATCAGATGCATGGAATTCATTTTGAAGCTTGCGTATACTCTTCGACAAGAAGGAGAAGGTACTCATGAATCGATTGGGAACAAGGAGGCGGAAAAAAGAAGAAAACAAGAGATCCAAAGGCGTTTTCACGATGAGCTTGGCCTTGTTGTGGATAAACCAAAGCAATGGTTTGGTTTGGAAACACTGGAGTCAATGGAGAACTCACACCTACTCTACACAACATATTGGTTCATAGTCAAAATATCATTTAATATCAATCACTACCACTTGGAGAACTGTCAGAAGAAGCCCAGGAATGCAAAAATAAAGACTACAAAAAATATTGATATCAGAATACGTGTAAAGTTTCAAGGATTCGACAGAATGAGGACCTACTTAACATGCTAGCAACCTCTTCGGATCTTCCTTAAAGCATGTGAGGATCCAAAATGATCTGAAAGAACGATACTCTCCAGAAATGATGAGTTTATTACACATTTCCCCGGACTTAGATGATAGTTTTTAAAAAATTTAGTGTTTATATATTAATTTGTTTTGTCTGTATTTCTTTTTCCACTGTTTGACTGTTAATATATCACCAAAATACATTATGTATTCTTGAATACTGGAAAATAAAAAAAATTCCTTAAAATTAAAAAAAATACTTTTTTCCCACTTTTTCATTCGAATTGGTAATTTTTCTTTTTGCTCTACTGTTTCAATTCACTTAGATTACTTAAAAAATTGATTTTGACGATTCATTTTAAAATACCGCTATGTTTATCGCCTTTGTATTTTAACAAAAATATCTGAAACACCCTGTTAACATTTTGTTTTTTGAAAGTTACAATTTGTATAGCCTTGGAAGCTTCCTTCAAGATAAAAAAATTAAAGCAATATCTTTATTCGTTTAGGAGATATGATTTTTGCAACCAAAAAAGTCAACACGGGCCACTGTGCGTCGTCAAAAAGCTGTGGTATCCCAACAGGTTGTGGCCCGGTTATTATGCTCCCAAACAATCGTATAATTTTTTGTCGAGATGCATAATTAAACGGAATCTTATTTTGTCAAATTTGGGCTATAATTTCCTGGCTGTGGAATTCACATGATGTGGTGCTTTCGGGGAGTCTGAAAAGTTGGCGAGATCAATTATTTCCGAAAAGAAACCTGCACCTACCCCAGCATTTGTTACGAGAAGTCAATATATGTATGTATATAGATATAGTCGACTCAGTTATGTGTGGCACATTCTTCACCCATTCTTGTTTATCCGGAAAGTTAGAAGTGAAGGGTTTTTTGAAGTTCAGACATTGTGTCATGTAGTCCATGCTCACGTCGTTTCCTAAGTATTCCTGTAACATCCGTGCGTGTCCTATTTGGCTATTTCTCCAGCAACGAGATTGACTGAGCCGTAGGGTGCTGTTTGCAGCGGTTTCTTGTACATATAGGTTCCGGGGTAAGAGATAGAGCATTCTTCCAATTTCACAGTTTGAGAAATGGTCCTCATCGCCCACGTTGTACATACATATGTACTTTTTCTTTGTAAGGGTTTTAAGATTATTTTTTTTTTTGAAAAACCTTCCATATTTTCATAACATAACACTGGTATTAAATTTTTGTAATAGGATCCACATTTTAAATTGCATCTTTTATTCAGGAGTTCCCCATGCACAACTGGCACTGTAAGAAATTCCTAGATATTTAGATACCTGTTAAGCTGTTCACTGTTGCCTCTTCTTTGTTGATCTCGTTTTGATCCCGTTTATTCTTGTCCAAAAAATACTTCGGAAGTTTTAGCACTTATTTTCAATAAGGAATCCTTCATTTTCATGGCAAGTTCTTCGTTATGCTAAATTATTTTTAATTTTAAAATAATTTGCTGTCTTCCCAATTGCTTTTAAAGCCTTGAATTTTGTGTATCCAATGACAAACCAAGGGATAATTACCGCCGGCGGCGCCAACTTTAAAGGTTACGAAATTCTTGTATTTCTTTTAGTTATTTACAGAAAAGAAGAATGTTATCAAACAATTTTAAATCTAAATTTTAAAAACTGCGTACCTATTTTAAGTGATGAGTTTTTTTAATGAATTTAAATAGATGTTTAAAATCAAACTGGTTGCCAATATAAAGTCTCAATTTAAAAATTAATTTGCCTATTGGAGATTCGTCATCAATATTAAACAAATCTGATCAAAAAATACTTCGGAAATGGGATTTGTCATCTCCACCAGCGTCACATGCTTATGTCAACAATACCCAACAACAATCGAATAATTAATTCAAAAATGTACCTACACATCTTTAGAATCCAAATTATGTAGGTAATAATTTATACTATATCAATTATTATTAATAACAAAAATAGAAAAAAAAACTGTCTCGAAATAACCCAATTTTAAGAGGCATCAAATTAGAGATGAAACACCATGATAATGCAATAGGTACTAAATTATATATACAAAAAGTCGATATACGATTTTAAACTGATCCGAAACAAATTCAAGACGATGATGTCAGCGACCTAACTAGCGACATCCAAGGTAAACAAAAAAATAAAACAGAAACTTTATGTGCACTATGTACCTATTTATTTATTTAACTTCCAGCAGTATCTTCCGTTCATATCCCGTCAAAAACGAACAATGATTTATTTCTTTTTAGGTTTTTTTAAAGCAAAAGAAATGTGATAACGATATTTGTGGTTTTTTGATAAAACAACTTCTGCTAAAAATAATGAGACACCAATGAATCAAATCGACTCATTGTACAGTTGGAAATGGCACTGAATATACTCTGAAAGTGAAATCAGAAAAACTAAAGTGACTCATCGACAAAGTGGTACGTAATATTTAGCAAAAGCAAATCTGAGAAAACACCAAGACAAAAATCAAAATACACACTCGAGTGTCAAGCTTCTAGGTGAGGGAAATTGCAGGTAAGTTGGGGTCAACTGTCAACTGATTGGCGGAAGCTGAAGGTGTGAGGAGCCTCTAGTTTCTAGTGCACAGACAGACTACATGACACTACTGTCATGAAGGCGCTCTAATAAGCAGTAATGGGAAAAGGCGAGGCGATACCAGGAAGTCGACGCTGACGGAATATTGATTCGGTGTGTCAGACTCAGTGCATCATCATTATCATCATCATAAAAAATTAGGTATGTGATTGCAATAAAATCAAAAAGAAAACAAAGATAACTTACACAGACCCAGCTAACAATAAGAGAACTTTAAAACCACCTTCAGAGGCACCAGACAAAAAGAAAGAAACTTACACGAATTGCGTGGGCAGTGAATTTTTCTTAGGTACTATACGAATATAGTTGGTAGTATGTGGTATAGGCTTCTGCTGATTTCGATTCCAATTCTTTTTTAAATGGAGCGATTTCAACTATCAACTCCTGACCATCACTGCACTTGAAGTTTATTTATAGAAATTACTTATCGCGTTCAAGAAAGAGTATATCTCATAAATTCTGTCGATGAATCAAATCAAAGAAAGAAAAGAAAAACAACATAAAGGGGAGTCGCCACAAATAAAGAACAAAAAAAAGCAGGGTTTTCTTCGAGACACTAAATTAACACTTTATGGTGGAAAAAATCATTCAATTTTAACTTATTTATTGAATTTATCACTTACATTAAATTGTGGAAGATAAAGAAAGTGTGTGTGTTAAAGATTTCTTGAGTTTTATGTGGTTTTTATTTCCATCAGGGAGGAAATAAATTAGAAAAAATATAATTCTACAATCGCACTGCCGTCGTCGTCGTCCGATTGTCACCGAGTTTCGAAGAGTTTTGAGAGACTGAGCGAAAAAACTAAATTATTTTAATGGCAGCTCTGACTTTCCATTGGATTTCGAAGATTAATTCCAGCGAATTGCGAAAACACTCTGTAAGTGGAAGCGAGATAGATCGATGTAAATGGAAGTATTATTTGCTTTTGTTTCGTATTTTTTTCGAAACTTTGATGGTGGATTGGGCGAAAATTTTTGGAATAGAATGAATGCGTTCCGATTTAAATATAAAGCTTTGCAGATCTTCCACCAGAGTTAAAATTCCAAAATAGATGTTTCCATTACTTGGGGTCTCCATTTCTGATGACAGGACTATCGGCCTTTTATCAGATAATCCAAAAGAGACCAACAATCCAACATCCAGTCCATGATCCGGTCAGTATGGATTTTTCGAGCGGATCTAAATTCTGTCATTAAATTTGACGTTTGTGTTGTATGTAGTGCTGAGCCTAAATTCATTAACTCAAAATTATCTGTACTAGACACAGAACAGCTTCAAATCTGTCGAACGACATCATACGAAAATTCTTATAGTCTGCACCGTCCTCCCATACTAAGTCCTTGAGTAGGTGCGCCTCCAAATCATGAAGTTCCCTTTCTTCGAGAAATGGATACACTCAAAACCAATAACTACCGACACTAAAGGTAATCAACAAAAAAATAAACAACAGATTAACCGTTTCTAGTGTCAAATGTGCCATTTGAAGTTGATATAATATACCCAGTCAAAAACAAAAAAAAAACAATGGATTGCGGAAGAGAAGCTGGATTGGATTTTACTCTTTTGGAGCCACAGGGTTAATGAATGGATGTGAGACATCCATTGAATTTCACTGACTTTTTTGACGTTTCCCTATCGTTTCTTTCTTTATTTTTTAATTGCAAATAAAAAAAATTCTATATTGAAATGAAAATAACACTTGGACCGAACAGATATGGATTTTTGCTTAAATCTTCTGTAGGTTCAGCGGAAATATGAAAAAACCTTTTAGCACTTAATTTTTATTTATTTTAGAAAACTTTGTAATAAATAGATGTCCTCAGTTTCTTTGTTTGTTGATGTCTATAAAGAAAAAGATGGCATTTTAATTTATTTGCCAATTTTTCCATTAAACCTTAAAAAAGGAAAGCATAGAATGATAGGTAAATGGTATTTTCTATGGGAATATGAATTGACTAGGAGTCCATTTCTGGTATATCAATGGCCTGCGGGCTAATGTTCACCTATACAGCTAGAGCAAATGTTTCACCATACTGATTTTTCTCTTTAAGAATAGTCTTAATCCTAGTTATAACTCCACTAAAGATATTCTGGATAGTGACACATGAAAAAACAGCCTTTGTCTTAAAAGGTTTTTTTTTAGATTTAGGAAACATTACATTATTTCGAATCGGTGTTAACTAATGCATTTTATAATGAGAAATTTCATTTTGAATAGCTCGCAATTTTGCAGCTACTACTTTTAAAATGTCAGCTTTTGACATTTGTCATAATTAAAAATAACGATATTCAGTCACTGAGATGTTGTGATTAAATACCTTAAGATTTTTTTATTTAGGACGTAAAGTGAAAGATAATATCTAATGCTAATATTCAACAATCAAGTTGAAACCTTAAAAATGAAATTTGTGAAGTTATTAAAGATATTACAACTGTACAACTTTTCATGTCAAAAATCAAGAGATAATTTAACCGGAACTATTATGAAATAATCATCCATTGATTTCTTTAAAAATAACTCGATTTTTAAAATCAACTTGTAAACTCTTATAGGGAAACACTTTATTAAGATCAATAAAAAGGTAAATATATGTTTAAAGAAGAGTTAAGAGTTTTAACAGCCACGCAGAAGGCTCTGTGATGTAATTGAACTTTGAATGCCTAAGCTAAGAGAAAAAAGCGAAAGACCTTGACATAAAGAAGATTTATCAGCGAAAAAAAGTTAAATTTCTGTTGAACCTAAATCAATACAAAAAAAACAGCCTATCGAATTAAATATTTAAAAATGAAGTACAAAAATTTTACATAAGTAAAGTTATGTAATTTGTGGTTCAAAATCAAAGTTTCACTTAGAACTGATTTCTTTGTACACTGGGTCATCATTAATATATACACAATTATTATAACTCATGTATTATAAAATGCACTTTTAAATTTAAATGTTTATAATCCTTAATTCGAAACATTAATTATTCCATTTTTTTATGTTTTTATTGATTATAAAACGAAATTAAAACCATAATTAAAGACTATTGTGAAGTCACAAGAAACGTTAAAGTGGATTGACATGTACCTGTAACTCCATAAAAGTAGAGAAAGGTAGATATATACTTTATGCCGAAATCTAAAAGTCGGAGAGAGTAAACCAGTGGTAACTCTATTTACTTCCTATGAAATACTTTAACTTGGATAATGGCTCTTTTTGACGGTACAGTGTACCGGCAAGACATAACGAAAGTATTAGAAAACAAATAAAACAACTTGTAAGAAAATTGAAAAATATTTTCGGATAGCCGGAAAACATTGTTCTAAAAGAAAAATGTGGTTATAATTAGGTACACAGTACTTTTCCATAGTTTTAAAATGTGGGCTTAGGCTAGGAGCGCACATGCAGCTTTTTCGAAACCGAATAGTTCTATCGTTGATTGCCCGAACATCGCGTACATCAGCAACTCCGAAAGTAATCAACGAAATAAACCAATACACAGGAAACATTTATTAACCTTGACTAAATTTGTCTCTCTCTTGCACTTACAGCGCAGTTATCTATAATTCCCAATAACACAAACTTAGGAATTGGTTCGAGGTGATCGTCTAGCTTCTGTCAAAACACACACTAAAAAGTTGCTCGAATATGCGACCGAATGGTTTCTGCATGTGCGTGGACTCTCATATAAGTCTTTTGTGATCAATTTAGAAACCAAACAGTTTCGAAACTAAAAATAACATGTGCGCGCCTAGCCTTAATAGCCTTTCCACACCAAACTGAAAACCCGGTTTTCGGCGAAAAGTTTTCGAAAACTCATAAAGTGTTCACACCGAGTATTTACAAGTTTTCGTTTGACATTTCCATTATTTTGATACTAATTGTCAAATTTTGTATAAATAGTATATTTTTAATTTAAAAATTTATTGATTTTCGAATAATTTGTGAAATAAAATGAATTCTCGACAGATTGGTTTGATTTCCATACATACAAAGAAAATGGAACAAAGCATGAAGTTCCTGCTCAACTTCATATCATTACCTCAAGGCTGAAAAATCTAGAAATGCACGATACCAACTTTAGAAAGTGCATACCTTTGAAAAAAAGAATAGCCATTGGAATATATACGCTTGGGTCGTCTGCTGAATACAGGACAGTTGCAGCTATCTTTGGCGTTGGCACATCCACAGTAGGCATGATCTTAAAAGAGTTTTGTAGAGAAGTTTGGCTTGTTCTAAAACCAAAAAAGAAAGAAAAAAGAAAAAGTACAATTATTTACTATCTTTTATGATTGATAAAAAATATTACCTACCAGTTAATTAACCATAACCAAATAACAATATGTAGTTTGAAATTAAAACTGTAAATTTTCTCCTGAGTCAGCTGTCAGATGTTTTTTTTTATGTCTGATTGATATTTGAATGTTTTCATTTCATTTCAATAAGCTTTGAATTGTTCATTAGGTGAGTTTGTTTACTTCATCTGTCAAATTCAACTGGCTTTCGAGAGGTTTTAACAAAAACTTGTTGAAAACGAAAACTTATGGGTTACGAAAAATGTATGGGAAAACTTGTGTTATCGGTATAGGTTTTCGACGAAAACCTATTTTCTCGCGAAAACCGAGTTTTCGGTTCGGTGTAGAAAGCCTATAACTGTACTTAAATTCTTTGTAATATAAAAAACGGTTTAATTTTCTAAAAGAACCTGACTTATGTAAGATAAATATTGCAATTACTTGCATGAACATTTTTGCAAAAAGTGTAACAAAATTTAAATATGAAAGTAGAAAAGTAAAGCTAGAACTGCAACATGCTATAATGCTATAATTAAGATGAACATTTTTGTCTTTTTTGTAATCTTGACTTCTGAATTATAAAAAATTCCTATAAAATTTGTGTGAATCATCCTTTTTTTTGCAATTAAATGGATGAATTTAATAACTTTATGCAGAAATCAAATCCAGATACTTGTAAATCAATTAGAATTCAAAATGTCTTCATAATTATTATAAAATTAACAAATTTGTATTAATTAACACCATTAAGCCTTAATTGCTCTTAACCCTAGAAAGATAATCATATTTTTTAGTGCGTGAAAGATAATCATACGTCTTGGAGACGTATGGCACTCATTAAGCGCGTTTAAAGATGACAATTGATTTTTCATCATTATTTTGTATTTTAATTCATTTTATTTGGGTTATTTTAAGTAAAATGAATCAATAATTAAGTACAAAAGAAGTAAAATTTTAGCAAAATTTATAAAAAATCTGAACCACCTTTGAAAACAGAACTAACAAAATTCTTTATTTTTTAAAGAAACCTTTGAAGTTGAGCTGTCGGACAAAGCAAATGTTCAGCAAATTTGAACTAGAGCTTCCGTTTGGAGTCACATTACGTAGCATTACGTTATTTCCTTACGATTGTCAAATGAAACGTGAGGTCGAAGCTTCATTCTGATAGCATGCATTGAATTCCTATATTTGAACTCGTAAACGTCAGGTGAAGCCGAAGCTGAAACGTATATGTGTTTCAGCCATAGAGCTGTCAGACAAAGCAAATGTTCAGATAATTGAACTAAAGCTTCCGTTTAGAGTCACATTACGTTACATTACGTTCTTTTCCTTACGATTGTCAAACGAAACGTGAGGTCGAAGCTTCATTGTGATAGCATGCATTGAATTTCTATGGCTGAACTCGTAAACGTCAGGCGAAGCCGAAGCTGAAGCGTGTTTGTGTTTCAGTGATTAAGTTCTAAAACTCCCAAACCAAAGAAATCGGTTTAAATAATAAACCACGATTGTGCAACTGAATCTTAATTTTCTAACAACTCATTACTTACATAAATAAGAAAACTACTTATGCCATGGAAGAACAAAGCAAACAACACACATGGCAGTACCATATTTCGCAACTGTCAAATTTGTCACACTTTTCCAGATCTCCACTGTCACTTCCATTCCAGGTTCCACAGATCAAATCAAACTCTAGTGTGCTGTGTTGAAGCTGAAGCTGTTTGCAAGCGCCTTCGCCTTTACCTTTGCTTATTGCTTCGCCATGTCTCAATAAATACAAATTTCTATCCACTAACCATATCGAATGCAAAACGTGAAAAGTAAAATAATGTTTTCTACCGTAAAATAGTGACTATTTTTATTAAATTTTATCATAAAAAGTTAGTATAAACTCTTTTAATTGCTTTAACATACATAACCATTTATAAAAACTTGAATTTTATGTGAAAAATTGATATTGAAAAAAAAAGAAAAAGGAAAAACTCCTTGAAAAGAAAAAAAAAACGAAAAAATGAAAAAGAAGAAAAAACTTGAAATTGAAATAAAAATGTGTGGTGTGGTTTTCGTTTTAGTGGTGTAGTTAGTTAAGTTAATGTTAAGTTGGAAGTTGGTGCTGCTTTGCCCTGGTAACTCATCGGAACGGTAGTTTCCCCCAACCTCCAATCAATTGCACCTTTTTTCATATATATTTCGATTTCCTTTTATTTGATTTTATTTTGTATTTTATCTTTTTCTGCCTTTCGAATTTTTATACATTTTCTTGATTGCTCTTGGTGGCTCGAATCGAATGGAATCGACTCGACTCGACTTGACTTGGCTGCGGCTCTCTCTCTGTGTCTGTCTGTCTGTCTGTGTCCGCGCCGCTGAGTGCTCTTTTAGTGTGGATCTGAGCTGGAAATCCAAATCATCCATCGTAGTCGTAGTCGTTCCTCGTTCGCTTTGCCATCGTTGTCGTCGTCGTTGATGTAGTCGCCGTGCTGCAATCGTTTCGAGAAATTTTTCGCACAAGACCAAAAGTTTTCCTCCTCTCGATTCCACGAACCACACGACCACGATCCCATTGCCGTTCATTCGTTAGTTCGTTCGTTCATTTTTTTTTCGTATTATTTTCTTTTTCTGGTTCTGTAACTTTTTTGCCTTTTCCTTGTACATTTTGGCCAATTTCTTGGTTCCTGTTTTACATTCCTGTTTGGCGGCTGTTGGGCTGTAAAAAAGTGAAATTTCCCTAAGTTTTAAGTTAATTTTTGCCGTTTTATTGTTTTGCTGAAAAAAAAATTAACAATCGAATTAGTGACGAGCACGAGATTTCATTGGCCATAAAGTTACGAAATCAAATTTTATTTTTCCTTCGCTTTTCGCCTCTTGATTGAGTTCGACATCGAGTGAGTAAACTAATGTGGGTATAGTTATAGTCAGCCTTTCGGTTTGGTCGGCTGCCTGTGTTGGGGTTAGGGAGGGAAAGTTCCTGTTTCCTTCACGCAAGAGTTACAACGGGTCACTTTGTTGTGCGTCACTATTTTCACGGTTTTTATCACCGTCACATAGCAAATGGCCGTGGAAGAAGGATTTTTCTTCAATCAATCAACTTGGCTAATAGAAACCAATAAAGATTAACAAATTATCGATAGCTGAACTGGAGAGAATAAAGAAGACCATCAAAATCTTCTTTTTTAGGTGGGTTAACGAGAAAAGAATCGCATTGCAAAAGGTCGCGATACTCCAATTTCTTCTATTTACCCAACTTCATTCATTTTAACCCAACAACCAACCAATCACCCAGAACAACAACAACAACAAAAATGTCTACACGTCCGTCTCTACGACGAGTTAATTAAAACAAACATTTTTTTATATATTATATTATATAGTTATTTGGAAAGAGAGTGAGCAGAGAGAAGCGGAAGAAAATCATAAAAGAAATAAAAATAAAAAAAAATTGTTTTGTTTCGCAACGCGGCAAGTGTCAGTCACAGAATTCCAATATATATGTACATATATTTTATTTTTTCTTGCTTCTTTTACTCTTTTGGTAAGTAATTTTGTTTTTATACATAATTTTGTTTCTATTAAATTACCCTGTTACCGAAAGCAAGTATTTTACTTATTGGGTCTAGTTTTGTTTTGATTTCGTGGCGTTGCTTTATACGTTTTCTTCTTTTTGGCCAATAGAATGAATTAGATAGACAGACACAAGGTCTATTGCTATCAAATTTTCTAGCAGTGCGAATACAAAATATTAATGTCATATTTAGTTTCAAAAAATATATGAAGTCGCTTATAATATTTTAATTTTTTGTTATGAGCAATAAATTATAAGACATTTTTAATATAGGACAAGGTTTTGTAAAACAGTAGAACTCAAAATATGATTAAAACCATCATTACAAGTTTCAGAAATTTGTCAAATTCATTTGATGAAAAATAACTCTGATCTAATTCCTTTGGCCAGACTATATTAAACTTAAGTTGCGGTCAAACTAATGTCTCTAATCTAAACTTATCAGGTATGAGCAATAAATTGCAACCTGTCAACAAATTTGTTTTATAAAAAAAAAACATTTTGTTTTAGAAATTTCTATGGCTTAACGGTTTTGTAGCATACCCGTATATTTATTTATTTATTTCTTTATTCATCAATGGATACATAATCTGTTGACTACAATTAAATTATAATTTATCAGTATACATCATTAAAAAAGTTTAAAGCAATGCTCTTAAACATATCCCTATTCATTTGAAGGTCGACTTCACTATGAATTAAATTAAAAAGAGATAAATTACGAGTTATGGGTTCATTAAGTCCATAGTTCGTCCTGTGACTAGGAATCAAAAACAGAACGTCCCTATTTCTAAGATGTCTCTCAAGAACATAAAAAGACATAAGAGCTAGTAAGTCCGGAGATTTTATTTTACCATTGAGTATTCACTTGATAAAAAGGACCCCAAGGGTTTCTCTACGGCTTTTTAAGATTTTAAAGCTATCAGTGCTTACCTAGAGCCATAATTGGGCAAACCATCTGACCACCTGAAAATCCTTAAAGCAAAGCGCGTGAATATTTTCGATCCTGTCTGAGGAATTTTGATAGAAAGGAGACCAAATAATACAACAGTATTCCAGTATGGGTATTGTTAAAGATATGTAAATCGTATAACTATCTTTAAATACCCCCTTGTTGCGTTTTAAAAACAACAGCAACGAATTCGCTTTTGAAATAATAAAATGTATGTGTTCACAAAAAGAAAACTTAGTGTCATAAATAACACCAAGGTCCTTTAAATCACTCACGGTTGAAAGACTTTCATTGCCGAGAATGCAACTGAACAGCACTTTAGGTGTTGTAGAAGCACTAAATATTTTACATTTAGAGATATTTAGCTCGGGATGATTATATTTATACCAATTAAAAAAGGCATCTATATCTTTTTGAAAGTTAAAAAATTTTCAACTGAAGAAATTTGTGAATATAGTTGCAAGTCATCTGCGAACATCAAACAATTAGAAAATTGCAGACAGTTCGTAATGTCATTGACGAACAGATTGACAAGGAGGGGTCCCAAATGACTTCCCTGAGGCAGTCTCGATAAAACTTCAATAAAAAAGGAAAGTGATGGTTAGTACGTTAAACTGTCAATCTCTGCCTTTGCCACCTAAAGCTTTTTTTCGCGGCTAATGCCTCTTGCCACAAATTCTCCAAAAATAATTCTTGTCTTAAAAAGTGCTTTCTAAAATTCGTTGTTATGATTCAGCATAAAAACTGTAAGATCTCATCTATCCCTAAAATTACTCGCACACAGCAATGGTAAAGAATTGTTAATCACTAGGCCCTAGCAATCCACTGACTGTTGTGCTACCTAAGTTATTTTATAACGATTTTTATTACGGAAATGCTCAGGAAGGTTTGTTTGCGGTGGAAATAATAGCAGTGTAAAGTAGATTATTCTAATTGTATTTTATTTTTTGATACTTTAGAAATCCATTTAAGGGCTCTCGTAAGATAAAATTATTCACAAACTACTTTGAAGGAAAAATGTTTACCTAAAGTACTGGAAAATTATTAAAAGCTCAAAATAACCATTATTAAGAAAAGTCGGAAAAAGGATAAAGAATTAATTGAAAATGTGAGACTCGAAGGATATTGAAAATCAGTGTCTTGAACCCAAAAAGTTCGAGAAAGATCAACTTTTGGCAACAATAAATCGGCGATTAAGTTCAATACTTAAATTGTATACAAAATCTATAGTACTCTCAACAAAATTGAAATTTTAGTACATTGATAGGTTAACTAGTAGTTACCCCCTTTTTCAACTCTACCAAAATGAGTTCCTTGACAGCTGCCCGGAATTCGCTTCCGTTGTTCCTTGTACTACTTAGAAAAATAGAATAGAGTTGCTTTTTAAAGAATCAATAATAGATGAAAAGGTAGACAAGTGATTAAAAAAAAATCATATTTGAACAAGATTCCCAAATGTAAACCAATTTGGAGCAGCTTAAGTTCTATCTTTTTCAATTTGGTTTTAAATAAACTCGAAGAAGGCTACAAAATTGATGTTATCTATACTGATTTTGCGAAGGCTTTTGATAGAGTAAGTCATACTATTTTGATTGAAAAACTGAAACAATTTGGTTTTCACTCAAATATGTTGAAATGGTTAGAGTCCTATCAAAGGGGTCGTGTACAATTCGTTTGTATTGATCAAGTGCTCTCTAGTCCAATTATTGTTACCTCGGGTGTCCCGCAAGGATGCCATCTTGGTCCCCTTCTTTTTTTTTTTAATTTATCAACGATCTGGCTGATATCTTCTTAAATTCTAGTACACTTTTCTTTGCAGATGATTTAAAGTTTTTCAGATGCATACATTCTTTAAATGATTGTATTCTTTTGCAAAATGATCTCAAAAGTTAACAGAATGGTGTACAACTAACCAATTATTCTTGAACGTTAATAAATGTCAATTTTTTTCCTTTTGTCGCAATTTTTCAAAAATTTCTTTTAATTACAAAATTTAATGACTTTGTTCTTGAAAGAGTTTTGGAGAAAAGGGACCTCGGTGTATTGTTTAATTCAAAATTAAACTTTAGCAAGCATATAGAATATATTGTAGCTAAATCCAATTCAATGCTAGGTTTTATTAAACGTAATTCAAAAGACTTCAAGGACCATATTGTTCTTAAATCTCTATTTGGAATCCTTACTACAATATTTATTCAAATATGATCCAAAAAAAATGTACAAGGTTTATAATTCAGAAATTAGGTTGGAACATCGAAATCCCGTAAACTTCTTGGAACTCAGTCACTTTCACTTTTTCAAGTAATGTTTATAAGTGACATTTTGTGGCATCATATCAAATGCCCTTTCCTTTTATCGTTGATAGATTTGTATGCTCTCTCGCTTCAAATAAGAGAACATTGCTTATTCCGAGAAAAGGAACATAGGGTAAACTATGCTCGTAATGAACCTTTAACTCGCCGTGTTAGAGAAACTAATCTCATTTAAAATCATATTGATTTTAATTTTCATATAAACAGATACACTTTGAAAAATAATATACTTTTGTTCTTTTCGAATTAATTAATCAAACCATGTTTATATAATTGTTATTTTGAACACTTAATGTTTTTTTTTTTTTTTTGTTACGAATGATTATTCAACCACGGGTACTACGAATTCAATATTCGTAGTACCCGTGGCATGATGGTTAGTGCGATGGACTGTCTGTCCCTGGTTCACAACGGACTGTTGCGCCACCCCATTTGATTTGATTTTTTGATTATTCATTTCTTGAATTTTTGTAATCTAATTCTAGATGTTAAGATCTCTAATTGATGTGAATAAATATATAAATAATTTAAATGAAACTAAGAACAATAACAGGCTAACTATTGGCTACTTATAAAAATTAGGTGGCGCAACAGTCCAGAACCATGGCCTAGTAACTTACAACTCTCAACCATTCTTGTGTGCGAGTAATGTTGTCAGAGATGTAAGTTACCTACAGTTTATATGCCGAATCCGAACGGCTTATTTCAGCAAGCACTTTTCATGACAAGAATTACTCTTGGAAGATTTGTCAATTCCTCGCAAGAGGCAGTACCCAAGACCCGCATGACAGTCCAACGCACTAACCATCACTCTACGGGTACTATATTTCCTATTGATACATTGGCATATATTGGATAAATTGGGTAAATTACACTGGTCAACAAAATTTTAACATTTTTTTGCCACACGGACTTTTATGATATTTTTAGTTGGTGATCATAAGAAAAAATAAATAGTTAAAAAAATGTATTGGCCAAAGATTTTATTTTATTGAGTAATTTAAAATATTGCGAAGTAACACAGATCTTGTTAATCAAAACTGTATTTTTTATAAATGACTTAATAAATCTTAGATTTTCTTCAATGTTTCGCTTCTGGTTGGTCCCTTTTAATTTCCCAGCAGTAATCGACTAACACATTTCCCCTAGTACCGCTTTTCCATATTCAAAATGTGTTGAGGGAGCCACTTACCGTGCTCGTCGCTGACAGGCACTAAATTGTCAGGAAAAAAATCCAGGTGGGAGCCTAAAAAGTGGAGGATCTTAAGTGACATGTTGCAACCCAAAGCCTTATATGTCATTAACAGCTCGCTAACCAACTCCCTGTAGCTGTCACTCTTGTTACAACAAATTTGCAACAACATTTTTAAAAGCCTTCCATGCAGATTTTTCTAAATCGCTTAGTTTTTAGACGAGATCCTAATAGTTCTGATTGTTTTTTGGACGAATTTAGATTCCGAACTAAATCATTTAAGTGTCCTTGAGTTATGAAATGTGGCATGTTGCGATTCCTTTAAACTGAAAGTCATCGTCCTCGTCAACACATTTACCTGAAGTGGATGGGTGTGAATGGTCATTCTCAACAGACGTAGTTGCAACTAGTAATAGTTCTGGCAATTTTTTACAATTAGAGACTGGTCTTATAGCCGAAGATAAGTTAGGGTAAATAACAGTATTTTTTTCTTGTATTTTATACTGTTTATGTCAGTTAGACAAAAATAACAATCCGAAAAGTGATCTCGCTCTTCAGTCCATATCATGAGTACTGCAAACAGCATAGGTCGTGCGCCTTTCTTCCAGTCGGTTGAATTTTTCACACACGTTATGCAACAGACATAAGGAGCCCAGGTTTTGTCTTGATGGGCGACAGAAAAACCAAAACATTGGTGATAACACTCCAATACAAGATTCGTAAAGTTTCGTCTTTGTTTTTTGAATGTCAGTTTGAGTTATACCGTATAACAACAAAACTGAGGCTAATTGACACTTGACAATTGTGATTTAATAATGAGACTAGATTGACAAAACAAAATTAGCTATCAAAGTTCGTATGACAAAACCAGTGTTGACCAGTGTTATTTATATGAAGAAAAAATTTAGCTAGAGAATAAAGGCTCAACATCTCGATAAAACCACTAACTGACTTTGTGTGAGTGTTTTTGAGAAAAAAACTTAAATTTTTATAGAAAAGACTTTGTCAATCGATCATCAGGCTCCTGACGTAATTCTCCTACGCACATTACTCTACCTGCTGATGTACAATGGCAAAAAACTGGTCATCATATTTAATTTCAGACAAATTGAATAATGGAAAATAATGTTACTGAAGCATGCAAAGAGCAGAATTCACCTGAGTTTCCGTTGAAGCTACTTATGGCTGGTTGACTATCATAAAATAATAGATTGTTTAGTTGTCGGTTTTTTAGCAAAATTAACTACTAGAGCTTAAATGGCGTCAACTTCCTCTCTTTATTTGAATTCTAACGGGTTATAGTTCTATTTATACAAACCAAAATAAACATAATAGGCGTCAGCTTGATTTGGGAGGATGATACCAAGGCCGCTGATATCTAAATATTAACCTCTTTATTACCTTTCTCTGCCTTGGCCGACCTTATCTATAGTGTGTCATATCATTACCTATTCTATTTGAACCGTATAGGTTGAACATTATTTTTCGAGACTGAAATCCAAAAATAAATCAATATTGCTCATTTGCAAAGGTAGGCCTACCAAACCCTTAAATTTGGCCTTTGATTAATTTTGAGTATAATCCACTGCTATGAAAGTACAGAAAGACAAAAATTAAATCAAAAATAAATAGAAAATAGGTATCATAAAATTAATATAGGCACAATTATAAAACAAAACAAACCTAATTATAGCATATGACTTTGTTGTATCATTGGTTTCATTCATTACATCAAACTTTGATGGGACAGCCAGCGAGCGTTTCTCCTCACGATGGCGATGATATCACATTTACGAATCACCTTGCGTTTCAATTCGATGCAAATTAGATTTACACACATTTTTGTTTATACTGCGCTGCGGCTACTCCCGACAAAAGTGACGCGATTTCGGTCAAAACATAAAAGCCTCAGTCTCACATACATAATATGTTTGATTTGATTATAAATTCAAAAAACAACACCACTTGTTCTTGAGGTGGCATATTTGTGTGTCTGACCGTTGTTGTTGGTTGGCGAAATTGTAGTAGGCGTCTTATAATACAATTTTGTTGTGTTATTAGCTCGTATAAAATTACTCTGTTCCACCTACTTCAGTGTAAGTTCCCATATTTATATTTCCATTCTTAAAGAGAAATAAAAAAAAAATAACTAGTTCGAAGGTAATTTTGTTCGTTTCCGTAAAGTCTGCTGCCCTCCAGAAAAAATAATCCAGAGAATAGGGTTAATTTTTTTTATTATATTAAGTTTGTTTATTTTTGTGGGTTCATATTTTTGTTTGTTTGTTTATTATTGTTTTCTTTTGCTTCACTTCTTTCGAAATGAATTCGAATACATTCAATATCAAGTATTTCGTTTTTGAATCATTGTTTAATATCAACTTATGTGTTGTATTAGCAAGACAGGGCTTGATTGGTGAAGTTCGATAATAATAACTGGCCATTGGTATCTTTTTTTGTTGTTGTTATTGTTAAAATGATGTCAGCTTGGCCAGCCAGCCATTGCCCAATATGTTTCCTCAAACAACATGATTAAATGATTGAATATCCAAAAGTTATCTTTATCCGTCTATTTAACAACGAATTATTTGTAATTAATCATTTTTTTGTTTTGTTGATAGTGTAGACATGTTATTATGATGTTAAAGGCTAAAAAAGTTGAATACAAAAGATTACATAAAGCAATTTTGTCGATTATCCAATCGGTGCATAATTAATGTAGGCTCAAAATGAAAAGATCACGATCACGATGTTATTTATGATATTATTAACTTGTTTTTAAACATTCTACAATAAATTTTGGAAATATATCATTTTCATATGGACCGCGGCGCGGAGGAGAACAATTGATTTCTTAGCACACCTGGAAAGATTACCGGCTTTAATATGCTGACCATTGGGTAATCCGGAAAAAGGTTATGCCCAAAATATTGTGGTGGAAAGCAAATCTAAGAGTTTCGTAATACAAATTGAATCCAGATGTTTAAAAACAAAGCCCAGTCTACTGGTTTAAAGATGAAGATTGAAGCTCTTAGAAAGTACTCCGACAAAATTTCAGAAACGGTAGATGATTCCATCAGCAGAGCCTACTGTAGTCCGTCAACATAGTCCAGCGCTCACTTACATTTGAATCAATAACAGGCATTTAACATAGACTTTTCACCTCTTTTGTCAGTTATAGAAGAAGTTTCGTTGGGTTCCCCTAATATTGTATTATGCGGAGACTTCAATTGCAACTTATTGAATACCAATACTTTGACTGATAGCATGCGATCGCTCAGTTTAATTCCAGTTAACACCACGAATTCAACCCATTTTTTTGATAGTGGGGCAACTCTGCTTGACTTGTTTTTTGTAAGTGACATTGACGATGTAGCCTTGTATGATCAACTTTCCGTACCTGCCTTTTCAAAACATGACTTAATTTTTTTAACAATCAAATTTAATCTCGAATATTCTGACAAAAAAATATCATACCGTGACTTCAAAAACATTAACTTTCAGTATCTTGAAGATAATACTCATCAATTGGGAGAGTATATTTTCTATGCCCTCCACTAACGAACAATGGCAATTCTTAACAAATAATTCCAAACCCTTTTCGATACGCATGTTCCTCTGAAAACAAAAATTCTAAATTGTAATGATAAACCATGGTTCACGCAAAATATTAGACTGTTGATGCAACAACCAGATAATGTATACAACAACTGGAAGCGATATCGGTTGACCGAATTCCGACGCTTGTTTTGTTCACAACGAAACAAAGTCACAGCTGAAATCCGTTTAGCCAAATCTCAAATTTTGTCTAATCAACTTAATTCTTCATTAAACGGACGTAAATTGTGGAGGAGCTTGCGAAACGTTGGTATTGGTAAGGCAAGAAATATGCCTACTAACGATGTTGATGTAAACTCACTTAATAAAACTTTCATCTCAGTTCCATCAACCGGGGCGACTTTCTCTGATAACATTTCATTTAGGGAACATTTAGATCACTCTTGTTTCAGTTTTTGTTCGGTGGATGCTGCCGATGTTGTTGAAAGGCTGCTTTCAGTGAAGTCAAGTGCTGTCGGTCTGGATAATTTAACCCCAAATTTTTAAAAATAATCTTGCCAATTTTGTTGCCTTACATTACATACGGATTTAATACTATTTTGATGTCTGGAGTTTTTCCGGACATTTGGAAGTCAGCAAAAATCATACCACTTCCTAAAAATGCTAAGGGATCTGAATATACATCTATCTCAATTCAACCGACAAATCAACGCTTACCTTACAGCAAACTCTTTGCTCACTCCAAAACAATCTGGTTTTCTGAAGCAGCACAGCTGTACAACAGCACTACTTTGCGTGACCGAAGAAATAAGACAAGCGCTGGATAAGGGTGATGTAACTTTCTTAGTCTTGCTCGACTTTTCTAAGGCTTTTGACACTGTCAGCCACGTAATTCTGTGTAAAAAAACTTATGCATCAGTTTAATTTTTCGGCAAGCTCTGCTAAGCTCGTTTATTCTTACTTGTCTAACAGAAAACAAGCAGTTCAAATTGGTGACTGTCAGTCTAGTTTTTTACCTATTTCGTCCGGTGTTCCTCAAGGGTCGATCTTGGGTCCTCTACTATTCTGTATCTATGTAAATGAACTTCCAGGTCTAATCAAAAACTGTTCCTGTCATCTATACGCCGACGACTTTCAACTTTATTTCAGTTGTCCCCTGGGACTTATTGAGCATGGCGCCACTAATATCAATGAGGATCTTGATACTATTTCAAACTGGTCTCACTTAAATGGTCTTTTTTTGAACCATAAGAAATCTAAATGCATAGTAATCTCCAAAAAGATTCTTGATCTCTCTTACTTTCCTTCGATTTTGTTAAGTAATGCCCCCATTGAATATGTTGAAACAGCCAAAAATCTTGGTGTTAACTTTAATCGCTCTTTAACTTGGGACAACCATATAAATGGAATTATAGGCAAAGTGTATGGTGCCTTACGTACTTTATGGGTAACCCAGTATTTTACACGCATGCTGCTTGCCAAGACCTTGTTATTACCAATTTTAATTTATGGTTGTGAACTATATTGCTATTGTTGTTGTGAAAGTAAACGTAAACTTAATGTCACTTTTAACAATATTGTTCGCTATGTCTTTGGTTTACGAAGATATGATCGTGTATCCAATTTTGCTACCCTGCTGCTTGATATGACCTTTGATAACTACCTTAAACTTCGTAGTTTGTTGCTATATACTGTTTTGACAAGATAAATTTCCCTACCTCTAGTAGATCTCGTCAATTGATTCATCCTCGCTTCACATGTTTAACATCCGAACGTCAATTTTTTATAAACTCAGTCCGACTTTGGAACTCTCTTGCTCGCGCTATTACCGAAATCCAAAACGCAACAAGAATTAAAAAGGCTCTTAAAGATCATTTTTCACATAGCATTTAAATACTTGAATTATTTTTTCCAAATGTATATTTCTGATACTCTAGCTTGTTCTTTTTTCGCATTACTTAGTTTCAATCGTGTATTATAATATTAGATACTAAATTATTAGCTTGCTCTATCAATTTGTATTATTAGCTTGTAACTATTTTATAAGATATTGTATCTTACAGTTATTAAGTATTCACGAATAAATTAAATGAAATGAAAATTAACATTTCTACTCCAACGCGAGATAAAGGAGCTACTAAGCTTTCTACACACCGGTAGGCAGGTCGACTAGTTGGCTAGAGCTAGAAAGAACTGGAGCGGAAAGTTCTTTGTAGCACATTCAATGGTAGAAAACAGCATTACAGACTTTGCTTACTTCGCCACTGGACAGATTGGGACCACAATTGGATTGTGTGGGCTCGCGATCGGGAAAATTGGACAGTCTTACTGAACAAAGTAAGCACTTTGGAAATAAAGATGATGCATCCCAGAAAATAAGAACGCATAAAGAAACCACCTCAAATCAGAACCTAACTATCAGTTCTTCACGAATGTGCCTTACGTTTTTCAAGAAACGTCGAAGCTGGTTGTTGCATAGCCAATTCGCAGTTCTACTAGACTTTTTTAGAAGCTATCAGATTTCTGGTAAAATGTAGCGATGTTTTAATCACAAAAGCATTTCTCAAAAATATAACGAATTTATAGTCGAGACACATAACATTTGTAGCGCTAACTTAAATCGCCTGCCAATTAAAAACTCCCAATGCACTATCCAACTAGAAAATTGCTCTTTAAAATTTTTTAGTTTTCGAGTCAAGATGTCGAGTCTATATATCAGGCATCTGACCCGTATTTACCTACTTTAATTTTAATTATTTCAACACGTAATCCAAACAATGGTTATGTTAGTTCTTTCAGTTCCGAAAATGTAAAAAAAAAAATAAAACATTTTTACCTTTGTCAAATACTTTGTTGCTTTATCGCAAATCAAATTAAACCTGCTCGAGTACAATAACCGTCATACTACGTGCTTGAATAATCTGTACAGTTTTTGCGTCATCATCTTTATGATTTTAAAATAACAAGTACCTCTAAAGTGTCTTTCCCCAGAGCGTCACCCTTATGAAGTATATTTTTGTAAAAAATTGTGCTTTCAGGAAATATAAAATTCATGAAGTAATTTTTAAGTCCATTTAAGAATTTACTAATTTACAAAGTTTGACAAACAACATGTGACGTCTTGCATTTTCGTTTATTTCTTTTTGTTTCATGACAACAACCATTTAGTCATACAAGTTCTATAAAAACCTATTTTACTACATAATCTATTTTTAAAATAAATACACTAATTGGATCAAGATCAAGAACATGTAATTAAAATTCAAAACACATTATATTGGTATGTTTGTTGGTTGGTGGTGTGTTAAAATTAAGTTATGCATTCTTCAACAAACAAATCAGGATAATGGATTGAGGGTCATGGGGAATAGTAGCACTTTGGTGAGATAAGGACTTTTTACCTTATTTTAAGGACCTATGTGTGTCAGTTGTTTTGCCCACCATTAACAAGGACTAAGACTAAGAAATTGGGTTTCTATGACTGATATGGTCGATACAAATTTGTCAATGAACGTGATAATAGTCAATTATATAACTTAAACCATAGCCCAAATAGAATACAAAGGTCCTTTTGATACCATTTCATATCTTAATTCAAAAGAATTTTCTGTAGTAGTGTGAAAATCAAATTTAAAAACTCCTCACTTATGACTTTATAGACAGTCTCACAGAATTTAACTGTTCAAACATTTCATAAGATTAGAGGTAGTGAGTGAAACTTATGGTTTCATAAGTTGATGTGGGGAAGCAAAATGTGAAAATCATTTACTTTACCATAAATTTGGCAGTCGGATGAATTTGTTGTTGTGTTTAAAACATCATGTGTGTTAATTAATACTCAATTAGGAAGTGTGAAACGGCATTTAACAATTACTCTGTAATTAGAACAATTTCGTGCGACTCATTTTTGATGTTTCATTACTTTTTTTTTATTTTTTATAAACACATGTGCTCTGTGAATTGTAAATTTGATCACCAGGAACATGCAATTTTTGACTACGTTTATTTCTAAGGTCTTATTAAGTAGCATCATGTTTAAACTGATGCCATCAGTCGACACCCACTCATTCGCCCCTCATTTTCTCATCGATGTGATTTCTCACCAATTGTTCCATTAATACACATCATTAGGATTAAAAATACGATTTATTTTCTAATTCACTTTGTGTGTCGGCCGGCGAGCGCACCGGCCGCAACGCCAATCAATCCCGAGAGGTATAGTGGTGCAAACAACTATTTTTCTTCTGCTACCTCACACATGTTTAAAGTTTCTTCAAAAACAAAAAAGAAATATTAAAGGAACAAAATAACATAGGTATAGGTATTAACTTGCAATAAATCTAGATACAAACACATAATGTACATACATATGGATGAATGGATGGCGGGGCGTATACACCTATGATATTTTCGCATTTTATTTATTTAGCTAGCTGTTTATTTGTTTTGAAAGAATTTTATCTGTCTGTTTGTTGGAGCATTAAAAGATAGAGATAAAAAAAATATAACCATGAATTTTAAAATAATAGATAAAGTTTTTATTTTTTCTTTCTTTCTTGCTAAAGAGACTATATTCCGAGAAAAGTATTGGTTACTTGTTTAAAATAAAAAACAATATATAAAAATAAGATTTTTATCAAAAAGTAAAATATGTATTACGCTAGGTGATGAATGGAAAACATTTTTTCGACTTAACTTGCTATCTTATCGCTAATGATACGAGAAGGAGGGAGGAATAGAAATGGAAAGCTTTTGAAATGGTACAATGTCTATATTATAACTTGGGACGCTTGACGTTTTTGATATACAGTGTTGGCCAAAACATAAGCAACTTAAACTACCTCCATCTTTATGTCATTCAATTAAAAATTAATAACTTAAACAAATCATGTTAATTTTGTTTTCCAAAAATGAATGCATAATGTATGTACTTCTAAATACACCAGAAGAGAATACAGTTTTCATAACGGTCCATTTAAATATGATATACTATACATAAGTAGGACAGTTAACAGAATTTGTTGTTGGTCAAAACAAAAGCAACTTTTTATTACTATCTCTCTTTTTCTTATTTATAGCGGAAAGTTAGTCCGTTAACTACAAAAACTATAGTTCATATTAAAGGTGTTGGCAAACGAGTGCAGTCGAACCTATTAATTAGGTTTTATTTAGTTTACGGGGAAGCTAATCAGTGTTCTTAGTTAACTTTTGTAAAATGGCCGGAAACAAATACTCTAACGAAATAAAAGAAAAAAATTTAAAAGAATATAAAAGTGGAATAAGTCAAATTAAAATATCGGAAAATTGTTCCATTCCAAAATCAGTGATTTGCCCATTGATAAAATTTTACAAATCCAAAAAGTCTTTCCAAAGGGTTCATCGAGGTGGTAGACAAAGAAAAACAACAAAACGACAGCATTCTGTTAATTGTGGACTAAAATCTGTCAAAGCTGTAAAAAAAGCATTCGATTTCCACCAAAAACAAGCTGGCGAGATTAAAATTTCCTCATGACCACATCAACAGGACCGTTAGAAAATAGAGGAACGTACTCTTTTCAGACGAATCCAAATTCAATTTCAAGGGTTCCGATGGTTTCCGTCGTTTTCGCAGACCAGCAAAAGAGGCACTAAGTCCACGTTACCCCAAAGCTACTGTGAAACACGGAGGTGTGGGGATGTTTTTCAGAGCATGGACTAGGACCTATTCAGCAAATAGATTGTACAATGGATCGTTTTATGTACCGTGCCAAATTCTCCAAGAGTAATTCTTGTCAAGAAAAGTGCTTTCTCAAATAAGCCGTTCGGATTCGACATATAAACTGTAGGTCCCTTAAATCTCTGACAACATTACTCGCACACAGGATTGGTTGAGAGTTGTAAGTCACTAGGCCCTGGTTCTTCATTTACTGTTGCGCCACTTAATTTATTTATTTATTTTTTTTTTAATTGTAGATCGACAAATTGTAAGGACTAATTGCAAAAATAAAAACGATCTGTTTGATCAAATTGAATTGGCTTGGGAAAGTATCCCAAACAGCATTATAAGAAATTTAATTGACTCCATGCTTCGAAGATGTGCTAAAGTGATTAAAAACAAGGGCTTTGCTATAAAATACTAGCAATATTTTAGCACGACTAAAACAACACCGTATATCTGAGAGACTTCTTGCATACATTTAGCATTTTTCACTCCAAAAGTAACTTCATTTCGAAAGCCATCCTCCTAGGATATTTGTTTGGCTTAAAAATAAATTAAAACCGAAACTTGGTTCCTGAGATTAGCTTAATATTTGAACTAACAATTTTAGCATGTTTTTAAGGCAATGATTTCAGTTCCTCCTCTTTCGGGCTCCTACTTTTTTTTTAAATATTTGGTTTTTATAAAAGTATTTTTTGTTTGTATATAAGGCACTAAAATTGAAACTACGTACTCTAAACACGAACCAGACGGAGTGTTTTATTAAGTTGTCTCATGTTTTTTTTTTATTTCGTTATGATTAAAGCCATTGTCATATAATAAATAAACGCAAGGATAAAAATATAAAAAAGAGCTCCATGAAATATGATGCAAAATAAGTTTAAAAAATATATATATGTAAAAATAAAACAAAGAAAAGTAAAACCCCATAAAATAATATGTAAATAGGAAGAGGAACATGTAATTCTCCTTGAAGTAGCAAGGAATCAAGGTATAAAAAGGGTATAACCACTTCAAAAGTCACCGACTCCATCATCATCGTATACATGGTTGTTGTCGTTTTATAGCCGTTGTCGTCACCATTGTCAGTGATATGATGATGATGAGGATGGTGGTGAAAAGCGCTGATGGCGAAAGTGCTCCTTTAGTAACATTTTGATCCTAATTTTAAAAAAAAGTTACATAGGCTTAATGAAGTACCGCACAAGCACATATTCATTCAGTCTTTATGGTAATATTGGCTTTTGAGTGAGTTTCAATCCGAGGATGTCTCATGTGGAATTCAAAATTTGGTGCTGAATTTTAGTGAGTCATTTAATCAGGGCTCGTTATTAACAATTTAAGTATATTGTTGTAAGTTTTTGTTTTGTCATTTTTCTAAAAAATGTAATCTAGTACGAAGACATGTTATCCTTGAATTATTTAAAGACGACAGCTCTGTTAAAAAGACCAGCTAACAACACAGGGAAGTTGTATTTCATTGTCGGTTCGGTTTGGTACTTAAATATCGATCGATACCAGAACAGAACCCCAAAGCCCAAACCAAGTCAGAGACTAAATCAAGCAACCATTCGAGCAATAACTCTTTCTCTCTCTCAGTACGCTTCTTGCTTTGCTCAGACTCTTGTTAACTGGCTTGGCGGTTTTGTGCTGGCGCAGTCGAGTCGGTCCTTGAACTGAGTTTGATATGAATTAATAATAAACGCAGCAGAAGCAGCATAAATGTCAACTTGTCTGTTGGCTTCACCCTGGTTCTGGTTCTGGTTTCTGCTTTTTGTTTTGTTCTTGATTTTTATTTTTGTGCAATGAATTTTGATTGTTTTGTGTAGCTGGGTCCTGTTTTGTTATTTTGTTCTCAGGCGAAATTAATTCGTATTAAGGTTAATCAAACCATTAATAACACATTAAATATATGTATTAAAAACAAATGCCTTTGAGTTCCATCATCATAATCATCATCTCGTCATGTTTTATTTTTTTTTATTCTGTAGGTACTTTAATCTGATGTAACAATAGTTTCAATTTGTTTATTTATTTTGTTTTTCATTCTTTCTCAACACGATTGGACAATCCTTCCTTTCTCTTCTAGGGATTGGCGTATAAATCAAGGTCATTTTGTTTGTTTGGCTTTAGGGTAGGTAGTGCACAAATTTAATTCGATTCATCATCATTTTTTATTACTCAATAACGTATTGTGAAGCCCCTACCTTTTTTTTTTATTGGAGTTGATTTTAGTTTGCTTAATCTTTAGGGCAAGTATTGGCTTCGTTTGTAAAAACAAAAATAAAGTTGTTTTATAATCGAATATGCAATTAGGTGTTTATGTTCTTGAAGCAGTGTGTGAAACTCAGTAACAGTGAGAACCCAACGAATTGTCCGTGCTACAGTGAAAAGTAATGCAGTTAAAGGTACTTTAATTGTAAGCAATAGTTTTTGCTATATTTAAGAATAAAGACTTAAGCTTACCTATTGATAAGAACAATCAATCTTATTCGGATCTGTCAAAGCATCAATTTTGACATTGGACACCAAAAGTTTATCTTTTTTATCTTTTTTCCTATTTTTAATATCACCACTTTTCATAAGAAAAGTTGACTGGTATTATAAACTAATGTGGTTTTCCATGGGCAAAATAAACCAATCTATTTTTGATCCATATCTGTTAAAACACAAATTTCTTCTGTTTTTAGGGACAAACAAATTGGTTTGATTGGACAAACAAATTGATTTGGTGGGACAAACAAATTGATTTATTTTTAATTTAAGATAAAATCTACAGACCTGGATTTTTCGGCAGACCAATACTAATAAACTTTTTAAAAAATGTTAATATAATGACAAAATAAAAAATTATTTTAAGTGTGACAAATGAAAAAAAAAAAAACAATTAGAAGCGCAATTTTTGAAGGAAATCTTAATTTACCAATGAAAAACCCCAAACAAAACAGTCCGAAACCGTACCTTCCTTTCCAATTCTCCAATTTTTGGATCCAAATCTTGGTTGGCAATGGCTGCTTTTTGTCCAATACTTTGAATATATTGATTTGGTTTGCATCATTTCAAACCCAAAAACTTGCTTTTTGATGATTATTTCAACCAAAAAAAGCCTTGTAGCTTAAGATCATTTTATTTGTTGATAATTGAAGCTATCACTGTATTCTAATTGATTTTTTCATAGTGGTGTAAATGGAATTATGACTAAGTATACAGTGATGGAAAAAATAATAGAAACACTCTCAGCTTGCCATTTCTATCGCAATAAAAATTATATTGCGAATAGTTAAACAAATTTAAAAAAAAAAAACATCTTAGAACTCTCCATACTCTAAGGAAAAACAAAATCTCTTATGTATTTCTTACTTATTTGCCTCATTTTTAGAAACGAATTAAGAAAGGTACTTTAAAAGAGTTATTGTTTTTTTATAAAATTAAGTATTAAGTAATTTTCAAGTATCCGTCGCTGGAAATTTGTTTTACAGTTTTTCACTAAAAGCTAAACAACTTTTTTCAAAATGGTTGCAATCAAGAAACAAAAAAAGGCTTTGGATTCCACTAACTCTCGTTTGGCCTTGGTTATGAAATCAGGCAAATACTGTTTGGGTTACAAACAAACTTTGAAGACCCTTCGTCAAGGCAAAGCCAAATTGGTCCTTATTGCCAGTAACACCCCTGCTCTGAGGAAATCCGAGATTGAATACTACACCATGTTGGCAAAGACTGAAGTCCAGCACTACAGCGGAACCAACCTTGAATTGGGCACAGCTTGCGGTAAATACTTGTGCGTGTGCACACTCTCCATCACAGATCCTGGTGATTCCGATATCATCCGCTCAGACAACAACTAAATTTTGAGTTGACTATCGTTGTAATTAATTTTATAAAAAAAAAACTGAATACAAAAGTTTGAAAAAACAGTCCGTTGAGAACTAGGGCCTAGAGTCTTACAACTCTAAACCATTCCCGTGTGCGGGTACTGTTGTCAGGAATGGAGGGACCTACAGCTTTAAGCCGAATTCGAATTCGAAATTTGACAAAGCACTTTTCATGACAAGAATTACTCTTGAAGGATTTGTCAATTCCTCGCAAGAGGCAATACCTGGAAAAAAAAGTTATCAATCATGCCACGGGTACTACTTTTTGAAATTGTTACTAATCCTTAAATACATAGGCGTTGCATATTTAGTATTAATAACATAGTCGCATCTTTTAATATAGAACTAACCACCTTGACACATGTCTTGAAAAGTGTGGAATACCAGCAGTTTCTTTTAAGTTCACCCCAGACATATTCCATTATTTTGAAATCAAATAATTTTGATGGGCCTTCCATTGGGTATATTGTGTTATAGAGATTATATTCTTTCTACAACTTTTATCAATTCTTTGTGAATTCTTATTAATTGTTATGTCATCTTCAGCAAAAGGCATCATTTGGATGCTTGAAGTCCGAATTTAGTCAACAGTACATGTTTTTTCAGATGGTGAAGAAAGCAACAAAAACTTGTAGTGCTTCCACAAAAATCCTTAACTATCATTTCCGTGTATTTGGAATCGAACTTAAAGTTCCTTGATCGCCTGACAAGATTTGTTCCTTCTTATCTGAACAAATTTGTCTTTGTTTTTAAAAACGGACAAATCAAGAAGCTCTTTTTGGCTATTTTTAATCACTTAATTTGTTTCCCCTCAGTGTATGTATATGTTAATAACACAAAATAAAATAACATTGTCCATCTGTCAAATTCGATAACCAATCCACAGCCTAAAAAGTCAGGTTCATATGACTTAAGGCTGCTGTTAATCTGTCGTAACATCGATTTTTGCATTTTAAGTGTTGAATTGGTTAAAACAAATTGATTTATAAATTGGAATTAAAATCACGTCGTTTTTTGCAAACACTATAACAATTTTTACCCATCATTTTCACCGACAAAAGTTTTACTGACAGGAAAGAACACTATCGTTATAACAGAACGAAATCTATTTTCAATCGTGTTCCATTGGCATACAATTAATTTAATCTTCAGTTGTTGCCTGTTAAAAAGTAAATCTCTTTTTAGTTCATAGTCTTTAAACATTACAACTTAATTGTTTATAAAATAAAAAGTACTTTATTAAAGTACAACATACTTAAACTTTCTAACAGTCATGTCTAGACTCAGAAGATAAAGCCCCGTAGCCAATTACATCAAACAACTGCATACGACAACTTTAGTACGTGTTAATTTCTGTTGACACTTTATTTGTGAAATGCATTAACGCCTTCTCTTTCTTGTCTCTGGTTATTAATTTTAAGTATTCAACGTTATTTTTTTTTTGCATTTTTATTTTGTTGTATTTAAAATGCAAATCCCATCCTATCTATCAACATGAGTTTATAATATACTCATAACCAAAACAAAAACAAATCTCTACTTATTAACTATTTTGCTATCGAAATTCAAAACTCGACAGTTTAGTTATCGTTTCTGTTCGTCATTTAATTTCTCACACACTCGCTTATAATATTTACACATAATAATACTGAACAAAATAACACGTTTGATAAAATATAAAAAAAAGTCATTAATTAACAATCTCCTGTCATGTGAATAAATTGCAAAAAAATAAAAGTGAAAAAATACGTAAAGAAAGAAGTTTGATAAGCTCTTAATAATTATTGCAAAAAAATAAATAAATGCACGACTTAGTCCCGTGTACTTGCTCTCTCAAGGCTATATTGATTATGTATTTAAAAAATTGTCACTAAACTTGTAAGGATACATTTTATAAAATTTTATGATACATGTACGCAGGCAAGTGATGTAGTGTTTTAGGGTGTTTCGTTGATTGATGGTGCATATTCGAGTTTTTATGTTTCAAATTTTGTCAAACTGACGGATGTCAATTATGTTGATTTAAAGTGTTAGTGAAAAGGATATAGAGGCGCCATTCCATTTTTTCAAAATTGATTTCCGGTCAAATAGAAAATAAGCAATAGATGAAATAATATAAATAAGTCCAATAAGAGGTTTTAACTTGAGTAGCCCGATGCTATTTGGGTATCTATCACTTTTGAAGTTGTCATCTTTTAGTATTTGACAATCAAAAACGACACCATTACAAAAACATTTAATGGAATACGCTTTAATTTGCGAATTGGTCATGAACATTTAAGAAAAGAATTTAATGATTCAACCATAGGCCGTTTAGTTTACACATTCATTGATTTCTCTTCACAAATAAACGGTGATTTTTTAAGAGCTTGAGAACTTTAAAAAAAAAACGCATAAAATTTGCAAAATCTCATCGATTCTTTATTTGAAACGTTAGATTGGTCCATGACATTTACTTTTTGAAGATAATTTCATTTAAATGTTGACCGCGGCTGCGTCTTAGGTGGTCCATTCGGAAAGTCCAATTTTGGGCAAGTTTTTCGAGCATTTCGGCCGGAATAGCCCAAATTTCTTCGGAAATGTTGTCTTCCAAAGCTGGAATAGTTGCTGGCTTATTTGTGTAGACTTTAGACTTGACGTAGCCCCACAAAAAATAGACTAAAGGCGTCAAATCGCATGATCTTGGTGGCCAACTTACCGGTCCATTTCTTGAGATGAATTGTTCTCCGAAGTTTTCCCTCAAAATGGCCATAGAAGCGCCATCTTGTTAAAACCACATGTCAACCAAGTTCAGTTCTTCCATTTTTGGCAACAAAAAGTTTGTTAGCATTGAACGATAGCGATCGCCATTCACCGTAACGTTGCGTCCAACAGCATCTTTGAAAAAATACGGTCCAATGATTCCACCAGCGTACAAACCACACCAAACAGGGCATTTTTCGGGATGCATGGGCAGTTCTTGAACGGCTTCTGGTTGCTCTTCACTCCAAATGCGGCAATTTTGCTTATTTACGTAGCCATTCAACCAGAAATGAGCCTCATCGCTGAACAAAATTTGTCGATAAAAAAGCGGATTTTCTGCCAACTTCTAGGGCCCATTCACTGAAAATTCGACGTTGTGGCAGATCGTTCGGCTTCAGTTCTTGCACGAGCTGTATTTTATACGGTTTTACACCAAGATCTTTGCGTAAAATCTTCCATGTGGTCGAATAACACAAACCCAATTGCTGCGAACGGCGACGAATTTCACGGTCTTCAGCAACACTCTCAGAAACAGACGCAATATTCTCTTCTGTACGCACTGTACGCATTCGTGTGGTTGGTTTAATGTCCAATAAAGTAAACTGAGTGCGAAACTTGGTCACAATCGCATTAATTGTTTGCTCACTTGGTCGATTATGTAGACCATAAATCGGACGTAAAGCGCGAAACACATTTCGAACCGAACACTGATTTTGGTAATAAAATTCAATGATTTGCAAGCGTTGCTCGTTAGTAAGTCTATTCATGATGAAATGTCAAAGCATACTGAGCATCTTTCTATTTGACACCATGTCTGAAATCCCGCGTGATCTGTCAAATACTAATGCATGAAAATCCTAACCTCAAAAAAATCACCCTTTACTAATTTTTTTAAATATTCAAAATAAAAATTTGCATAGAAAATGCTATGCAATTGTGTTTTCCATTGGTAAACAAAAATCGATATTTTTTACTCTTGACTTTTCAGAATTTTTTTCTGGAAAAGGGAATTCTACTTCAGATTGATCCTCTTAGTCATCTTTCTTGACATCTTTAAATACAAATCTTAGCAAATAAGCGGCTGATAAAGAGTAAATAGAGGGTAGATCTGTAGCCTTGTAATTATTATTATTTATTAACATAAAATTACAAATCCTATGAAATAGAAAAGAGCTCTAGCTAAGCTTTCCACTCTAATATAAATTATTAGTTATGTATATTATTAAATTATTGATATGAAGGTATTTGTCAATTTTCAATATATTTTCGACATTAATTGTATTAAGAAATGAATAAATATTTTGGTCGGTTTTTAGGATGGCATTAATTTTTCCACATGATGATAAGCCAGTATATGTGGCATGTTCAAGTTGTTGTTGCATGATGGGCAGAGAGGTGGACTTTCTTTCCTTAATAGGTGTTGGTGAGTTAAGATACTGTGTCCTAAGTGAAGGCGAATGAAGTTTGATATTCTTGTTTTGGAGGGTAGATTGGAGCGGATCGGTCAGTGTTTATCTTTGCATAATGCATAGCTACGAAAATAGCTATTCCAGTTGAGAATTTTGTTCTTTTAAAGTAATTGATCGATATATCTTTGAATGTCGTTCTTTGAAAATGTGTCGAAAGTAAAAGCAGGTGCTTCGTTGCAGAGTTTTGCAGCTTTGTCGGCATATTCGTTGCCTGGTATAGCGATATGACCTGATACCCACATTAATTTTAATTTTGTTGTGTGTTTTATGAGCAAATCTCTTATATTGTTTATTATTTTGTTGTTGTTGTTGTTGTTGTTCGGATTAAGGATTGATTTGAGCACCGATAGACTGTCGGAGCAAATTACTGCTTTTGAAGTGAATTGCAGGACAATTTTAGCAGCTTCAGATTGATGAGAATTCCCATAAAATTCCAGCTCTTAGCAGAGTTCCGTCTTCTTGAATTACTGCAAACGAGGTATTTAAAGTTGATTTCGACCCATCCGTGAAGACCGGAATCCAGCCTTCTTGTTTTAAATTTACCATGATTTCGGCGAAAGTGGAATGATAGATTCTGTTGTTTGTGTTGTCTTTATTGTATACTGATAGAGTTAGTTCAAACGAGTTTGTATTAATGTCCCACGGTGGGAAGGTTGAAGTGGTGTTTCCTTTGACACGCTTAAATGGTAACCCCATTTGTTTTGCAGTTGACAAGGCTTTAGCAATTGTCGATATCTTTATCAATGACAGAGTCCTTGGAGAAAAGAAGCTTTGACAGTATTTTTAACAGGCTTTCTGATTGACGCTGTTCCAAAGTAGGAAGTCCAGCCTCTGCCATAATTTTGTCTGTTCTTGTAGTCCGATAGGCGTTGATACCCCTTCTTGCGGATTGATGGTATGTTGATTTGAGAATGAAGCCTTGTAAAATTGATTCCCGATCACTAAAAAAATCAAATATGAAAACAATTTAAATTAGTTTTCTATTAGTGAATAATTTCAAGTGTAACACATAAGCACATAATTGTGTCTTTTATTCATTATCAAGGTCACAATATAAATAACACATCTTAAAAAAAACTAAAAATTTTCCATTTTTTTTCTAATAAGTGTGGTATTTTTCTCGTTTTTGTGTCTTGTTCCATTGTTAAACTGATATATTTTAACTTTTAACTCGAAATCAATAAAACAAATTTGTCGCATTCGCATTAATTGCCCAAATCAATTGATCGATCAATTCAACGCTATTTCCTTTCAAATATTCTCATATTTAACTAAATGAACAAAAAAAAAAACACGCTTAAATTCATGACCTGGCATATTATATACAATCAACCCTTCGCATTGTCGGTGTTCTAATTTGTTTGACAAAATAAGAATAAAATGCGAGCTAATAATTCGCAGTCATTACTCAAAGTCACACACGGCATAAATCTATCACAAATTTATAAGCTTCCATTCATTCAAGACCAAATGACAACTGACAATAAGCATACAATGTAATGCTGATGATAGGATGTGGTACTGGAGAATATAGCTCAAGAGTTCAGAATTAATACGATGTGACAGTAGGGTAATATATGTTTAAAACTGGCATATAAATCAACCTTTAAACATATAAGCTGTCCCAGAAGATGACATTTATGCAAAATCTCATCTAAATTATACAACTGCTGGATCTGGTAAGCTTAAACGAATTTCAATGTTTTTTGGGTTTCTATAAAAAATTCAAAAGTTAATATCGATCAATATCTCTTTGTCCCATAGTATGACCACACAATAGATGAGATCTTTATTTTAATTGAAAGACGAACTTGTTCAATTTAAAAATTTAATTTATCATATTTTGTATATTCTAATTTCTATGTACATATATTTACTCTCATGTAGATAAATAGAATAAAAAATAGTACAGAGAATAGAAAAAAAAAATGTATAACCACAGACAACCCTGACGATGATTAGAGTTATGAATTTAACTACCGCAGTTAAATCCCTGGAATGTGATGCCACTTATTTCTCAACAACATTTTTTTTGTATCATATAACAAACAATCACTTTAATAATTATTATGATATTGTTATCAGTCTAGTGCCACTGCAAGCTTGTCCACCATAAGACACTCAAATCACATGGTCAAAGCAGAAAACAAACAATTCATTTTAAATCTAAATACTTTGAAACTTTTTTGGTTTTTCAGATATGTAAATAAAATTTATATGTGGTGCCTTTGGTTAAGTCCACCAGCTAGAAATTTGCGGTGGGTTAACATATTTAAATACAATTCGTTGTCGTAAGTTGCTCTTGAAAGTAAAGCAGGTGCATATATAGCATCTAGCAAAGGGCTTGACACATTTTGATATGGTGACGAATGTGAATTTTCATAGACCACGTTCTGGTAAACACCGAATGCTATTTGTATTTTTTTGTGTTTTGTTATAATCCCATAGAAAAATAATGATGAATAAAGTAGCTTAAACAAATCTTAAACTAAGTTAAGATTGTTGGTATCTATGCTTTAATATTTTTGTAGGTTACTACAAAGTCAAACAAAGTGAAAAATCAAGTGTCCAAACATCTCGCACTAATGTCAGTTTCAATTGGCAGTCCAAAAGACTCCTTAAAGTGTTCCCTTCAGATTTTGAAATGGGTTAAACCTCAGATTAACTTTAACATTTGTAAACTTTAACGTCAATTGCCATTTTGTATACCCTAAAGCTTGGTTCACACTCATCTGCAAACTTGACACATGTGAAAGTCTACATATCTCTGTATATGCAAATTTGTATTTCATGGTTTTAAAATGGCAGTATTGGCATTTGACACTAGTCAAACACAGCTGTCATTAGAAGTGTTATAATTTTAGTTAAATGTTTGCGCTTACAATAATGGTTCACTTAACAATTAAAAAACGCGTTAAAATTATTAAATAATCTTAAAATAAAAAATAACAAACCTGATGACTCAAACGTAGCCTCTTTCCACCCACTATAGTCTTAATTGACGGACTACATTATCGTTATGCACGATTAGTCTAAAAAATTGCTGCTGCAAGTGCAATATGCATAAGAATTTCAGAATTTAAAAAAAAATGTTGGTTTGGATCAAGAATTTTTTGATTGAACTGATTACAGAACAGACATTAGTTCTGTTCACCGAGGTTTTGTCTAGATCAGAACAGCACAGTTGCGTGAGAAACGTCAGATCAAGTTAGAACAGTCTGTTAAATGTCAGTTGTCAAAAAAAAAGAAAAAAAAAGAAATTGTTAATTGTGTGAATTTTTCGTTTCTCGCTTATTTTTTTCATTTTTTGCGTTTTTACTGTGAAAAATATAATTAAAAATTATTGAAATGGAAAATCAAGTGATTGCTAAGATAATACTAAATGAATAAATATTTTATAAATTTTTAATTAAACAAATTGGCAAAATAACTTTATTTTAATTTTTGTAAACCACGAGAAAAAAAAAACAAAGCACAGCCAAAACAAAACATAAACAAAAAAATGACAACTTCTATTTTGACATTTCTCACGAGTCTGTTCTAACCTGATCTGACTCAAAAGCAAGAATAGAAAATCCTGTTCTAAACTGTTCTAAGTTTGTCAATGAACAGGAAAGTAGAACAGTTCAGTACAAAAAAAAACCTCAATGAACAGCAAAAAGCTGTACTTTTCTGTCTAGAACAGTCCAGCACAGTGTCAGTGAACAAAGCTATTTTTCCGAATGGAAATCAACCGTTTGCGTTTTTAAAGATATTTAATCGATTTTAATCTGTCAAAATATAACTTTTCCTCGTTCTTTTTTGTTCCACTAATTCTGTTTTTGTTTAATTTAATTAGATTATGAAAACTTAGTTTTAAATACTATTTACATATTTGTACAATTAGCAAGAAACAACTTCAAATTAAAAGGTAATGTTTTCTTTGTCGAAACAAATCAATCTTTTTTATTTCTGTCAAATCTCTCTTGTTGCGATTCATTGGGCAAAATAAATTGATCTATTTCCAAACCTCATTATTTCGAAAGTTTCGCCTCATTTAAGTTTTATTTATCAGTTTAACTTATTTGTTTTTTTATTTGTTCGATAGTTAAAAATGAATGAAAAATATTTCAAAAATACTTCTTTCCGTTATGTAAAAAAGACTATTTTGAATCATAATTTGACAACTGCACTAACACTAGTTTTACCGCCAAAAAAAACATGTATAGTGACACAATGGATGCGTTCCATTTCGAGTTGGATACCTAAATTTGAGCTGTTTGCCAAAAGCAGACAAACGTTTAGACTTCGAGGTTAAAAAAATATTGTAAAATTAAATTTTCAGTGGATGATTTTTATCAAAGAAAATACAGATTCGTAGTTAATTTTCAAGTACCTTCAAGTTCAAACATATGTTGAATCAGCTGTTTTGTTAGATATCCACATATATCAGAAATTCTTGGATAACTTTGGATTCCTTTTTTACTAACTAAAAGGTATCCGAATTCCCTATCGTTATAAGTTAGTTTTCCATCGGTAAAGAAATAAATCAATTTTCTTGTATTAAAACTTGAATTAATAAGTGAAAACCTCCATTGCATTAAGAATATTCCCTGATGTTAGTTTGAGATTGTAAATTTTTATATGTCAAATCAAATATGTAGTCACTCAATAAAATGTACACAATTTTCCAGCTACAGTCCTGAAGTTTATGCCGTTTTTTTTGTATCTAATGGAAGAAAAAATTGTTTTTAAACTTAGGCTAATTTTCAATTTGTCATACTATATGCATCCAATTCTCATGGAAGTATACGATTAATAAAAATGATGAAACTCGCGTGTAATGCAATAAAAATGTTATTTTTTTTATATTGTTATTACATATATTATAATAGCATGTACGTTTATTAAAGTATAGGCAATGATGCCAAATGAAAAGCATTATGATGATATTTTAATTAAGTTTGAACAACTATGAAACAAATAATGATAAACTGACCTTTCGCTGTGGAGCAGCGATGACGACGACGATGATAGACGAGTCCGCTTCCAAGTCATCGACCTGAAACGAGTGGCTTTCATTTCGCTGCTAGTAAAAATGTTATGCTTATACTTTTGAACAAAAAGAAACAAAAAAAAAACTACGTTTTTATGTTGTAATTTTGCTGTTGTTAATTTTGTGGGTTATGTTTATGTTTTTGTATTTGCTGTTTTTAATCTAGGTAGTATATTTTAATGGAGGAAGGAAACAAATTAATTGGATGTTTTGCAATTTAATATTATTTTTTGGTTGTTGTTTTGATTCAAAAAGTTATTTTTAATTGCTTGAAATAACGCAAGATATTACATTTATATGCTTGTTAAAAACAAATTTAATCTAGCTTAAATAAAGTTGTTATTTGAAATTTAAAACAGGAAAAAAAACAGAAACTATTTTTTTTTTAAGTTTATATTTTTGATTCAACTCAATAATATGGCCTTAAATACAAAAGAGGCTGTTGATGGTTTTCAAGAAAGCGTTTCAAATATAAAACCATAATTTAAGACAATGTAATTCTAAAAAAGTACCAATATTAAGGTAGTTCATATACCCATAAAACTAGGGTTTTCCTGTAAAAGGTTTCGATTTCGAATAACCCTTTCTTTGGACAGCTGTCATTTTTTGACATTCGACAAGTAAGATATACTCCGAACATACACGATACACGCTTAACCAACGCACTGAAATTATAGTTCGCCAAACTAATTTTGAGCTTTGGGAACAATTAAGTAATGAAAAGAACCTGAACCGTGTGTGTTGCTTAAGAGCATCTTGTACACATTAAGACTTGTTTCTTTGAGCCAATATGAAACTTCTTATTGCAAACCCCTATATAATAAACTTTCCTGGTTAAACAAGATGGGTATAAAAAAGATAATATTTCCAAAACAAAAATCATACCGATTTATGGATTAATGTTCGAAACAGTAATGGGGAAAATTTCCATAATAAATGACGTTCCAAAATTACCACATTTGAATTAATTGCGATTTGTGTTACAACTGCTGGTTAAGAACCAAGACCTAGTTAGAAGTTGTATTTAAGAAAAAAGTTGCTCCTGGAGCATTTATCACTTAATGTCTATTGGAACAAACTTACTTGCATTGCTAAAACAAGAAAACTCAAATACACAACTTCGATTGGTTGAGCTATTTAAAATGCTTGAATACTATAAAACGTCAAAAACATTTTTAAACAATGACTTTATTTCATTAAAGGCTGTCACGAAAAAGAAATTATTATATTCTTACCTAAAGCAAAATCAGTTTTAAAAACCTTTCCTTTCCAGGTTGTTTTTGGATGAACAATACATACTTTTCAGATTCGAATAAAAAACCCTTAAAAATAGAATTGCGAAAAAAACAATTCACAGGAACACAGGTATAGACATTTAATCTTATAAAAAGTAAAGTCTAACCTAACGTGTGTCGTTTCTATTGTTTCTCAAGTATTTCGTTTACCATTGTCAACGTTTTATTCACATCGCCTTAGTGCATAGACAGAAAGACAAACATCCAAACATACTTTTTACTTAAAGTTCGTCTGTTTTGCAGTGCAACAAGAAGTCAATGAAAGTAACCTCGTAAATTATTAAAAAGATGACTGAGAGAGGATACATCGTATCGTGTCACAAATGTGAAAATGAAAATTGTTCATAGAATAAATTTGTCAACGTAAAGCTTCTCTTTCTATATTTTTCCCTCTACTATTCGAGAGTAGTTACAATTTACAAATTATTCATGAATTTTATAATGGATTTGGCCCTGGTAGATGTACGTATAGAGTTTATTTTTTTATTATTCACTATAGAAACTTCTGCATTCCCTTCTTCACATATCGTATCGTTTCTAAATGTTAACAGAAATTGATTTAAAAACTATACATAATCATAATATTATTGAATTTTAAAGAATTTTTAATGCAATATACTTTTTTTAAAAAAGAATAAGTTGTTGTCCTTAGATTTTAAACATTTGTACTTATTTAATTTATTTGTGAAGTTAATTATTTAATCATGTTTTCACATTTTACTTGAACAATGAAAATACTAGATAAATAAATAACATAAATTATTGTTATCTGACTAATAAAAGTAGGTTGTTGATTTTTTTGTTCTTTACCATCCTTCAAAATTTGATAAAACAATAACAAAATCGTGTTTTATTTTTATTGTATTTTTATGTTTGATTAAATACTTGTACAATTTTTCTAGAATTTTGGGTGTCACAAACCTTGTCATACTTTTTTCATAAAATTTAGAACAACAATGTTAGATATTAATTGTTTTATCTTCGATAATTAAATTCATATTTTGATTTTAAACATTGATTTCCCTTTCTCGTTTTGAAACTAGTTATACTTAAAGAATGAATATTTGCTTATAATTTTAGCCCAAACACTGTTTTAGAATAATCACTTTTTCCCAGTTGTTTGTAATTTAGATAGATAGATAGATAAAGATTTTATTGAATTAAAGTAAAATTTACATTACACACCAAAAAAAATGTTTACAAAAATCATTATAGCATGGCAATTGCCGTCTGCCAGATTGACAACAAAACACAATGAATGTAGAAAGCCCTCAATATAATTATGTACTTTTAAAATATTAAAAAAGGTATTTATAATATTGTTTAACTAAAGACAGTTCATATTAGATTACAAATAATTAACAGTGAATAAAACACAATCAAAAATGTTCGTTCATTATAGCACTTCTATATCTAAGCGCAGTTTTGCAAAATTTGTAAAGATTGCCAACATCCATTTCGTTCAATAAACTTATCACTTGATCTTCCGATAGAAAGTCTTTTCTAAATACATTCCTTCTGATTTCTCTGAGAATGGGGCATTTTCCCAAGAAGTAGAAAATATCCTCTCTTTCTGATAGGATGCACATATTACACTCTAGGGGTAAGTCAGGTCTGTGTGGAATGAAATTTAAATCTATTAGATCACTACGTAGTCTGACCATCATAGAAATCACACGGACATTATTGGAATCCTTAAAATAGTTGTTCTCTGCAAGTTTATGATTTAATCTGCTGTGAGTTGTCCTGTACAGGAAATTAGACGCATTAGCAATATATTCAGCTATACATTTTTCATCAAACTTTAAAATGACTTCATACAAGTTGTTTTTAGCGCTTGTTTAATCCCCGGTGGGTATTAATTTGACATTCCTCAGCAAGATCTTGCCACTCTCGATGCCAACTACTTTCATCTTGTATGGCTTTTATGGCCACTTTTTTTACGACCCGTGAATCATTGATTTTAAAAACGTTATGCAAGAAGTCCGCTTGCAACTTCAATGTTTTTATAAACAAAGGAGAGAGACCCGTTTCCAGCATTATTACATAGTTGGGAGTATTTTTCGGCAAATGAAATATTCTTTTTATAAAGTGCGTTAGAACTTTTTCAACCGAATCGTACTTTTACATCCCCATACCTGCGATCCATATAAAAGTGCTCTCAGCTACTGATTCAAATACTTTAAACTTGCTTCTATGTGCTATACACTTATTCATGAAGCATTGTTTCCAGGTCATATTAATAGCAGTTTTGGCCTTAACCAATTTCTCCTTTAAGTGTTTATCCATAATAAAATTATTTGTAACAGAAATGCCAAGGTATTTGTATTCTCGCACACTTTCAATATTTTCGCGATTAAAGCTCTTTTTTTGCATTTAATGCATTACGTCCATCACCACTTTTAACAACTATAACCTTGGATTTACAATACTGGTAAACCCTGTTAACCATGAGCTGCAGAGTTTCCGGTGATTGCGCAAACGTGACTATATCATCTGCGAATAGAAGTGGCTTAATTCGCATCCCTGCGAAATCCACTCCACCCTGCAGGTAGTCTAAAAGGTCATATATGAATAATGCAAACACGGTAGGGCTTAATGTACAACCTTGTCTCGCTCTAGTCTGAGAGTTCTTAACGTGTCTATACAGCCGCCTTTGTTCCGCTATATATGTAGGTGCTCAAGAACGCGACCAAAATTCAATGAAATCCTAAGACTATACAGCTTATAGAATAGTGCACCTCTTTTGATTGTATCAAAAGCTGCTTTAAAATCGATAAAAATTACATACAGTTTTTTCCTTTGTTTCAAGAAATTCCCTGCCAAGCTCAAAAAAAAAAATCAAATGGGGGGCGCAACAGTCCGTTGTGAACCAGGGCCTAGTGACTTACAAATCTCAACCATTCCTGTGCGCGAGTACTGTTGTCAGGAGTGGAAGGGACCTACAATTTTAGGCCGAATCCGAACGGCTAGTTTGAGAAAGCACTTTTTCATGACAAGAATTGCTCTTGAAGGATTTGTCAATTCCTCGCAAGAGGCAGTACCCGCGAAATTTTTTTTCTTAAATTAAGGTGGCACAGTCAGGGATTGAACCCAGAACCCCTTGCATGGCAGTCCAACGCACTAACATCATGTTACGGGTACCCTGCCAAGTTCCCTGAATATAAAAACATTATCTATTGCTGAATATCCTGGTCCAAATCCAACCTAAAACTCCCTCAGCAAGTTTCCGGTATCAATCCAACTAACAAGACGCTTATGCATCATCGTTGTAAATATCTTGTAAGATGCATTTAAGAAAGAAATCCCTCTTTAGGTACCTGCATGAAACAACGATCCTTTTTTGTGGATTGAAAATATAATAGCATCTCGAAATTCATCTGTTTGTTTGTAATTAATTTTTATTATATTTCTGAATATCAAAGCATTTAAAGCATTTTTTTCTTCCCGAATTTTCTCGATTCTATTTAAGCTCGTTTTTCATCAAAACTGATGGATTAAATTTTTCTGATTTATTGGGATAGATCTACTAAAAATGTGGATCTATACAATAGATTCGATTAACATAAAAATCTGATCTTATTGCGCATAAGACAATATTGTCTTTTGACAGATACAAGCAGAAAATTGATTCTTTTTCCATATGAAACAAAATTTAAATTGATCTGAACGATTAAGATTGAATATACATACATAAATCTCGAAAATGTTTTGCATTTTAATTACTTTCTTAGGAGCCTAGAGATTAAATATCGCAACCCGGGAACTGTTTTCAGTCAATTTTCCATTTTTCAATTCTTACACTATCGGGGATTCCCAAACATTTGCTGTACGTACATGCATAGCTATCGTTACTCTTCTCGTATTTCGGTCATCTCAGCCTTGTAACTTTTTTATGTTATCGATTATTTTGAGGAATTATTCCTAAATATTGCTAAAAAGACGCAAATATCAAACCTATAAGCGTTTGCATGTACATAAGACATACTCGTAGTTCAACAAAATCTAAACTATTTTAGTGAAATATGTAAATCTCAGATTAGATTCAGCTTATCGTTGGAAATTATATCACGTCTTTAAAATCATCGCGTTTCCTAACAATTCTCATGAAGTGCTTAATATTGTTAGATACCGCATTGACAAAACAATGCAATATCTCTGTTGTCATATTTATTTCTAAACAAATATTCAGTTTTATTACTATTTATTTATTTGTATATCAAATACTAAGATCATTTCTAATCTTTTTGCTAAAATCTAAGAAAATAAATGATTAAGATATCCAAACCAGAATTGAAAAAGCTTCGTATCTTGTGCAAGGTATTTATTTTTGTTTAATGTCGACCTTGCATTGCAAGCACAACCCAGCAATATTTTAGTCAATTAAGTTCCGGTTCTTATTGTATTACTATTATTAAAGAAACAAAAATATTCTTCTAATGTTACCCAACACCAATGGAGAAGTAGAACTCAATAATATACATAATTTGTTTTTCTTTTATGCTAACTGCAGATTCAAATAACAATTGAACTACATAGTTGATATCAATTGTAAATGTACACCAAGAGTATAAATATGTTTTTGTTCTACTATTTTAAAAGCACGATTTTGTAGTAACAATAAATTATTTTAAAAAAATGTAGTATTATTAATTTAATTTTTATTTTGTATAAAAAATGAATCCTGAGTCATAAATTGCGCTACCGAGTGTAAAAAGATGACCTAATCTAAACAATTCTTATTATTATTTATGATTACCCTCGACACGATACTTCACACTAAGATTGTATCTTTTTTATAAAGCAGCTATTTTTGTGTCTTACAGTAGCAAATCTTTTAACGTAAAATTACTTTCTTGATTCAGCGCAAAAAATATAAAAGATTTTTTTGTTGCTCTTGCAATTTTTTATAAGCTGTAGCTGATTCTTGTCTCAAAATACTTGACATTGAGCTTCTTTTTTAATTATACAGGTTACTTTAAATAATATCCAAGTAGGAAGAGATCAAAGAAAGCGTTATTAAAAGGTATTTCAATTGGAACAAGAATTCAACTATGTCAACGTTTTTAATACACTAGAGGGTTGTATATTTTTTAACCTTTTTGTAGAAATGTGTCCGATGCTAATCATTACTATTTTTGACCAATTTTGAAAACTTTGAACAAAGTTCTAGTTTTGTCTTCTTCTATCTCTTATCATGTTTTCATTAGGTACTAGTTATAGATGTCTTTGGCAATCATCATAGGCAATTTAATCCACTTTTACATCCACTTTAAAGCGCCTCTGTTTTGATTTTTTTACAGACTTAATTAACTTTACCATTGAGAACCTAAATTATTTCTTCAAGTTCTATCGAATACCAGCATTGTGATATTTTACTATCCCATAACGTTTTTCAAATTATTATAATGAATTTTAATTTGACACAAATAGTAATAAATAAATAATATCTATTTTTTTTTTTGTATTCCCTTTTAGCAATGAAGGCCAACATTATTCAATGTGATAAAAATGCATAAATAGAGGGAAACTTAATAATTTATAAACCTAATTCGCAATAAGCAGACAACAAACGATACAACGGAAAACGCAATTACTTACAAAATGCTGCAAAACTCAAATACAATCCAACCTAAAGTCGTTGTGATAAGGCGTAGACCAAATCAGGGATTTGGTTTTACGTTACGTCACTTCATAGCTTATCCACCAGAAGATGATCCCTCTTGGCCGGTAAGTTATAAAATATGAAATATTATATTTTGGTTTCTTTTCTTAATCAAACATTTTCTTTTGTATCAATTTTAGGAAACATCCAATTCATACCAAAGAAAAGCAATGGAAACAATATTTATTAAAGAAGTCCAGACAAGCGGACCAGCATGTTTTGCAGGCTTACAAACCGGGGATCGTGTCCTTATGGTGAATAACATTCCGATAGCTGGGATCTCGTACAGTTTAATTGTTTCTATGATAAAACAAACACCATCGGTATTAACATTACATGTTGTTCCGAAGGAATGTGATGTTTTACAAATGGTAATTTTAACTAACTTAATAATGGCAAGCTAAGGTGCAATTAAGCATCTTAAGCGTGTTAAGCTTACCATTATTTTGGTGTTTTTATTTTCTTTATAAGGATACATTTATTAATATATATATTTTTCCTTCAACAGCACTATACAATAGCACACACACCGGAGTCAAATCGTTTGGCGAAATCTGCTGCTATTGCTTTGCCTGGTAGTGGTGTTGCTTCTGCATGTTCTGCAACATCACATAAATCCATTCATCAACAGATGATCTCATATCCCGTTGGTTCTAGCCGTTCCAAGCAAAATACAAAATCAATATTGAGTAGTGAAGACTATCACGATTTAGGAGGTCGTTATAGTCCTTTGCTTATGCATGGGGACAATGCCTTTACACGGTAAGTTTTTTTTTTTTGTAGGGCGAATAATTTTCTTTGTTATCACTAGGAAAGGAAAGTAATTATTTGACTTAATTTTATAGTTATAAGGTAGTTCACATTTAAAAATATTATTTTTGTGTCCAATACAGTCACTTATTCGATTAATTTTTATTTTAACAATTATCAGGCTCAGTTTTTAATCAATGAACATCGACTTTAACGTAATTTAAAGCTCACAAACCTAACCAGACAAAGACTCCAAAGACTTAAATCTTAAGGATCTCATAATAATACAGGATTTAAGCTTTTTAAGTAGATTTCACTTATTTTGTTAAATAGTTGGTTAAATAGTAATTATTTTAAGTCATCAAATTGATTTTATAAGATTCCTTGAATTTACCAGTTCTTATGAGCCATCGTGTTTTAACTTTACACAATCTTTGGTTGGTTCAAGAGTGCTAGTTTCTATAAGCTTTCGTATTACAAATTTGTTTTATTTTATTCATTTCGACTTATAGAATAGGCTTTGTTCCGCATTTTGACATTAGGTAATTTTGTAATAAAATAAAAAATGTATGTATACGCCAGAGTGTACCGATCAGAAATTAATATTGCCACATTTTTGTGTTGTTATACTTTACAAAAATATAGTATTTTAACATTCTATTGCGCAATAATTTATTTCACTGGTTATAACAAGGTTCTGCGTACTCATTAAGTAAAGAATACAACATTTAAATTTGTACCAAGCGTTTAGAATAAACTTTTATTTCTGAAATCTCTTAAATGCACTACACTTTTTTAGTAACGTAGAATTTTTAGAAGAATAAACACTACCCTAAATTTAAATGTTTAGAAAACAGAAACATTGGCACTCAATATTAAAATGTTTGTCACATAATGAAAAAATTAAATATTGCGTTAATATGAAAACAATACCAAATCTTACTTAATTTATTTGGAAAAATGATGTTTTTTTACAATCAATTTTAATCCTGCTAACGACACATCCAACTTAATGTAGGTAAATTGAAATTAATGAAAATTTCAAAAGACTAAAAAAAGTAAACATACGCCCAAGTGCACCACTGTTTTTTTTTAATAAAAATAAACTAAAGTGTTTATATTTCAGTATGTTTTATGTTGTATTAAACATAAATAATCTGCATATGTAAATATTATAAAATGTGACAGAAAAACGCATAAATTATATAAAAGAAAATACACATTTTTTATATAGATTATAAAAAAATATTGATGAACTTTAAACAATAAACTGAGAATGTTATATTACAATATTACAAGATTTTGTATATGAAGAGTATCTTTCCTGCAAAACTCTAATGCTTGTAAAGTTATTTTATTAATTTTGATTCGAATATAGAAATATATATGTATAGTGTTGCCATAAACTAGGTGTTAAATACGGCGATACTAGTGTTGTCCATAGTTAAACTTTTCGCACTTCTTGTGCAACTTTTAATAATGATTTTTTTTTAATATAAAATACTAAATAAATCCCCTGAAGAAGCAGGAAAACAACTGGCGAAACATAGGGTAAAACCAAGATTAGTTTTATTTTATTATTAATCGCATCCAACTGATTGATCATCAAAGCCCAAGAAACAAAAAAAAATCTTAGAAAAAAAGTTTGAGTTAGATTAATTTTCAGACATTTTATTAATAATAAGCTTGTTATGTAGTACCGCTAGCGTGATGGTTAGTGCATATGTCAGTCAAGCCAAACGTCATGAGTTCAATACTTGCCTGTGCCACCTAAAGTTATTGTTTCAAGGGTACTGCCTCTTGCGAGTAATTGACAAATCCTCCAAGAGTAATTCTTGGCCGCTTGGATTAGGCATATAAACTATTGGTCCATCCATCTCTTATATTACTCGCACACAGGAATGGTTGAGAGTTGTAAATCACTAGGCCCTAGTTCTCTACCAGCAGTTGCGCCACCTTATTAATTTTTTGTATAATAAGCTTGTTATACCCAATTCTGTTTAAAAAAATGAATTCTAAAATTGTAAAACAACAGTCACAAGTTATAAGTTCCGTTGCCTTTGGTTTACATCTGCTGTTCCCTTATCAAATTGTAGTACACATTTTGTAATAAAATAACTATAAGATTATGATTTATATAAAGCTGCAAAATATGGTTTATTGCACTAAAGTCCAGAAAAACAATAACATTATTGTTAATCTTTTGTTTAGTTTTCTTTTTGTCTTTCTATAAATCAAAACCTAATAAATGTAATTTCCTGGAGCAATTTTTAAGAAAAAAAAAGTCAAATTCTTTTATTGAGTTTATGAATTTTGAATGTTTATTTTTTAACAGCTGTTGAACGTGATTCAATACATCTATTCTTCTCATACAGCGTAGTTAAGAAACCTATGATTCAACAATATTATTAAAAATTTGATTTGTTCTGTGCAAGCTTCAAATATGCACTTAAAAATGTAACTGGCGTCGATATTTCAAAATTGGAGTTATATAACTCTTTTTGCAAGCAGGTGACGATATAAAACTTTGAATTATTCATAATAATCTCTTCCAATGATTCATCTTCTCTTAACCCAAATATCATTTGATCTCTGCCCGTATAATGTATTTATTTTTCTAAAGAATAAAATTTAATATTATTAACGTGACAAAAGACCCGTGCGCGGATCACTTTCCTAATTTTTGTTTGTTTATTTCTATAATAAACCACAAATTTTTCATACTTAATTTACTAACTTACTTTGTGTGTCTGTGCATTTTGGTTTACGGAATCTGTCAAGTTAAATCCATATATGCATTGCAATTTCTCTATTTATTAAAATTCTTCATTAAGCTTGCAGTTGTTATTGATGTACATATATATCAGGGAATTATGACTCTCGGTCTCGGGATTAGATACAAGTAGAATCTTAGATTGCTAGCGAAAATTAAAGAGAGTACTTGAAAACAAAAAAAAACATTACTTACTATTTTTATTTAAATGTCACAGTATGTGGTACCATTCATACATTATTGGGTAGGTTTTTGTGCGCTCCATGTTTATAATGCAACTAAATGTTCGATGGATGTGGGTGCTTGCTTGGACAGTGAATCCGCTCGCACACCGCCATCACCGCATTCCTATTAAATACAAAACATTTAACAACAACAACAGTGCAGCTTAGGCAATGAAACATCTTTATTGCTACACAAAACAACAACATCAACAGAAAAAATAAATAAGTATATAGCTATATAAATACAAAACTAAAACCGCGAATATGAAGCTGCTGCCGCTGATGGCTGCTGGCTGCCTGACTGACTGGCTCAACTGGCCTGGCTGGCTATTCGGACATAACACGTAAAAATACGTAAAGTCTGAAAGAGACTACTTCGCATTGCAATGCATTACTTCGCTCTTTGGTACCTTCTCCACCTCAATTATTAATTTCAATTTTTTTGATTGATAGGATGATGATGATGATGATGATGATGATGTATGTAGATGACGACGACGATTATCACAATGATAGTAGTACCTCTATATAGTTAAAAAGGCAACAATAAAGAAGCTTCTGCTCTTCTCTTAGTTTGACGACATTTCTGTTTCTGTTTCTGTGTGTCGTCGTCGTCTTCTTTGGATGATAAAATTTTGTATTCTAGTGACTGTAAAAGCAACGAACCGAGGAACGGCACAGTGCGGTGCGGTACAGCAACGAGGTTGAAAATCCGCAAAAAAGCAACAACTATGAAGACGATGTTGTTAACAATAACGGTGTACTCCTCTTCGATTGATAACACACGAATTATTGCTCGACGCGACGACAGCGAACGAACGAAGAAGGAAGTGGGCTCCTCTCTCTCTATATGCCTTTTTATAATTAATTTGGATATAGTGTTAATAGTGTTGTTATAGTTTGTTTAGTTTGTCATTTTATTTCTAATTTACTATTTAGTTTTTGTTTTTTTTTAAACAAACTACAAATAAAAATATTAACTACCCTCGCGATAGTTACTTGCACTGACAACCCCACCCCTAAACTGATTTACGTACATAGTACATGTATTACACGTGAGGGTATCTCTATTTTAATTAGTGTTTAACAATCGTATTTATTTCGTTTAATCTTCGCTTGTGAATATCTAAATTTACATCTTATTTCGACTAAGCGCTCTTCGTGTCGTGTTGTTGTGTGTGAAGTAGCAAACTTTGAAAAGCACTTTCGGTATCAATTTTGATAAGAAACTCGCTGTCGACAGGAGTCGGCTGTTTTGAAAACTGTTTTCCAATAATTTCTTCAAAAAGTCGCGAAAAAAAAGTTGGATTAAATGAAGAGATACTCAGAAGATACACCACGGTAAGACTCAATACGATTTTGAAGGTTAAGGTGCTTAAAGTAATTTATTTTTACCTTCTTTTTATACCTATGCCGTCATATCTCATAGTCAAGAAGTTGATAAAACTTAAATAAGCACTTTGAACATAAGCCCTATACTCATCATTCAGTCAGTCAACCTTTCAAATCAAGTGTCTGTTTCCCTTTTCTTGCAGTTCTTTTATTTTACTTATTTATTTTTTTATTTCATTTCACTTTCTTGTGTGCCATGGTCTCTCGAATAATATACCAACTCTATTGTAATATGTTTTTATTTTTCTACATTTTATTTGGTGGTGCTTTATGTAACACTTTGAATACCTTCGCATTAAATTGTAAAAGGGCATCGCGCGTCACGCTCGAAACGATGAAAAGACGTTCAGCAGACTGTGTAAAACAGTGGAGGTTGAAATAAATGAATAATGTTTTATGCTTGGTATTATTTTGTTGGCAACATCGAATTTTGTAAATAATAGAGTTTCTTTTTTGTTGTTGTTTAATTTGTGTGTCATCATGAGCACAGCATTGCATAGTTGTTAAACATATGTTTTCTTCAATTGCTGCTGTGACTTGATTGTATCTTGGTTAAATATTTCAATTCAAATTTTCAATATAATATGGATAAGTCTAGGTGAAGTTGGTCGTTTCAGATTCAACTTTAACACTTAGATTAGAGTCTTTCCCAATATTTAGAATTTGTATTGAATGTTGGACGAACCGTAGTCAGAGTTTAAGTTAAGCCAAGCAAATTCCTCATAAGCAGTTATAACTATGTTCAATATATTATTGATTATCATTTTTGAACACATCGTTATAGCTGACACTCTTTGTATTTTTGGTAGATCTTAGAAAAATTGGCATGACGGTCCTTATGCACTTTCCTTTCAAGAACAAAAAAAAATATTAAATTCAAAGACCAAATTGACGTTTTATTATTATTATTTTCTAAGCTTTTCATGTCAACCAAACCCAATTGACTTTTTTTTATTATATTCTTACTTTTCCTTTCTTAAAGCCGTAAGCTTTTCAGGTCAAAATTTATTGAAATTTCTGGGAACTTTAGTCATATTGAATGAAAACCGTTAAATAAGGAAAGTTACAATCATATTCTTATTTTGATGTATGTATTTAGTGAACTTAAGTCCAAATCGTCTTTATCGATTTAACCCCTGATAATGAATTGGTTGTTTTTCAAACAAAAATTTGGCCACTGTTAATTTTACTGACTGTTAAATTCAATTCTTTAGGGCTTTTTTAGTTGCAATCCTATTCTTTTTGGAGAGAAAAGAAGAGACAAAATCAAGTTCAGAGAATTATAATACTTATGTTATCTACTTATGCGATCCAAGTAGAGTAGATGAGCTTATGTATAACCTTGTTTAAGAAAAAGCCATTCTTAAAGTTTACAAAATGTCTATATTTCCTTTAGTCCGCAAAATCTTTTGAAAAAATTGTAATCTTTTATAGTCTTCTAATATTTATTGACCGCTACTGTTCCCATAATAAGAATATTACTTACAAAAATAAAAGTACATTTATTTCGCACACAATGCGTGTGTGTGTCTGTTTTGATTGCGCTTCTTTTTTTATTTGATTTTGAGACATTCATGTCATTGCATTATATTATGTGTGATTGATACAACAATGGAAGTGCGATGATGGCATTCCATTTCAACTACAATGATGAACGCATTACATTGCTTTTTGCTACTCCACTGTAATCATATTCAACCCGAACCAAGCCAAACCAATCCATCCACGTCTGATGTAAGCCAACTATTCCATAGAATAAAATTAAAATTAGACAAAAACATATTTTTTATAAATCAGTTTTGCAATATTTGCTCTATCCAATGTTGCTTCTTATATTTTTTTGAATTTTTATTAATATGACAATTCAAATCAAAATTAATTAAAAATATTTGTGCGTACACAAAATTGATCCGTTTTTGGTAAAACAAACCAAAACAATGATTCCACCACATTCAATCATATCGGCTCAACGAATCATCAAATAATAATATATTCGTTGTCGTCATCATCTTTTGTGTCTCTCGAAAAGCTATGTCCAGAGACTCTACGATGATGATGGGGCCAGTCACATTATGTGACAACGGCAACGGGTGTCGTTGTTAGTGTCGAAACTTATTCGTCACAGACCGCACCTTGAGGGATCACACTCATTAGAAGATATATAGTCTTGGGATACAGAAAACTAATGGAACTTTAGGGAAGATGGTTAAAATGACTGCATTTAGTGCGGTCTTTGATTGCTTTTGTAGTCCTTGCTGTTCGCCTTGCAGCAGGCAGGTCTTATTGTGTATACCTATCATATTAAAAACTAACAATATTTGTTTTGTTTTTTTCTTGTAGCTCTAAAGCTCCACCTATTCTATCAGTATTACCGAGAACTGCTGCAGACAATGACCTAATGATCCGGCTGCGAGAAAGTATCAAGCAGAAGGAAGAATTTCTCAAGTCACCCCTGCCGCATACACAGCCGAATTTTTTCCATTCCCAACAGCCAATGACGATGTCAGCTCGCGGTCAAGTGGCGGCAAAAATATCTGCCAAACAACCAATAACTAGAGATCTCCTGCCGGCCAGTTGTGATATGCAAAATTTCTATGCGAAAAATCTACCACCGAATTTGGCCGATAGCATGAGAACGACCAGCAGCAATAATCATGGTGATATTATGAAAACAACGATAATGCGCTATCGAAATATGTCCAGTACTGGTAGCAGCGGGAGCATGAGTGGTGCAAGCAGCAGTAGTAGTACAATGAAAGACAAGTTCCACAAAGAATTGGAATATCTGGAATCCCTACCTGAAATGGGTGTGACCAATCAAGTGTAATTTTAAACTAAAAAAATCTATCAATGTGCTTTTATTCTTATTGTGATTTTAATTATCGTTAAAGGTTTGAAAGGAAGTTGGTTTCAACAAGAGCGAAAGGAGGATTCGATCCATTCAAGCCATTGACGATCAATACATGCCTGGACGGTAGTACTATTAGTGTGCTAAATAAGCCGGTCCTTTACGATTCGGTGCAACAATGTGTGGTAGATGGACAGCAGAGTAGTAAAATGGAAGTCTATAAGGCGAATGTGGCATCTGCTGGAATGGATGATTACCATGTGCCAAATAGTGCGTTCTTATAAATTATCTTATTATTAACTTTAATTTAAACGCTCGTTTCATTTTTTTCTTAGAATACTCTTCTTCTTCGAAAATTGTGGAAGTTAACCATCGTACAGAATCGAAGCAGTCATTGACTGATATAGCAGAAGCTGGCGACATGCCAAGCATACCAGGTAATAAAATTAATAATAGTTTAATGATTAATTGATTGATTTAAATAAAACCAAAAATCTCTTATTTATAGCTTCTTCAGAGGTAATAAGGCGATATAAGCCAATAAATGTTGATGATAATAAACCGATGCGTAGGATATCATATTTGCGGGCCACCAAAAACGAAAACGAATACAACACAGATGTGACGACAACAACAGCAAGTGAAGTTTCAGATGCCGAAAGTAAACGCACATCGATAAATAGTGAAATACGCGATAGGTATGTTTTTTATAAATTTTGTATCTATTGATAAATATTATGCTTATTTTATAATCTTTTCTTTTTGAAGCATTCACATAGAGAATGTTCCTGAAATAAATGGAAAACTGGAAACAAAAGATGTGGCAACTGAAGTGGAAGTTTTTGAAACCGAAATGGAAGTCAAATCGTCGTGCATCTATGGAAAGGTAAGAAATAATTAGAAAACCCAACAATTCAATTGTGCCTTTTTCGTCAAAAACGTTGACAGCTCCTTTCTGACCGGGAACTTTTTAAATTTACTTTCGTTTTTTATTTAACAATTATCATTGCCTATTTGTCTTGTAATTTCATTTGCCTGAGGCATTTTTGCTTAAGCTTTCTTCAGTGCAGTTTCAGTAAAACTCAGTGTTTAAATCGAACTAATAACTAGTTCAACTTGTCATATTAAGATGCATTTTTATCCCCAGTTTGGTTTTCGTCATAAAAGGGAAACAGTTTTAAACTAAGTATCATAGTTATAAAATTCAAACTCAGCTCTAGGAATTTTCATTTTTTCAGTTCTTGGTTTTATATAAAATAAAGTAATTTTCGAGAACGAATAATTATAGCATTAACAATATTTTTTTTCTTGAAACAATGCTATAATATCGTAAACCATGTAAAGATAGACATACACCCTGGTGTCGAGCAAAAAGACTTAAAAATAAATAAACATTTAACACAATATGTAATTTTTGTTTTTCCCTCAGCGAATGTCAGAATACCGGTCCTGGAGACAGGTTAAAATCGAAATCAAAGGTGATATCCTAAAAATATACTCAGGTCGCAGTTCTAAATCGGAAACAAATGTAAGTTATCGCTTAGCAAATAGAATTTCTAGCTTGAATAATGACAACAACAATTAATTTGTATTTTAGGTGATAGAACTTGATGTTAGACAATTTAACATCGTCGACGAATCGGCTGATAAGAAAAAATATGTATTCCGCCTGCAATCTAAGCCTCGAGTACAAAACAATCTAACAACTTCTTCTTCATCATCATCATCAGCATCGGTACCAGCATCAGGAAATACCGATTTGCTATATGATGAATCCCAAGAAAAACTATCCTCCTCTTCTTCTTCGACAGCGGCAAATAATTCCGAACACACAGAAATTGTGTTCAAAACAAAAAGTGCTACGGAGATGAAACGCATTTTCAATTTACTCCAAGAAAAGTGTAATCTGAATAATAGCGATACCGTAAGTTTAATTGTTTATTCAACAAACACTCAAAGTTCAGAATAAATTTGTATTGTTTATTTATTTCGTCAGGATCTCAAAGAAAAGCAATTAGCTGAGCCGCAAAAAACTGCAGCTACAACATCAATGCCAACAATAACGTACTGTGATGATAACGTACAACAAACGCAACCACAACAACAACAACAAGAGTATTCACCTCAAAGTTCAACTTCTCGCGGTGGTGATATCGAAATTGAATCGATATCTCCCGTAATGAAATCAAGAAAATCCCAACACAAGAACCTTCCCGATAAGGATTTAGGTTCGCCAAAGGCGAAAAACTGGAAGGATTTACTCTTTCGACGGAACCATGGCACTAGTGCTGATATTTCACCATCAACCCTGTCGTCGAGTTCCAAAACAACTGGTTCTATTGGAGTGCCTCTAAGAACGTGTCCAATGGTATATTTTGTTAAAACTCTTTTTGTTTGTAATCCAGTTTTGCAAATAAATTTTAGTCTAAGAGCAACGAATACGTCCCACTTATCGTAGATGTCTGCACAAACATTGTCGAGACGAAGGGTCTAAGCGTAATCGGAATTTACAGAATACCAGGCAACAAAGCTGCCATTTCCGAGCTTAAGGATCAAGTGAATAAAACTGATTTCTCATGGGATCGTTGCAACACCGACGTTAGGTGGGAAGATGTGAATGTTGTATCGAGTCTGTTGAAATTGTTCATTCGAAGTCTGCCCGATGCATTGCTGCCAAGTAATTTTTACAACCACTTCATCGAAGCTGATAAAAAAATAGGTTTACTTCGATTGCGCGAGTTGAAAGATTTGTTACGATCGCTGCCACGTAATTCCTATGAAACAATGAAGCATTTGATTAGACATTTAAGTCGTGTAAGTAAGAATTGTCACATAAATCTGATGGAGCCGAAGAATTTGGCCATTATCTTTGGCCCATCGATAATACGAACTCCCAATGAAACACTAGAAATCGCAGTCAAGGATATGAAACATCAGTGTAGAATCGTTGAGCTTTTGCTGACGCAGGTAAGAATGGAAATGCTTTTGAAATCGAAGACGTTTATCTGTTTTAATTTGTTTCAGTATGACTACTTTTTTGAGGATGGTGAACTACCAGAGATCGAAGCTAATGTAGCCAGTATAACTTCCTCGTCGACGTCATCGTCACATCAGGATCAAACAAGCCTCCTGCTGGATAATGTTTCAAAAATCGAACGTCTCAACGACCGAGAATCCCTTACTTCTCGGCTTATTCCTCATCTCCGGCGGCGAACACATTCAAAACGAAGTGCCGTCAGCTCTGACACGTACTCGGGTGAAAGTGTTTTGGTAAGGAGAACTATAGATGCGAGTGAATTTATTGATATCGGGATTAAATTGCGTGTCCAATTACAGTCTCTGGAATATGTCAACAAGAAGACATCAGATTCTCCGCCTGCTGCAAGCACACCCACCTCCAAGGAACAGCAGTCAATTGAGAATGTCAGCAAAGAGCGTATTGGTGTGGACAATATTTCAATTTTGACAGATGAGGAATCCAGCAACAGTCGCATTAGTGATAGTGGTGAGCTAGAAAACGAAGAAAATCACTTAAAGGGGGTGTTGCTTATGATTTGATGTTCAATTTCAGGTTCAATGTCGTTGACAACAATCACCGACACATTGGATTCAAAACTTCGAAATCTTCGCAGTGGCTCTGAGTCGAATGATGAAAACGGTAGTCCGAACCGCCAACGCGACAACTTTGCACGACGGCACCTTTGCGGCCAGCCATTGATTTTACACGAGAACATTCCCTATGCGGATGAGTCGCCCGAACGACATCATCACAACGAAATGACAAATTTTAAGACTTTCGCCTCGCGAAATAGCGCCATTGTGCGTGATTTTCCCAAAAACATTCGTTTTTCTTCTGTTTACGAAGCAGCATGTTCGGATGACTCTGAAGGTTCCACCACCAGTGACCCCAAAGAGGCGTTGATCATTTCGTCGCCGTCGTTTTTTCTCGAGCGCTACAAGAAACGACGTGATCACCGGCTCTTTCGTTCTGCCTCCTTCAATTGCCGAAACTACTCGAACCGTAGCGCAGCAGGAGGAGGAGGAGTCGGCGGTGGTGGTGGAGGAGGAGGAGGTGGAGGAGGCGGTGGCGGCACCGTAGGTTGCAATAATTCCGCACTAACTAAAGATGAAAAGACTGATATGAATTTGACGAAAAAGCGACAAATCCAGAATAAACAGAATCGCTCCATAAAGCGACGGCATACGGTGGGTGGACCGCACGACTATACCGCAACCACAGTGGTAAGGCGAGCTGCTGTCCCTCCATCGCAGCTGGCTTCTGGTGCAGTTGTAGTGCCTTCAAATGGCAGTGGCAATAATGTTGCCGATCATGTTTTAGAAGTAGGAATTCGAATAAAGAATGTAAATAGAAGATACTGATGTTAAAGGCGAAGCACATACAAAAAAGCAGCTAATTTATATATATATATATTTTTTATTCATGGATAAACAAACAGATCAGAAGTAAAATACATGAAGCAACAATTTTATATTTCTATACGCAAAATAAATAAGATCGCAGCACGCATAATTAATTTTTTTACAATATTTTTCAATAATTAATATCTGCATGCAAAAAGAAAAAACACAAATAATTACAATATTATAATTCATACATTACAAACAAAATATTATGAAACCACACAAAACAACTGAGTAGATGCGCATGAATGTTTAAATGAGAATAGTATTTATATAAACATATATATTTGTATTTTAATATTAAATTGTGTTTAATTGAATAATGTAGTATTCAATGCTGTAGCACAAGTTTGCGATATATAATGCTTTTATTATATATATGTCTCTTTATACATAGCTATATTTTTTTAAATGTTTTTGTTTTACATATATTTTTATTTTTATTTGATTTTATTATTATTATTTTATTAATTGTATTATTCTAAATATATATAAATATATATATAATATTAATATTGATTATATATTAAATATACAATGTTGCATGTGAGATAAAATAAAAAAAAAATAAATGAGGTTTAAAATTATGTAACAAAAATATTTTGTATTAAAATTTAAAATAAAAAGTGTTTAGGAAAGATAAAACAAATATACAGGCATGTAGAGAAGTAAATATTAAATAAGAAAAAATAATAAATATACGAAACAATGCGACATTTTATGAAAATGCTGTTTTTATTACTATTTCCTATTGGGATTTTTTTTTCATATCTGTTTTTGTTTCTTACTTTGCTGAGATATTTTTCAAAATTCTTTGAAGAAAAAAATGGTCAAAAGACCAGTTGAGAGCACAGAAATTAAAGACTTGGAATTCACTTTGTAATGTGTTATCTAAAAACTGAATCCGGTATAACTCTTGTTTATGGGGGTATTCTGGTCTAGAGACATGAATTTTAGGTAATTTTGAAGTGCTGTAGAAAAAAGCAAGCAACAATTTTACCATCAATTTTTTTATATATTATTTATTCACATTAGAAGCATACAAAAAAAATCAAAATTCCGTTAGTTATCAGCTGATGTAGTGGTGCGTCTCAAAAATTCTCCTAGAACTGCCTAAAGAAAAAAAAAATTACCACTTTTTTGAACATTCTTCGATTTGTTAAAAATAGTAAAAATTAAAATTTGGGGATGGCCGTAGTTCCGGACGTAGACAAGTTCCTAAAGAAGACTTAAAATTTCAAGTAAATCGGTTTGGCAGAATCTGAGAAATCGTGGGTATTAGATTCAAAAAGACAGTTCTGAGAAAAACGCGTTTAAAGTACTCCATTATGTCTTTTGTTCGATTAGTTGCAGCCCAACCGATTTCGATGACTGCTCAGCAAAATACTTTTTTCTCCGAAAATAATTTGAATTTGGGAAAATCCTCTCGTAGACATATTCTTAAATAGTTAAACTATGAAAATATGAAAACAAAAAAAAAACATTTTTTTTTATTTCTAGACCAGAATACCCCCTTAAACATTTATTGTTTTCATTCAATAAGGACAATTTTTAACTAAAAAAGACTAAAGCATTCAAAACGAAAAGTTTAAATTAAAATGCATCGTATAACATCTTTTACAAAAATCTTTATTCAAACGGATTATAGAATCCAATGAATACGCAATGAGTGAGTCAAAAGTCAATTTTGCAATTACTACCAAATTATTGAAAAACACAAAAAAGCAAAATCTCCGAGTACGGGTAGCAATATTGGAACCAGCCATTTAAAGTTTATTATAAAGTAAAGTTAATTGAAAAGCTTTGCAAAACGTTGATCAAGCAAGATTATAGAATCGATGTTTAAAATCAGTCAATTGAGATTCAAAAATGTCAGCAAAGAGCGCTTTGATGTGGTAAATATTAAAATTTCAGCATCACAAATAAAGCAGTTAAGCAGGCAGCTTTAAGTATTATAATATAATAAATAAATTGTTTGGAGCAACAGCCCGTTGAGAACTATACCAAGTGACTTACAACTCTCAACCATTCCTATGTGCGAGCACTGCTGTCACTGATGGAGGGGACCTTCAGTTCTAAGCCGAATAGGAACGGCTAATTTGAGAAAGCACTTTTCATGACAAGAATTACTTTTGGGAAATTGTCAATCTACGCTGCGACACCTAGTGGCTATGGTGTCATCAGCTCGTGCACATTGTAACGAATCAGCCTTTGTATATTCTGCACATTTGTCTCAAAGCTTTGGTTTAAGCATTCCACATTCTTGATGTGCGGTTAAAAAAAGGATCCCCATACTTGACAGTACGTCCAAAATGGAGCTCTAAGGTAAGCTAATGAGTATTCCTGGAGGTGAGAGGATAATGGCTGAATAATCATTCTATAAAAGGTGATAGGTGACCGAGTATTGAAAGTTGATTAGTTTTCTCGATGCAAGTTCCGCTTATGGGTAGCGGCATCAGGGGTGAGTTATGACAGGAGACAGCATCGAGTTTTTAAAGTATTTCTTTCTATACGGTTCTTGTGCAATGCTGTTGAAATTGGAATTTAATGGGCTTATCATTCGCTTTCGTTGAAGTTCCACATCCGGAGGACAAAGATGTTAAGGACTATTCACATGAGAACAAGCAATGACCGGCGGATCGAAATCTTGTCAAAAAGAGTTTACAAAACTGTATTAGTTCAACAAAAATATTCGCTAAAAAAGAGAATTTTGGGGGCGACTTTCCATTACCGCAGCACGAATTTCCTTCTGATTTTTTTTTTACAGTTAGGTAGGGGTCTCAATAGAACATGTTTTAAATATTAGGGCGAGGAAACAACTTTAAGTCATAAAAAAAAATATTTTCTTTTTCGGACTTAACCCTACTTTTTTGTATTGCATTTTTTGAGCCTAAAACAAGTTTTTTTTTAATTGATAGCACGGCGTACTAAGAGCTAGGTCACTATAGGATATGGGGTGGGTGCGAGTTTGGGTATATGCAAAGTACTTTTCCATTTGAGCACTAAAATAAAAGAAATTACCAAGAAAAAAAAACAAGTATGGCAACACTGAACAAAAGACAGGGAAGAAATGTCAAAATCAACCATTTTTGAGTGTTTTGTATGGAAAAAAGTGAACTTTAAAAATTAATTAAAAATAGAAATAAATGTTTCCTCGCTCTAAAATTGCTATAGTTATTATATATTTGCACATATCTATCGAATAAAAAAAACCGCGAGTCGAAATTCGTGCTGCGGTAATGGAAAGTTGAGCCGAATTTTGCTGTTCTTATTAATGAAGAAAATTAAAAAATGACGTCATGCGCACCCACTTAATGAATACCAAAGGTAATGAATACCGAAGGTAAAAATGTTTCTTTAATAACAAAATTTGTGGAAAATATTAAAGTCCCAAAGAAAAGTTTGTTATAACGCTACGGTTCGGCAGCTTACTTCAGGGATCAATGAAAGTTACTTTTTTACGGGTCATGTTGCCGTTTGTTCTACAAAAAAAAACAATACAAACATAAATAAAACAATTAATTAAATAAATATCAAATTGTTCATTATTACCATGGGACTTCTACGTTCGTGATGAGGAACTTCATGATCTCAAAGCTAGGCCATGAATATTTATTTTGGAGTGCCTGTGATCGACTCGGAATGTTGTTCTCTTCTTTGTAATATGTTGCGAGGCAAGAGGAGGTGTGGAGGTGGGTGAAGTGGAAGGGTAGGATAAGGATGAGGTAGGAAAAAGAGATAGGAAGAGTTGGAATAGGTTAGGTGGGATTGTTGAGATCCGGGGGACGCGGCCTGCTTGCGGTGCACGGCGTCAGCTCGTCGGACGGGGGGGGATCTTGCCCCCGAAACTCAACCTCGCCTGCAGACAAAAACATATATCAGGCCAAGGAATGAGGAAAAGGAAGGAAACACATACGGACGGACTATTGGCACATCAGGGCACTGCGGATGTTAGTGCAGTGAGGCCATTACCCACCCTACCTTTAGGTATCCGCGGCCAGTGTTGGATACCCCCGAGATTGTGGTCGACGATCGGGTTCAGGTCATCCTAGGTCCATGTCCACTCCGCTACCCTCGACACCCCTGAAAAAAAAGACTCAAACACTCATCGTTTCGCTTGGGCGAAACATAAAAAAACTTTTCTTTTCTATTTCCGGCGTTTCTGTCGGAAGTTTAATTTAAACAAAATAAATTCACAAAATAAATTAACAAAAAAAATTAACATCAAAAAAAACAAGAAAAAAAACTGGTAACAAAAAAGTCAGGTTGGTAGTCCTAAGTCTTTATTTGCTTCTACCTTTACGTAGAAGAACCCTTTGTGGTATTTTCGTTTTTGTTAAGCGGATACGATTATCGGCGCCCTAATTCCTTACCCCTAAAGAGCTCTGTGGAGGTATCTTTTAGGACCCTATACAACAAAAAAATTATGGGACCGAACACGAAATTAACACCAACCTTTTTTTTTCACACCTCACAATAAAAAAAAAGATACAAAAAAGATTATGGAATTAAACAAAAAAAAATTAACTTCCACGCCGATGAATTACTTAAAGAATTAATTTGTTAAATTTCAAAAAAAAAAACTTAAATATAGGACAATCACAAACACAAAAAGATCCACCGGTTAGGTACGAAGAAATATATGATATATATGTTGTGGGCCAAATTTACTTTCTTTATAGTTCCATGATTTATAAATTGATTGTTTTGTTTTCTTCTCAATTTGGTTCCCGTATAAATTTCCTTTTCTTTCAAGTTTTCTTTTTTTTTAAATTTCCTTTAATTTCAGATTTTTCTTCATTGGTTTTTTTTTCAGTTTTTAAATTTTATTTTATTTCAACTTTGTATTCTAAAATTTTTTCTTTGAATTTTATTTAATTTCAAATTTTTTCTGTTTTTGAATTTTATTAAATTTCAAAAATTTTGTGTTTTTTTTTTTTTTTTGGCGGCGGCCCCGCTCTCCATAATTTAATTCGGGCCGCCGGGAATCAAACTATTATATAAAAAAAATAATCCTCAGTAAATTCCTATTCTTCGCTAAATTAACAGACTCACCACCTTTTCTTGTTGTTTGCTGGGTTTCTTTATCCAAAATTGTTGGCACCAATTAACATTCCACTTATTACACTTTCTTAAATATCTTTTCTTTCCTATAAAGAATTAATTTTTATACATATTCGCGTTAAAAACAAATTAATTAAAAAAACTAACTATTTTAGAATCTGGTGGTCCAACTGTTTCTTTTTTAATATTTGAATTTAATTCTACCACTATCACTCACTTTTTAATCCACTGTGTGGTAGATGGCCAAATGAGGGAGGGCTGAAATTATCATCCCACAAACACCGGCAAAAAAAAATATTCGGATGATGTATTCTATCTCTAACAGGAACACATCATCCGATCCACCTATCCATACATATACCCCCAACCAACATCATCACACTCAAATAGTGGGAAACCACGTAGGTATTAGAACACTTCCAACAGAATAGGGGTATCAGTGTCCCAAGAACTAAGGGTGTGTTCCACGGTCGAAATCGGAGAGACCTGTAACACCGAACCACATGAAACCAGAACATTTAAAAAAAATCCATACACATAATAACAAAGTAACCACAAAACGTATGAATACGAACCACCTAACCACTGCCAGGACATGCATTAACCGAAAACTAAACACGGAAATAAAACAAAGTTTCATTCACATGCAACTTAACCATTCAACCAACTTAAACGACAATACACCAAACCCAGATCTCTTCCGGAACGCACCCATTGCTTTTCCATGGAATTTCTTTCCACTGAGTTATGGAGAGTTTCCATGGAGAGCAACAATGAGGCAAGTGACAGCTACATAACAAAATAAACAACATCCAACGAGTCAACAACTTTTGGGTAAGTATGAAATTTATTTGTTTCTTATTTAACTATTCTTTTTTATTTTACTACCTTAGGATGCGGTTAATGGAAGGCATCCACAACAAAATTTGCTGTTTATTGAGATATACTCTCAATAAAAAGCAAAAAACAAGGATTCTGGATGCCTGGGAAATGGAATGGGATTCGGATGAAGGCAAGGAACTAGAGGTAAAAGGGATGCTGAGATGGGTGAGTGTTTGAAATACTACACAAATAGTTTTATTGGATTTTATTTGTTTGCTTTTCCTTTCCTAGATTAATGGAGCTTTTGGATAATTGTGGGGAAAAACCCACGATTTAGGCCGGGCAAACTTTAGTACCACCATTAAGTAGAGGTTAGTATTAATTTTATAAAATTAAGTCGGCTTCCATTTTGTTTTTTCTTTCTATAGTTATTTTTCCATACCTTGGGAAGGTCAATGACCCTAACGATAACCAGCGTAGGTTGCCGACCTACCTCAACGTTAGTCAAAGGCAAAAAGAATTACTTTTTATTTATAATTAGTAATTATTCAACTAGACACCTGAAATTACACATATATACATAACTATCTACACATTTAACAATAAGCATTCCTTTTTCAGGATTTTGTTGAAACCCCTATCTGCTGGAGCGTCTGGTGTACCAAAGTTAAGGATGCTGGGAGGTACACTTCTAGATATGTGGATCGGAGGTGCTCGTCAGAGATTTGCGAGAAAAAACCGAGCTAGTACCTATGTCCTCTATTAAGCCTAAAGTGTATACAAAAAAACTATCTATATTTAATTGGGAGTACCTACTAATTTGAATGTGTTCTGTTTTTCAGGAATCCTGCTATGCAACGAATCAACCATCTCTATCCGCCACCGCTAATACCTCCAACGTCTAAGCGACCCTACACCATTTAATTAGTTATTGGTAAGTGATAGGAATATTTTTTTTTTATATAGCTTTATTTTAAGTAGTTAAGTTATAGATACGATTAAAAAAGTATATATTAATAACTAAATAACTATATAAATAAATGAATAAATAAATAATTTAGGGATTTTGTAAATATCACAGATCGTAGTTTTCAATCATTGCGGATAGTATTTAAGTTAGAAAAAGTAGTTAATTTAGTATCACAAGTTTTAAAAGATAAGTTACTTAAGCTAAAATAAAAAAGAAAATATAAATATCACAGATGAAGAAAATTTAAAGCTATCAGTCTTAGTAGGATTAATAATGTTAGTGAAATTATCACAGATGGGATGGTTAAACCATTTTATCACAGAAGAAGGAAATTTTAAAGGCTATTAGTCGTAGTAAAATTAAAAACATGAGTAAAAATATCACAGATGGGAGGGTTGAACCATTTTATCACAGATAAAGAAAAATTTAAAAGCTATTAGTCTTAGTAAAATTAATAAAATAAGTAAAAATATCACAGATGGGATGGTTGAACTATTTTATCACAAACGTTTAATAAAATAAGTTAAAATCCTAATAAATAAATAAGAACATTTAACATTAAGTAACATTTAGAACATAAGGCATGCAATGAATATAATAAATACATATATACTTAAAATATCCGTGTTTGTTAAACAGTTCCAGGTACTTTTGGTTTTTGTTATTGGTTGTTTCGGTTTTTTTTCTTTTTCGAACTGTTGCTAAATAAATATAATAAGTTATACTCACGGATAATTTAATACATTAACAAATAACAAACAGAAACGATACGAATAGCAACAATGATAACTAAGAAAAACGATTTGTATTTAAAACAAACGAAAAAACGTGTTTTTGGAAGCATTCTACTTATTGTTTTAAATCTTTTGCGTGATATATTCCAAGTCTTTTTCCGCTTAAGTTTTCTAACTCATACATTTGATTTCCTATTCGTTTAATGACGCGGCATTTAATATACTTGGGTGAGAGTTTCGCTGATAAACCTTTCGCAGAATCGCTCATCACAAAATTTTTCCGATACACCTCTTGTCCGGGTGAAAATTGAACGTTTTTAGTACGGACATTATAAATTTTTGAGGATTTATCGTTGGCTTTGATTATATTTTCGCGAATTTGATTTCGTATGCACTGCAATCGACCTTGTCGGGGAAGAGTTAACAGCTCGCTATCGTCCAGCGCATGCAACTTCTTGGCAAGTTCATAACTGCTACCGTGCGTCATCATGTTAGTGCCGAATAATGCATAATACGGTGACACGCCGGTAGAGCTATGAACCGCGCTTCTTAACGCACACGCGATGTCGCTAAGGTGCGTATCCCAATACCTTTGATCGTCTTTTAGGTACGATCGAATAGCAGCCAACAAGGAGCGGTTCACCCTCTCCGACGCGTTCGATTGCGGTGCATAGTGAGCGGTTTTAAAATGCCTTATACCGTATTTAGCCATCATCGATTCGAATTCCTTGGATACAAATTGTTTTCCGTTGTCGGAATGGATGATATTTGGTACTCCAAACATATTAAAGACGTCTTCTTTTAAAAATTTAATGACGCTTGAAGTACTTGCTTTTCGTAACGCTTTCAACAACACAAATTTGGACAAATGATCTAATACAACAAACACGTATACATTTCCTAATTTTGACCTTGGATATGGTCCTAAAAAGTCAATGTATATTTTTTCAAACGGACGATTACTACAATATGAAGTAACAATAGGAGGACGGGATACTTGATTCGACGCTTTACTTTGTTTACACACACTACAATTGGAGACGTATTCACGAACATGCACGGTCATATTAGGCCAGTAGAAATAATTTCTAAGTTTAGCTAGAGTTTTTGCTATGCCGCCGTGTGCGGATTTAGGAGGATCATGAACTTTCTTTATAATTTCCTCGGTTAAACCTGATGGTACCCAAAGGAGCCAAGAATGTTCCCACATTTCTTCTTCGCCTAATTTTTTAAAAACTTTTTTATAAACATATCCGTCTTCGTATTTTAAGTCGGGAAGCTCGTCTTTATGGTTGTAGACCGTCTCGATGAGGTCTAAATATTCATCGGAAAGGAATTCCGCTGACTTCAAGTCAATCAACGGGGCAACGTCCTCGATAGTCAGAGAGTCCACATGTACCCGAGAAAGAGTATCCGGTACTACGTGTTGACTTCCTTTACGGTGCTGTATGTCGAAGGTATAGGACTGTAAAGAAAGACTCCACCTGGCAAGCTTGCCACTAAGGTCCTTCATGCTCATCAGCCATTTAAGGCTGGAATGGTCCGTTATGATTGTAAAGTCCATTCCCTCGACATACGGCCTGAACTTCTTCACAGCCATCACCGCGGCCATACACTCCTTCTCGGTGACACTGTAGTTTCTCTGACTTTTATTAAATTTTTGAGAGAAAAACGCGATCGGTACCTCCTCTCCTTCCTCGTCCAACTGAACCAGTACAGCACCGATCCCGGCGTCAGAAGCATCACATTGGATGTAAAATCTTTTTGTGAACTCCGGGCGCGAAAGAACCGGCGCTGAGATCAACGCTTTCTTCAGGTTCTCGAATGCCATCAGCGCTTCATCCGTCATGAAGAACTTCTCGCTTCTCTTCTTCAACAGGTCAGTCAAAGGAGCAGTCAAAGTTGAAAAGTCCTTTATGAACTTCCGATACCAGCCTGCCATTCCAAGCAGCCTACGGATCTGCCTAGGGGTTTTCGGGATCGGGAAATCCACGATCGCCTCTACTTTCGCCGGATCCGTTTTAAATTTCCCACCACCAACTATGAAGCCCAAGTATTTTAACTCTTTGAAGCAAAACCTTGATTTCTTCATGTTGATGGTGAGATTGGCTTTACGTAAGCATTCGGCTACTTCGCTTAGCAGGCTGATATGGGTATCAAAATCCGGTGCCATGATAAGCAAGTCATCGAGGTACACAAAAACGCGCTCCCTAAGTCGTGCAGGAATTACCTTGTCCATCAACTGGCTCAACCGTTGAGCTGCATTGCACAACCCAAACGGCATCACAGTGAACTGGTACAAGGGTCTTCCCGGTACCGCAAAGGCAGTCTTTTCTCTACTCTGTTTCTCCAGCGGAATTTGCCAAAAGGCCTCTTTAAGATCGATGCTACTCATATAAATCGCATCGGGAAATCGGCTGGTGAGTCCTTCAATGTGAGGAAGAGGGTTGGCATTTTTCTTCGTCAGTGCGTTCACCTTACGGGAATCCAAACAGAGTCGGTTTTTGCCGGGTTTCCGTAAGAGTACCACTGGCGAACACCACGGGCTTTCACTCTCCTCAATCACACCGAGCCTCAGCATCCGATCCAACTCATCGTACAACAATGTTTGTATCGCTGGAGAGACAGGGTAGTGACGCTGTTTCACAGGGAGAGCATCTCCTGTATCGATGACATGCTCCATCATGGTAGTCTTTCCAAGACCATCGCGCTCGAAACTTAAAAATTTATTTTTGACGGCATCCAGCCTGGCCTGTTGATCCGAGGTTAACTGGTGAGCATTTGGAGAATCTGATTGTTCGTCAACAGAGATACTACTTATAATTCCCGGAGCTAACTGGAACACTCTCCAAAAGTCAACTCCAAGATAGATCTCCTGATCCAAGCTGGGAACGAGAAAGAAGGTCAAAATCTCTTCTTTATCCTTATACGTGACTCTAATGGAAATTTTGCCCACAATTGATTGTCTTTTTCCGTCAGCGGTCCTAACTCCTGAACTGAAAGGTGTAATAGGACAACCAAGTTGTTCAATCAACTGTTTGCAGTTTTTCCCTAATATGCTTACACTAGCACCGCTGTCTAGTAAGCCTAAAAAGTCTCTCGAACCTATTTTAATTTTGGCATAAGGCCGAGGATCGGATTCTAAATTTAAAATCGTGGAAGATATCTTCTTTGTTGTATCTTTACGGGCCTTGTATCTCGCCCTTGCTTTTAAAACATTTTTGGAAGGTGTGCTTATTGCACTGTTAAAAATTCTTGCCCGAGCTTTCTCGTATTCCTGAAGACGGACATGTAACGGTTTGATTTTGTATAAATTTCTTTCATTTACTTCTTTTATAATTTCTCCTTTTTCTTCTCGCTTTAAAATTTGTATTTTTATCTCACCCTCTTGCAAGAGAGGGGTTTCCATCACTCCATCAGCGGAGGTGGAATTTTTTAAATCTATTGGGGGTTCTGATTTGGATTGGCACGCGATTCCCCCGTACCCTTCGCGTCCCGTGACCGGTTTCCCTGATTGCATCGTGGGCAACGTGGAGTTATTACGCCTTCTAGACCACACTTGTAGCAAAAAACGTTTCGCACATCAGACTCACAATCAAAGTAAGTATGGCCCTGCACTCTGCAGTTCCAACATTCTAATTTTGTAGTGTCCGCGTATTTGCGAGGCGAAATTTTTGGTCGAGCCGTACCAAACTGATAAGCAGCAAGCTGTTCATCAGTCGGTTGGTACTCCTCTTCCAATTCCAGTGCGTTAACCGGATATTTGCCTGGTGGTTTAGCAAAGGTTTTTGGCAATTCCTTCCTCGGGAATGTCACTTCCGCATCCTTGCACGCTGTCCTCAGCTGATCCGAGGTAAAGATGGCCTGTGGATAAACTAATTTCCCTATTCTTTCATTGAGGTTTCTTTTCAGGATTCGCACCATCTCTACATCCGGTATTGGGACCCTTAATTGGAATTTCATCCTGTTTATTGCCATGAAGAAATCTTCACTACTCTCCCAGGAATGCTGCTTGCGATCCATGATGTCTCGGATTATCTCGAAGTCCGAGCGAGTATTCCTATACTGACGCAGCAAGGCATCCTTCAAAGCTAGCCAGTCATGACGGTAATTTGTCCGCTGAAACTGCCAGTACCACTCGGTAGCATTTCCTGAGAGAAGTAAATGAAAATCTCTTAACACTTCGCCCCAGGAACATCTATGCTTGTTCCGCTGGATCTCAACCCGAAGAACGAAATCCTCAGCGGTCATAGTCGTTGGTTGGCCATCAAACTTCAAACCCCATCTATCCAATCTTATTGGACCCTGGGGTCTCGGATGCTGAGTTGGACCATAGTACTCCGGTTGGTAGCCGTATGGGTTAGGAGTTCGCACAGGGTAAGAGTTGGCATAAGGATCTGACGGGATTTCCTCATACCCAGCGGGAAGATTACCCCTATCTTGATGTCTTCTCGTCGAGTCGGGTATTCGGCGACTCGGATGAGTAACCGGTACAAAAGCGCTTCCACCTGGATCAACTGGAGGATACTGCTGCACTGGTGGCTGGGTCGCCGGCACGGGTCTAGACATCTGATCGGTAGACGAACGATTCGTTGGCCCTATGTTTAAATTCCTAAGGAATTCACCAAGTTGATTTTGGATCTCACTCTTTAAGGTATTGGTCATTTCCCTTTGCATTACTTGGCGGGTAGTAGACAAACCCTCTACCATTGCCAAGTTAATATAAGCTTTTATGTCTTCTGGTAGTAATCTTTTTTCTTTTACTTTTGTTACAGAAGGAGGTGGTCTTTGAGCTAGGCTCTCTAAGATGTCCCTAGAACTACCTGAGCCAACTGCCTGGACTGATACTGGCCTATTACTAGTATCAGGTACAAAACCTGTCGCTGGTCGCACAGTATCGTTCATCGACCCGATACTTTCCCTACTATGCACATTCTCCTCTCTCATCCCACTAAGTTGACTAAACGGGGGAGGAGAAACTGAATCGACCGTGCTATAGGTTTCATCGCGAGCCAGAGGAATACTAGCCCTAGCTGGTTGGTTGGATTCAGCTCGGATTTGCCTATCAGAAATAAGAGGAGAATACATCATCTGCTGTCTAGAGGTATGGTCTAACCCTTGACTTGCCGACCGGGTTAACCTTGGTTGATTTATTTCAGCATTCCTTATAAGGCGGTTTATGCGCTCTTCCTCTTCTTTACTGGAGTAAGCCATCTTTTATTTGTTCAACACTCAATAAAGAAAATAGAAATACGAAAACAACAAAACAAAAGTGGTGAGTTTGCCAAAAAAGTAAGTACTTTATCTAAGAAACTGAATTTCTTCACTAATACTAAAAAAATTCCTCTATTTAGAAAAACACCTATTGGTATTTGCAACCTAAATGTTTACAACTAATCTTACGAAAACGAAAATGTCAAAAAAAATAAATGAATAATGTAACGATGAAACAAAAATGTAAACTTAACGTAACTAAATAAGAAAAAATGAAAAAGATAAATTGAAAAAACTAAATTAAGAAAAATAATGTAATCAAACAAAAAAAAACGAAATGTAAACTTATCGAAAACTGTATAGAAAAAATAAATAAATAAGAAAAAAAACTGTAAACTTGAACTAACAAAACCTACTATTTTGTAACAAAAAGATATATAAATAACAAAAAAGTTTAATAAATAACTACAAAAAAATAATAAATAACTAAAGAAATTTTTAATAAATAACGAAAACGAGTAAATAAATAATGTAAACGAAAAAAAGAAAAGAAAATGATTGTAAATAAATAACTAATTTCTCAAAACCTGTACTTAAACTTACCAAAAAAATGTAACTATATAACTGTAAATAAATAAGTAAATTACTCACGAAAATTACTAAGAAAGATTAGAAAAAAAATAATAATAATAATAGAAAAATGAAAAACAAAAAAAACAATAGATAACCTCTTAACAAATGTAATTCTAAAAAAACTATTTTAGAAAACTTTGTAAAGTTATCTTTAAATTTTTATATCTTATCGATAAAATTAAATTAGTCTTCTATAATGAAAACAAATCAACTCTATAAAGTAAGAAAAACTATCGAAAACAAAAAAAAATATCAAGAAAAATATAAAATTTCAATAATTTTGTAATAAATAACAAAAAAAAATAACGAAAAATCAAACCAAAAAAATTCTGTAACAAATAACACACAAAAAAATTAACGAAAAATCAAATCAAAAAAATCAGAATAACTTTGAAAAATGTACCAAAAAAATAAATCAAAGAAAAATATGTAATAAACGTAAGAATATTAAACAAAAAGATTTAAGCAATTTCAACATTTACAGAAGAAAAGGTAATTTCGGTTTTCCAAAAACATACGGGGTGTTTCAGGTAGCTTATGAGCGACATGGTACGACCTTACTGACGACATCGCTGCAAAAAAAAGACATCAGACGGACCGATTAAACTTCCCCTGATGTGACCATAATAGGATAGGAAAACTACTAAGAACACAAACAATTTACATTACAAAGTTTTTTCCCTACCGTTCCCGCGATCCTAGACAGTCTCAAGGGACTTTGCTAGAAGACATGAAACGGTAGAATCAAACTCACACAAATTTTGGAACGATGATGTCGGACTACACGTCTCGTACATTCAATCGTCCAAGTAGAAAATGACGAAACTAGGAAAAGAAAATTGAAAAATTAGAAAGAAAGAAAAGAAAAAAAAGTTAGGATGGGAATAGGTAAAAGACAAAACAAAAAAATGCACTGACTGACCTTACTCAAGCTTTCGCAAAGGAACGTCGCGATACACCTAGGTTCGCCTGTGGACTTCCTGGTGCAGACATGCGCCCTTTGCAAAAACTCCAGTAATTTCAGAAAAAACATTACATTCATTAACCGCGGTCACTGTGAATTTTCAAACACTCGTCGCGATACGACTAGGTACGCCTGTGGCCTTCCTGACGCAGACATACGAGGTTTAAAAATCCACAGCAAGTTTGGTTAGGACAATACAACATAAAAAAAACTGAAACTAGTACAACATAAACTAATTCGCCAAAAAAAATGTTCCAACTGGGTTGGAACACCCTTTAATGACGTTGGGCGCCATTTTGTTGCGAGGCAAGAGGAGGTGTGGAGGTGGGTGAAGTGGAAGGGTAGGATAAGGATGAGGTAGGAAAAAGAGATAGGAAGAGTTGGAATAGGTTAGGTGGGATTGTTGAGATCCGGGGGACGCGGCCTGCTTGCGGTGCACGGCGTCAGCTCGTCGGACGGGGGGGGATCTTGCCCCCGAAACTCAACCTCGCCTGCAGACAAAAACATATATCAGGCCAAGGAATGAGGAAAAGGAAGGAAACACATACGGACGGACTATTGGCACATCAGGGCACTGCGGATGTTAGTGCAGTGAGGCCATTACCCACCCTACCTTTAGGTATCCGCGGCCAGTGTTGGATACCCCCGAGATTGTGGTCGACGATCGGGTTCAGGTCATCCTAGGTCCATGTCCACTCCGCTACCCTCGACACCCCTGAAAAAAAAGACTCAAACACTCATCGTTTCGCTTGGGCGAAACATAAAAAAACTTTTCTTTTCTATTTCCGGCGTTTCTGTCGGAAGTTTAATTTAAACAAAATAAATTCACAAAATAAATTAACAAAAAAAATTAACATCAAAAAAAACAAGAAAAAAAACTGGTAACAAAAAAGTCAGGTTGGTAGTCCTAAGTCTTTATTTGCTTCTACCTTTACGTAGAAGAACCCTTTGTGGTATTTTCGTTTTTGTTAAGCGGATACGATTATCGGCGCCCTAATTCCTTACCCCTAAAGAGCTCTGTGGAGGTATCTTTTAGGACCCTATACAACAAAAAAATTATGGGACCGAACACGAAATTAACACCAACCTTTTTTTTTCACACCTCACAATAAAAAAAAAGATACAAAAAAGATTATGGAATTAAACAAAAAAAAATTAACTTCCACGCCGATGAATTACTTAAAGAATTAATTTGTTAAATTTCAAAAAAAAAAACTTAAATATAGGACAATCACAAACACAAAAAGATCCACCGGTTAGGTACGAAGAAATATATGATATATATGTTGTGGGCCAAATTTACTTTCTTTATAGTTCCATGATTTATAAATTGATTGTTTTGTTTTCTTCTCAATTTGGTTCCCGTATAAATTTCCTTTTCTTTCAAGTTTTCTTTTTTTTTAAATTTCCTTTAATTTCAGATTTTTCTTCATTGGTTTTTTTTTCAGTTTTTAAATTTTATTTTATTTCAACTTTGTATTCTAAAATTTTTTCTTTGAATTTTATTTAATTTCAAATTTTTTCTGTTTTTGAATTTTATTAAATTTCAAAAATTTTGTGTTTTTTTTTTTTTTTGGCGGCGGCCCCGCTCTCCATAATTTAATTCGGGCCGCCGGGAATCAAACTATTATATAAAAAAAATAATCCTCAGTAAATTCCTATTCTTCGCTAAATTAACAGACTCACCACCTTTTCTTGTTGTTTGCTGGGTTTCTTTATCCAAAATTGTTGGCACCAATTAACATTCCACTTATTACACTTTCTTAAATATCTTTTCTTTCCTATAAAGAATTAATTTTTATACATATTCGCGTTAAAAACAAATTAATTAAAAAAACTAACTATTTTAGAATCTGGTGGTCCAACTGTTTCTTTTTTAATATTTGAATTTAATTCTACCACTATCACTCACTTTTTAATCCACTGTGTGGTAGATGGCCAAATGAGGGAGGGCTGAAATTATCATCCCACAAACACCGGCAAAAAAAAATATTCGGATGATGTATTCTATCTCTAACAGGAACACATCATCCGATCCACCTATCCATACATATACCCCCAACCAACATCATCACACTCAAATAGTGGGAAACCACGTAGGTATTAGAACACTTCCAACAGAATAGGGGTATCAGTGTCCCAAGAACTAAGGGTGTGTTCCACGGTCGAAATCGGAGAGACCTGTAACACCGAACCACATGAAACCAGAACATTTAAAAAAAATCCATACACATAATAACAAAGTAACCACAAAACGTATGAATACGAACCACCTAACCACTGCCAGGACATGCATTAACCGAAAACTAAACACGGAAATAAAACAAAGTTTCATTCACATGCAACTTAACCATTCAACCAACTTAAACGACAATACACCAAACCCAGATCTCTTCCGGAACGCACCCATTGCTTTTCCATGGAATTTCTTTCCACTGAGTTATGGAGAGTTTCCATGGAGAGCAACAATGAGGCAAGTGACAGCTACATAACAAAATAAACAACATCCAACGAGTCAACAACTTTTGGGTAAGTATGAAATTTATTTGTTTCTTATTTAACTATTCTTTTTTATTTTACTACCTTAGGATGCGGTTAATGGAAGGCATCCACAACAAATATTTTAAAACCGTATCCCGGAGATTTTTCCACCGTTCCTTGCAAATTTTCACTCAAATCAAAATCAAAAAACAAACTTTAATACTGAATGAATACATTTTATAAAATATGTTTATATAACCGACGGTATTTAAAATTAAAGCAATATTCTGCCATCCTTTTTTTTTACCTATCTAAATAGGAAAGATCGGCTTTGTTGTACAATGATGGATCTGCTTCCAAAATTATTCTTACATCATATCATCATGTTCCCAGAATTATTTACATTATTTCAATCTTTGTAACTCTTAAACATTTATATAAGTGTTGATTGAATATAATTTTTCTTTTTATCCATGTTTGTTTCAGCCATGACCAATTAAGCCTAGTACATACTTGTGAACCATCTCGTGAACCCATACAAATTTCAGTTTTTGGTTCACCCGTGAACTTGCTCGTGAAGCTGAGTGGAGAACAAAGTGGAGAGTTTTCGTTCACGGGCAATTCACGTGCAAAATGTACGGGAACTGTTGGTGAAGCTTTGACATTTGGTTTGTTCATGTTCACAACGTGTACTCACAAGTGTGTACCAGTGAGCAATGTCAAAAGTTCACTTTCTCCACTGGCGAACGTTCACTTCACGAGGAAGTATGTACTAGGCTTTACCAAGTAAACATAAACAAGAAAGTTTTTGAGGTTATTCGCGAGAAAAAATTCATTCGTTCCAGTGTGGATGGTATGTGGAACGCGAATAGAGTTTGACAGTTCGTAACAATCACGTTGCAATTTAAACATATTAAATGTTTTAAAACCCATTTGTTTTTTATTCGCCGGTTGTTGGTCGCTCGCATCTGAATACTCCTTTAATCTAGAATAAAAAGTTGAGAATACTGCCGCCGATGAAACAATTTGATGGATTAGAAGTAGAAGACATATCAATCATGGTTCAATCAGCCGTTAAGTGTCCAAAAATTAACAATAATACAAAATAATAAAAACATTACAAAGTTTCCATATAGTTTATTAAAGAATTTAAATTGCATGATTACCAGTTTAAGTACTTTATTTAAGTTTTAAAATGTGCAAAATCGGATTTTTTTTACAGTATTGAAAAAAAAATAAACGAAATGAGTTCAAAGAATTCATATTTGAATATGTACTCCATTTTTAAAACAAACAAAACTACAAAATCCAAATCTGGCAGTACTATAATTTTGTGGGGAATTCAGCAATAAAAGAGTGGTAGACTTCTATAAATGCGCCAAACAACTGTCAAATTTGTTTCTGTTGTTTTATTACAAAAATTTGTTATTTTCTTGTAATTTTTTTTAAATTAATAAAGAATTATGTTAACTGATGCCGAAAAAACTTCACGAATGCCTTGGTAAGTATTATCTTTACATCAAAAGCTCATTGGCAACCAGTTAATTCATATAATTAAAACAGGGTTGAAAAATACCGCCCGGCAAAACTCGACGATCTCATATCCCACGATGAAATTATTTCCACAAGTAAGTTCTTCAAATTCTTGAATGTTCCTTGATCCTTACTTACGGTAAATAACTTGTAGTTAACAGATTTATTGAAAAGAAACAACTCCCACATTTGCTTTTTTATGGACCTCCTGGAACTGGTAAGACAAGTACGATTTTAGCATGTGCCAAACAACTTTACACACCCGCCCAATTCAAATCCATGGTCTTGGAGTTGAATGCATCCGATGATCGTGGTATTAATATAGTCCGAGGGCAGATACTTAACTTCGCATCGACTAGAACCATCTTTAGTGGAACTTTCAAGTTGATTATATTGGATGAAGCCGATGCCATGACTAATGATGCTCAAAATGCCTTGAGAAGAAGTAAGCATGATTCGGGTTCAATTAGTCTTAGATTGATGATTATTAAGGTTTTGTTTAGTTATTGAAAAGTACACCGAAAATGTTCGATTCTGTGTGATTTGTAATTATCTGAGTAAAATCATTCCTGCTGTTCAATCGAGATGCACTAGATTCCGATTTGCTCCTCTCTCACCGGAACAGATTCTTCCACGTTTGGATAAAATCATTGAGTCCGAAGGGTTTGTATTTTGATACAATATAAAAAGAAGGAGTGATTTAAAAATATACATTCCTTTGTTAAAGATTGACAGTAACTCAAGATGGTAAGCAAGCTTTGATGGTCTTGTCCAAGGGAGACATGCGTAAAGTACTAAACGTCTTACAAAGTACATCGATGGCATTTGATACTGTAAATGAGGACAATGTCTACACTTGTGTTGGCCATCCACTGAGGAAGGATATCGAAAGAGTCTTGGCAACTCTTATGTCAACAGAAAGCTTCGAAAAGGCTTACGATGGTAAAGTAGTCCGCAGTATCATTTAACAGTTTAGAAATCATTAAAAAATGTTCTTTTTAGAAATTCAAAAAGTCAAAAATGCGAAGGGTCTAGCTTTGGAAGATATTCTAACAGAACTTCATTTGTTTGTTATGAGAAGTATGCTTTCAAATTTATACATTTTAAGGGAGGTTCTTACATTTTTTGAATTTTCTTTGCTAATTTTAGTTGAACTACCAATGAGTGTTATGAATAAAATCATCATAAAAATGGCTGATATCGAAGAAAGATTAGCTAAAGGATGCACCGAAGGCACGCAAACCACAGCTTTGATTGCAGCATTTTTCATTTGTAGGGATATGGTAACATTGGAGTCTTAAAACCGTTAATATTATCAGATGCTGTTATATGATTATAAATAGTTCGTAAGTGCCTAGATTTTGGCTAAATAAACAAAAAAAAAAAGAAACTTTTTAACTTTTGAAATGATTTAAAAATCGAGTGTTATTTGAAAGAGAATGGTTTATTTTTTGCACAGAGGAAGGTATGTCATTAACAATGAAAAACGATTCTCAACCACATGGCCGTCAGGTTTTTATTATCATTTTTTATGAACATTTTCATAGCCCATTCGCACATTTTGAAGGGTTGAATCGATTAAAGAGCACTCTTATCTTTAATGTGGCCTAAAGACTTAAATCTAAAGCTGTTAAATCACCGCATATCGTTGACCAATTGTGATCACTAATTCGGGAAATTACACTTTCATATTTTTGTATCCGTTTGATTTCAATATGGATTTGGAAAAGTTAAAGCCGATTAAGATATCATCTTATTTGAAAACGCTGCATTAGATGATATAAGAAGAAAATGCTGCACTGGGACCTTGAAACTAATCTTAGTAGGTAAGGAATTCGTATTTTCGCAAAACTAAGACCCATAACATAAGTTTAAACTTCCTCACAGATATACACTGCTCGTCATCAGGTTAGCACATCCCCCATAAGCTTAATAGAACTGATCTGGTAGTCAGGGATGCCGACTTTGTCGCTAGATCTAGGGACATTTCAACTTCTTCCGCGATAACAAATATTTTGATGTCGCTAGGTTATTTGTATTTAAAAATAATGCTGTTGAATTTCTTGCAACTGAGAATATTGAATAAATCGATAGTGATCTTTTTGTATGTGATTCAGAATAAATACTATGTATTTTATTCCAAAAGATTTAAGGATTATCTAGATACCTAAATACCTATTAACAATGAGACTGAATTATTTTTTTGTATTACCTTTATTTTTTTTTTGGTACTGTAGCCCTAAGTTTGTTTGTTAAATAACTTTGAATTTTTGAAACAAAAATAAATTTTTGTTGAGCTTTATTTTACAATTTTTTCCAGCGACTTTTTGTCTCCAGAATTTCAGCCAATCTAGCGACTTTAAGGGGTTGACCTATGGGCTTTTCATTTTAGCCTGTGGCAACACTGCTGGTCGTTGTTGTTTTCAACATGTAGCTCACATTGTGTATCCTATTTTTCTTATCTTTGTATACTCTCTCACTGGCAAAGAGAACATGCAATGGAACGATCCCGTTATTGTTTATGTTATTTTTTATGGAAAAGTAGCCTTTATTTTTGTGTCATCAGGTTAGCACATGCAAATTGTTTTTAATTTATCTTCAAGAGTTTAACGCGTAGGCTAACCGCATTTTTATTGCTGCTTAAATGGTGTATTAAAATTAATATGGGTAGGGGAAAATCGTTATCTGTGCAAGAGAAAGCTAAAATTGAAGCCTACAAGGATTCAAGGCTGTCAATAAGTGCAATATCGAAAAAAATCGCTAGAGTTCGAAAAGTAATATACGCATTCTTGAGTAAAAAGTCAGGATATGGAAAAAATAAAGGCGGAAATAATAGAGTGATTTCTAAGACTGATAAAAGAGCAATTTTGAGAGAAGCATCCATCTCTCACAACTCGGCAGCAAAGATCAGAGCCAATGTAGGTGTTCAAGCGAGTTTATTAACAATCCAAAGAGTGATAAGAAATGCTAGACACTTAAAACGACTTAAGCAGAAGAAGAAACCCCTACTTAACGTGGCTCGAAAGGCAATGCGATTGGATTTTGCACGAGTGCAAATGTCATGGAGTTCTGATTGGCGCTACGATGTCTTTTCTGATGAAAAGAAATTTAATTTGGAAGATCCAGACGGATACAATTTCTACTTTCACGATCTTCGCAAGAAGAAACACCAGTTGGATCGCCTTCAAAGGCCCCCCGCTCGCCTTGATGGTGTAGGGAGCCATCTCATACTATGGTACGTGCGAATTACAGTTTTTGACAGCAAATATGAATAGAAGTACTTAAAAAAACTTACTTGAAAATGCTTTTCCCCATTTCAAAAATCTGTTTGGAATCTTACCATGGCATTTTCAACACGACAACGCTCCGATCCACACATCCCGGGGCGTTAAGACATGGATTGAGAGACAAAATGTAAGTTTAATTCAGTGGCCGCCATACTCACCTGGCATTAATATAATAGAAAACGTGTAGGGGTTGCTTGCTCGTAAAGTTTATGAGTCTGGGAAACAATATTCCAACAAACCAGAACTAATCGAAGGCATTAAACGCTCTTGGTCATTCCTTTTCTTGGATTATATTGAACAATTGTAGGAGGAGCTTCCCAATCAAATCTATGAGGTCATTGTCAAAAAGGGAGGATCTACACAGTATTAAATTTATTAAACAATGTTTTAATTACAAAATGTATAAGTTAAGAAATAAGTTCAAAGCTTGAAAGCTTAAAAAAAATGAAAAACGTGATATGTGCTAACCTGGTGACTCAAATTGATAAAATAATATTTAAAAACGGAAAAACAAAAATGTTTGTTTTATTTAACTAAAAATTGAATCGGCCATAAATAAAAAATAATATAAAAATCTTAGTTCATTTAGTTTGGTTGGAATCAGTTACGCAAGAGTGTCTGCTAACCTGATGACGCGCAGTGTACATATCAAGCAAAACTAGGATTTAGAAAATAATAAAACTATCAAACAATGATAGTGGATTAAAACTTTTGATCTGCTGTGTACACCAATCAACATTTTCTCAGTATATTTTAATCTTGAGTACGAATCGACAGAATTACCCTTATTATTTTATAGTGCTTGATAAGCCACCAATTTATTAACAACAAACACAAATTATTCAATACAACACATAACTTGAAAAATATTTCCTTATAACTTGGCCTTCGCTTGAGCACTAACCAATTTATTTAAATACTTGTGTGCAGCTTCGTAATGAGGACCTGTTTCCTTTCTTACTTTACCAATCCATGCCTTGAGTTTTGGATATTTATCACTTGCATCATAACCAGCACCTCCTTTAATCAAAATTAAAAAAAAAATAAGTTATATAACTCTTCCCCATTTCTTCTTCAATTGTACTTACTTGTTTGTTCAATTTCACATGCTGCAAATATATCAGCAGCTGTTAGACGATCTCCCGATAAATAATTTCCCTTTTCTAACCAAATCTTTTCAAATATATCCAAATTCCCTTCCATGGTTTGTTTTAGTTTTTTTATTTTTTCTGCCTTTGGCTGTTGACCACTCAGTGAAGGCTCAAGAACTTTTTCTCTAAAGAACAATGCACATCCAAGACGAAGTGTTAGATGTTGCCATTCAAGAAACTCATCGACACGAGCTTGTTCTTTAATATCAGTTGGATATAAAGCAGAAGAAATAATTCCCTTTTGACTGAGATATCTAAAAATTATAAACAATTTAATTTTGTTTGATATTTATGTTGAAAATTATGAAGAGATTTAACCTTAAAATCGCTATGCTTTCGGCCAATTTAAATCCATTATCATCAATACATGGAACCTTTTGAAAGCGATTAATCGTCTTGAATTCCGTAGACATATGTTCTCCTATAGGTAAAAACTAATATTAAAAAATATATTTTAAGGATAGAAAACTATACCTTTTCTTAATGCAACTTGATAATCTTCGAAAGGGGCCTTGCTCATCTTTAGGATGATCCACAAAGCCCTTGAAGGCTGGGACATTAGATCGTAGTAAAGAGATATCGGTCTTCCCATATTTTTTTTATAATAATTCAAAAGGATGTTATGAATGCAAGTATGTATAGGCAAAGTCCGAAGGAGAACTAAAGTACAACAAATGAAAACTTTGACAGATCGGCTGATAGTTTTTAATAATTTGTTTTTAATAAAAGACCACGTCCGGTTCCTCAAATATGGGGCCCTTATATCAAAAGAGGAATTATAGATGTCGTTTTTGGCAAAGACTATTCTTCGATTATGGAATCTGTTCTAGTGGAATCGTAGTTGAATGCTTTACTTAATGCCATCTGTTAATATGATGACGTTAAGATGAAACACAGCACTTGAGCTTACAGTGGATCTAGTATTGGGGATCTAAAAATGGGCATGGCTATATTTGTGTCTGGGAAAGTAGATATCCAGATGCGATCATGTGAAAAGCTTTATGATAATTCAAAGCTTTCGTACTACACTTATCATTTGTCCAGCTGTTTTATTTTCTTACCAATACAAAATATCAATGGAAATTATTTCTTTTGTAGTTTTTGTCGGAACTCGAAGGCTTCATATTTTTATTCTTAAACCATGTCAGGAGGTTTGAAATTGTACATCGATTTTATATCACCACCATGTCGTTCGCTTTACATTGCTCTCAAACAAAGTGGTCTGCCTTTTGAGAAAGTTCTTATTGACTTAGGAAAGAGTAAGAATATTCTAAATTTATATCAATTCAACTCAAAAAATATAAAATTAATTAAATATTGCCTTTAAAGAACAACAGACAACTAGTGAATACAAAAAGTTGAATCGATTTCAAAAAGTTCCATGCATCGCAGAAGGAGATTTTAAACTAAGCGAATCTGTGGCTATTCTTAGGTACGTACTTTCTTCGAATGGCCATGAAATTGTTTATAAGTTAAATTAATTCTTGTTATTTAGATATCTAGCTTCAAGTAATCGGGCTTTTGACAAGCTTGTCGGTGGTGGTAATAAAGAAAACCTTATTCGTGTCGAAGAGTATCTTCAGTGGCAATACACTCTACGTAAAGAAATTCTAAATTTCTTTCATCTAGATTGGTTAAGTCCATTACGAACTGGTATACAAACACCAATAGATGAAGTGCAAGAAGCTAAAAGAGAATTGGAAAGAGTATTGGAAATCCTTGAGAAAACATGGTTAAGTTCATCTAAATTTCTAATTGGCAATGAGATGACGGTGGCAGATATTTTTGGGGCATCTGAACTTCAACAAACAAGTAAGTTCTTTGCGATAAAACTTAGACCGATAAATACAAAATTCAATATTAATTTTTATTTAAATTTTATAGTTCTTTCGAAATATGATGTTGGAAGGAAATATCCAAAGATTTCTGAATGGTTGGAAACTGTACGCGAAGAAACGAATCCCCATTTTGATTATGCACATACGGTTTTGTATAAACTTGCTAATAAATAAAAAGTTACAAATTTGAGCGAAATATGAAATTCTTAGTCGGGTTAAACTGAAGGTCAAATGTTGGGGTTTGGTCCGTGCATTAAATTGAGTTGCATACGTTTCATGAAATTCTAAGAAAAGACCGATCAGAAATGTACTTAAGTGACTTTGGTAATTATATCAAATTGGTCAGATGATGGAGGTACTTCAAAACATTACACATCTTCAGGTCATCATTGGTATCACTAATTCTTTGTAGTGAAATCACGTACTTAGGTTAGGTTAGGTTATAGTGGCTGTCCAAGATGGAAACGAACACACTTAGGCCAGTTTAATGGCCCATTGTGATACCACATGAATCTGAATCTTGAGGCTTCCTCCTAAGCTCAATGGAACCAGCTTGAGTCCCTTACGAAACGTGAGAGGCTGATTATATCGATATGATTTAGATCGTTAAAGAAGAATTCTCCTAGGTAATTCTTGCGTTTTCGAGCCAGAGCAGGGCATGTGCAGAGAAGATGAAGAACCGTTTCTTCCTCTTCCTCGTCCATACAGCTTCTGCAAAAGTCCTTTGAGAATACGCCGTCTCGTTACGTGCTTTCCTATTAGGTAGTGTCCGGTTATGACACCTATTATCGAGCTTATATGCGATCTGCTTAGAGAGAGCAAGCATCTTGAACGTTTTAAATCCAGTGTTGGCCAGATCTTTTTGGTGGCTTGACACGTGGTGATGTTCTTCCACCTGGTGCCTGCCCTCCTCGCAACGTCTTGCATTAGCAACAGTTTACAAGTAGCGATTGGTATGCCAGTACTTGCCAAACGTGGTAGGATGGGATGTACTGTACCGTTACTGGTGAGTTCATCTGCCTTACAGTTACCTGGAATGTCTTTATGGCCCGGCACCCAGCAAAGGTGAATATTAAACTGTTGCGCCACCTCCATTAGAGATGATCGACAGTTATGGACTGTTATAGAGTTTGTAAAGACAGAGTCCAGGGACTTGATAGCGGCCTGGCTATCAGAGAAAATACGGATATCAGATGTTGATATCACGTTTTCTTTGAGCCAGGACAAGACTTCCTTTATCGCCAAAAGTTCCGCCTGGAACACGCTACAATGATTCAGAGTAGGTACAAACCTTCAGTAACCCCTTCTTTTGTTTTTGACCCATCTATGTAAAAAAAAATCCCGTACTTAATATTTCAATTGGTTTCCTGATAAAGCCAAGTGGATTTCTGCGCCTCTCGGTTCCTCCAACGATTTACACGAAATACAAAAACAACTTTTTTGATTTACCTAATTTAATTACAAATTAATGTCGAAACAAACAATATTTCTAAAGATTCAATATTTCATTTACTATAAGGCAACTTAGAGAAATCTACGTCTTCCGTAATTATAGTTTTTATTTCCTTTTGCAAAAGATCATGCAATGTTTCTCCGGTGTGTTTATATATCCATTTGCCCTTGTCCTTATGTGGTCCAACAAAATCATATCTTTTAGGTCCACTAGTAGGAGAACTAAGCCAAATTTGTTTATTTGGAGATTGCCTATTAATCACATAAGTTCCATGTTCATCGCCTAAGCAAACTGTTAACACTCCATCCTTTCAAACACAAACAAACAAAAGAAAATATTAAACGATTTGCATTTAGGCCTAAGAAATAGCAAATTTACTCCATATGTTACATCAGTAGCTCCTAGATTCGTAGCTCCTTCGGTGATTTCTTCAAAATAATAACACAGTGAATCTAAGGTTTCAGTGCAAACTTTATCATAAGAAGCTGGATCTAGTGTTATGCTATCGAAATCCTTGTTGGTAGAAGAGAACTTGACCAAACGTAGGCGAGATGGAGTCACTGTTAGGAGTTAATGTTATTTGAATTTATGTCAATTAACAATTTTGGGAAATTAATTTTTTACGAGTTTGATGTCGACATCTCGCTGTTATAATTGAGTTTTTGAAGATATTTCCAAATAGTCGAATGTTGGATGCCATAACTTGAAGACTGTTCGAGAGTGCATAAACCGCATAGGTGCATATGAACTGTCACTGTCATGTTGACATAATGAATTGCAGTGCTGTAATGCAATCGGCAAATATGTGCAGAAATATTTGCCGGCAATTTCGTTAAGTTTTGTGAATCAGTAAACATTTTTTTATTCTAGTACTATTTATGTCTTAGGTGTTGTTTGCAATCGTTATTTTCTACTCGGAGTTAACATTTGTGTGTTTTGTGCAACTCAACAAAAAACTTCACCAGCATCAACAGGAAATATCAAATTAGAAAATAGTAAATAAATAAATATTTAAACGAATTCAGCCATTTTGAGGGAAAACTTCGGAGAACAATTCATCTCAAGGAATGGACCGGTAAGTTGGCCACCAAGATCATGCGATTTGACGCCTTTAGACTATTTTTTGTGGGGCTACGTCAAGTCTAAAGTCTACACAAATAAGCTAGCAACTATTCCAGCTTTGGAAGACAACATTTCCGAAGAAATTCGGGCTATTATGGCCGAAATGCTCGAAAAAGTTACCCAAAATTGGACTTTCCGAATGGACCACCTAAGACGCAGCCGCGGTCAACATTTAAATGAAATTATCTTCAAAATAAATGTCATGGACCAATCTAACGTTTCAAATAAAGAATCGATGAGATTTTGCAAATTTTATGCGTTTTTTTTTTTAAAGTTCTCAAGCTCTTAAAAAATCACCGTTTAGAAGCCCTAGTAGCTATTAGCTTTTAAGTATTGTTTTGTACATTTATGTATAGTTCAATAAATAATAATAATAATAATAATAAATATTTTAACATCGATAAGAGAATCCGATGAAAGGTGGATAGGGACTTATTTTTTGATAATTTCACTGTGGTAGAAATCTCAAAATTTATATTTGATTCGAATTATGTAATTAATGTGATCATTTTTTTTTGCTTATTATGTTTTTTTGAGGTTCCATTCTTAAGGAAATGAAATGAACGCAAAGCTCTTTGTTTGAAAGAGCAAGTATGTTTTTTTGATAGGGCTCTTTGGGGGAAATTAACAAAGTGACATGAAAAGAAATAATTACCTCATGACAATTTTTAAATGAAATGATGTGAATGGGTGACAGATAGATTCCAATAATTTTATACCTTTTCTATTGTAACAACGTTAAAATTTATATTTGACTCCCTCCGCGGTTTACTTATTGGATTCAGTTATCAGTGTGAAAGTTATTGTGAATAATTTATTAATCATTTTTGTATCAAATTTAATAAACTAAAAGACAAAAATAAAACGCATCATTTTAATCCTGAAGAAGTCAAATTGGCCTCTTAATGAATATTCCGAAAAGACATCATTCTCTGAGAATCCCTTCTTAATGTGGAAATAAATTTGTTACTCTGAAAGGCATGACCCAAAGTGAGACATTTATTTTAATTGCTGCCTAACCTCAGTTAATAATAAAATTTAAATATGAATGGAAGGCAAAAGGATAAGTATTTGAATATTAGGTTTACATAAGAGACACAAACATATGTATATTGCCAATAGGATGAGATGAGGCCACACATTTTTGATTCAATTTTCGTTTTTTATACTGGGTTGAACTTTTGTACCCGGAAACGTTTACTACCTGTGAATAGGTACGTATTTTCCTACTACAAATTATTAGAAATTTATAAAATGTAAAGTTTAATTGAAAACGCACATTCGAACTCCCCAAGATAAAAAACTACTGCTAATGAAAACCATAAAAAGTACGACGTTAGAAAGAGGTCACAAGTAAAATTTCAGAAAAAAATAACGAAAGGTATATTTAAGACATTTTGGAATATGATACCTCTGAGACAGTTTGTAATAATATCATACAGTTTTTTTTAATAAGTTTAATACAGTCATCACGATTAGTTTCAATTAAGATATCCTTGTGTTCAAATAGTCTTGCATCTGTATAAGCTCTAGGTGATGGTCATAACGAAACGTTTTTAATTATGGTGTCCATGGCAAAAATTCCACGTCTTCTAATTGAATACAACTTTAAACATCCTTTAAAGCGTAAATCAGGGTATAGTCTAGTTTATAATTGTTTCGTTCATTTTTGTGGATAAAAAATCCAAGTGTATTGTGTTATTGTAGTTATTGAACCATTACAACAAATTTACATCTATGATTGTCTTGCCGAAACAAGCTTATCCTTTTTCCAGATCATGGAAATGAATATAATTATCGGTGTAATTTTGTTTTCATCAGATATGATTTTTTCTCATCTGGATAGTATCACTAGTTTGTATTATCCTTCGAACCGTTGTTATGTTGACTTATTCTCAGCTTTTGGCCCCTACTTAAATCGCTGCTGGGGTGAAATTTTCGGCAAGTCTTAGAATTTGTTGTTTTTCTCATGATGTTGATATGTCTGCCATTTTCGATTTTTGATTATTCCCATACTTTTATGGATCAGCAAGATAATAATAAACATATGAGAGCATCTATTTTTGTCTTCTTTTGGAAACCCGTGTGTGTTTCAAATTAAAACAAAAACAGTTGTTATCAAAGCTTTCAGAGTTGTTCTAAACAAAAGTTCTTAAAGGATCTTTTTCCAGCAGGGAAATATTTACAATAGCCTCATTTAAATGAAGCTCCTTTATACGTTTTCATTGTATGAATTTTCTTTATTTGTGGAAAATTTCAATGCTTGCTTCTAATTTGCCCCTTAATTTTATGTATTTGTTATGAATAAATACGTACCTATTCACAGGTAGTCATACAAAATTGAAGTATTTATGAATATATAAGAGGCTTCATTTTAATATGCAAAACAAATATTTTGAGAAAAATTAGTTTATAATTATAACAGTATCAGCCAAATGGCAGCCACGACTACGGTTGCAGTACCATACGATAGAACTTGCGGCTGCATTAGTTTGATAGTTGCACGAATTGCACCATCGATAAAGAATTAAACTTTCACGTGGTCTTACATCATTTATAGATTGGGATCTTGTCTTAGAAAAATGTCAGGCCAGGTAACTTTTCTTGTAAGTTACGATTGTTTTTTGTTTTACATTTTCGTAGCTCATTTCAAATATTTCAACGCGTTGAGTAAGCTTATGTTGTTTCATTTGTAACAGTTTTGTAGTGTTTACTGTTCATATGTCCAAAAATGACAACTTCAAAATTGACATTTGCTCAGATAGCGGGCTATTTAAAATGAAACCGTACTTAACTACGATTTTACTTCCTTACAAACAACACAGATATAATATGAGACAACATATGACAAATAATGTGATATTAAGCTACTCGTTAAATTAATTTCTACCAACAACAACTTTCCTGAGTGTTTTATTTTTTTTAAATTTATTCAAAACATGATTCAAGAAGCTATCTTAATAAAAATTAAAAAAAGCAATGTAAACGAGTACCAAGATTACTCCGAATATCCAAACGAAAATTTCAAATTCTCCTACTACTTTCTTATCCACATTGCATTTTAATCTACTACATTTTTATGCGAAAACTAAACGAATACTTGACGAAGAATAATGAACCGCAACCGAAACCGACACATTTGGATTTAACGAGCTTTTTTGTAATGAGGTGTCACCGTCACTTGACTTGTCCAAAAAACTAATTTTCAACTTCTTTTTCCTGTTTGTTGAATCTGAATGAGTGAAGTGAAATTTTGAATTTTCTTTTTATTTAATTTAAGTTTAGTCGCATTGCATTTACACCTAAGTGACTTTGCGATCTAAATTATTTAAAAAATAAAAGAACTAATCAATCTGTGAATGATCAAAAGAAAATTAACACTGAACAAACATTAATTTCCGTGGTAATTTTCCAGTTTTGTTCGTGGTCTTCGAGAGTTTGTGTGAATTAAATTATAGGCGACACGAAAAAAAAACCCGCGCGCCCTCCTTATCGGAATTTTCAAATAAAATTGCATTGCAAAGGTAAGTAATTCACTTCTTTTACTTCTATGTTCTGCCTTTGCATGAAAATTAGTTTTCCCATTCTCATTGAATTGTAAAAATTATATTTATTGTTTATTGAAAATAAAAGTTGAATGATATTGTAGAGCAGCTCAAGGTCTCGCTGCTGCTGCTCTGTCCATGAGTCATTCAAAAAGATATTTCACTTTTTTTTTTGTATTTTGTCTTCATCTTTTGCAATATCATCACTACCGACCCAAGAGCAGAGGGAAAAGAAAAAGATGCAGGCAGGTTTCTTTTTGTTGTCTCGAATCGAAAATGTTGGAGCTTATGTAAAATAAAAATGGGAGAAGCACACATACCTACCACACAATTAAGAGAAAGAAGACTATGTCGTCATACATTTCCATTTCAATTTCGACAGCGGTTCAGATCGGCGCGGCGGCATGGCACGGTTCGCGGCAGCCGCCATCTCACCTCCAGTGCACTTCTCTATCTATAGTGCTCTGAATCTGACTCTGGCTGTGTTTCTGCCGCTGATACTTTTGCCCTTTCTTCTTCTACTTTGCCTTTGCCTTACTCAAAATGATTCTTTGTCGCTTCGTCATTGACTAAGTTGGCTGTTCTTAGGCCGGGTGCTCTTGTTGCTTGTATAGTTGTCAACAAGTCGCAATGTTGGGTATTTTGTTTTCAGAGAGAGAATACAATTTTTGTTATTGGTGCTTTCGAACTGTTGGTAATGTTTGTTGTCCAGTTCAGACTCGATTTTTATCCCTTGTGCTGTGCCAAACTTAGGTGTAGAGGATCTTCTTCATACCTCTGGTAATTTTTTGATCGTGTTTTATGTTTGCGATGAAAATACGCTTATGTTGAATACATTCAGGTAGTCCCAGAGCAAACTGAATGGCAATGGCGAGTATTGATTTAAATTGGAACATTATCACCATCATGGGTGAGTGATTGTGCCGTATGCGGGTAAAATGTTTGTTATTGTTGTCTGTGCACAACATTCGGAGAATATTTTGTTTGTGTATTTTTACCTAGAAGAACAAAAACATAGGTAGGTTAGATACAATATGCAAACATGACAAAGAACGCATGCTTTGTTCATGGATGGGGTTCGCAATAGTAAAGTTGAACTCTTGGTGTTTCATGGGTAAATGTCTGCTCTGATTTTTTATTTTTGTGTGGTGTATTTTAAAGATATTCGTTGTTATTTTGATTTCAAACATTTAAGGTATCATTAACGTAACTTTCAGTTTCACATTATACAATTTTGAATTTGTACACGATTATATGCCCAATATGACAAAGGTCTTCAATAGCTAGTATCTTACCAAAGTAATTGTTTATTTATCTCAAGAACAGCCGTACTCAATTGATTGAGATCTTGTAATATTCGCATCAATAGCAAACATCTTAAACTATAAAACAAAAACTGCATACAGTGTATCTTCCCACAATTTAAAGCTTATTTATAGCTATTTTGTCGACTGTAAATCACACAAGGGTTGTATAATACAAACTCTATCAAAAATAATGGGAAAATAGAATATTCAAATTGTATATACGAATTTTGATATACTCAAACTACTTTAAATATTAAAATGTTAACAAAAATGTTTAGAAGATTAATTTCTACCACAAATTGACAACACAGAATAAACGATAAAGTTCTAAGTTAACACATTAAATTTGGAAGGATTGCTGAAGCTACAATTCAAGTACAAGGGTTAAACATTTATTTACCTTTAAAATGATAATTTTTTTATCCACCATTTCAATATTTAGAGCATCTGAATTTATGTGAGTGAATCACAGTTAATTAAACTGTCGTAGAAGTTTTTACAAACAAAATATTCACATTGTTCCATAAAATGTTTATTCTATGACTAATTTCCCACTAAAGTGAAGTTAAAGTAATCTCAAATAAATCTTATTAACGCATACAAATTATTTAATAACTGTATTTACTTGATGACTATGATAACAATGAGCGTGCAATTGTTGTAATATCTATCTGCATCTCTTATCTAGATAAGTAAAGAACGACGAAAATAAATCCCAGGTTTAAAAAGATGAACATTTTTGTACATAGGCTTTGCGAAAAAAACAATTTTTTGTATTTTTCTGTAGATACATCATAACGTCAATAATTTAAGTTATTATTTTTTTTCTATCGTGATTAAAAGTATTTATTTTCTTTTTAAAAATAAATCAAATTCAAGAACATTTATACCTACCTACCTTTTATGCATTTAAATTTATTTAAAAAATCTAGCACAACGTTGAGCTGTTGTGCTGTTTATTACTTTTATCTCAGCAAAGTCCTTATCGCTATACGCATTGACGATGAAATTAATAAAATATTTAAATTAAAATTATATTCATGTGATGCATGCTTGCTTAACTTAAAGACGAACAAACGAAAGAAAGAAAAATTAATATTTGTGCTATTGGTTGTAAATACGAGCGCATAATTCGAATTTATTACAATTAAAATGTCTTGCGATAGTTCTTTTAGTACATGGTCATTTGACTCGTGGATTTTATAATTTTCAAATTACTTGCTTTACAATATTAAGGGTGTCCCAAAATTAACGCAAGATTTGAATTTGCCGCCATTTGTGCAGTGAAGTGTTGGCAACCCTGAAAAAAAAAGCAGTTTGACAGCTAACAGTATAGGGTTATTAAAAATGGAGCGTTAAGGTGGCCACAGACGACGAACATGCTCTCGCAACATGCTCGCCTGCGTTCCTCCACAGACGGCGAACATTGTTCGCGAACATTCATTTCGTTTTGAATCTCCGAGGAGGAAACATCATGTGTGATGAAAAAGCGCAAGTCGTTGCCCTTATGATGATTTACCTTTGCGAAAAGAAAACAAATCAAGCGAGTTCTCGCCTGTATCATGCACGCAAAGATTTATATTTTTTTTTACACTGTCAATTGTCGCACTTTGGTCTATTTCTTTATATTTTTTTAGTAAATTGTTCCAAGATTTATTTTTTTCAATTTTATTTTTATAATTGTCACACACACAATTCCAAATCGCATCTTCACCGCGCAAAATTTGAATGAATTCATCAATGAAATCACGGCTTACTGTCGCCATTGTTTTTCTTCCCCGATGTGCACTCCACGAAAATCTGAATTAAAATGAAGTTTTGCTCGCGAACATCGCCACAGACGACGAACATTGAAACCGGCGAACACGATGAAATCGAAATTTTTCGGCAACAGCGTGCCGCTCGCGAACAACCCCACAGACGACGAATTTAGCGCGAGCACGAACGTGTTGCGCGAGCAAGTTCGTCGTCTGTGGCCACTTTTACACGATAGAACAACGTGTCTTCATTATTAAAGAATATTTCAAAAATAGTGAAAGCTTGGCGGCTGCAGATCGAAAATTTCATACAAAATATGTTCGAAATAGTGTTTTAACTTCGTCAAGTGAAGAGATTAATTGAAAAATTCATGGAGACTGGATCCGTTGGAGACGCCAAACACACTGGTCGTCCAAAAACAAGCCGTTCAAATGTTAATGTCGAAGCAGTGCGTGAGAGTGTTGCTGACAATCCAGGAACCTTAATTCGACGTCGTGGATAAGAATTGCAAATTTCAAGAACCTCTCTACAGCGTATAACAAAATTCAATTAACACAACAATTGAAGCCTAATGACCATGGACAGAGAAGAGAGTTCGTTGAATGGATTATTGAACATCAACAAATGGACCCTGATTTTTCGAGCAAAATCATCCTAAGCGATGAAGCACATTTTCATCTTGATGGCTTTGTCAATCGCCAAAATTGCCGCATTTGGGGTTCGGAGAACCCACATGTGATTGTCGAAAAAACAAATGCATCCACAACGCGTGACTGTATGGTGTGGATTTTGGGCTGGAGGCATAATTGGGAAATATTTTTTTGAAAATGATGCTGGTCAAGCAGTGACTGTTACTGGTGCTCGATATCGCGACATGATTACACAGTTCTTTCTGCCAAAATTGGATGATATTGATGTGTCCAATATGTGGTTTCATCAAGACGGTGCCACATGTCATACAGCCCGTGAAACAATTCAATTACTGCATGAGACATTTCCAGGTCGTGTACTCTCTCGTTTCGGTGATCAAAATTGGCCTCCTAGATCGTGTGATTTAAAACCATTAGACTTCTTTTTATGGGGTTATTTGAAATCACAAGTCTATGTCAACAAGCCCACAACCACCCGTGCATTAAAAGAGGAGATTCAACGCTGCATCAACGAAATTCAGCCACATCTATGCAGAATGGTCATGGAAAATTTCAACAAAAGAGTACGCATGTGCATGCAAAGCCGTGGAGGCCATTTGTCCTATGTGTTATTCCATACATAACCCTATCCTATGTACTTTACGAGTCAATAAAAATATAACTATCAAAAGACTAAAAACGGCGTTTTCTATTTAATTCAAATCTTGCGTTAATTTTGGGACACCCTTTATTTGTTAAACCATGATTAAAGTCATTTACTGGATGTTTGAATTGAGTTGACCATTTCTTTGGATGCACTTACACATGACTACGATTCAGGCAAACAGATTCCAACTTAAAAAAGATTCGTAATGAAATTTTTAATTAATTTTTTTTAAAGTAAAAACTACATATTTCTGAATAAGTTTCTACTAAAAAAAATGTTTCCGGAATAGGGAACGATTTTTAGCTCACGAGAAGAAACAAACTCGCTTGAAACATTTTTATTTGGAAAGAAATCAGATAGATCAGGTATACAAATAAAGAACTGAATTGGACCTAAATGACTCTTTTGCGGAACGCCAGAAGTTACTGAAAAAGACTTAGAGATAACCAAGGCGATAAAAAGAAGTTGACTGCGTCCTGTAAGATATGCTGTCAATCATTTTAGTATGTGTCAATGGAAACCTATGTACTTTAAATTTTGTAAGCAACATTTAATGATGCATCTTATTAAAACGCCTCTGCGAAATCGATGCAGATACCGTCCACTTGTTAACTCCTTTCCAATGAATTGAGAATACAATTCGTGAAAATGGTAAGGTGATATGGTTTGTTCTTGATGACAATTTACTAATTGGGCAGTAGTTTTGTATTCCATGTTTTGGACCATACTTTTGAACAGTAATAAAAAAGGAAGTTTTCCATTCTGGAAAATATTCACCATATTATAACAAACTATTAAAGACCAAACATAAAATTCCAGAGAGAGATAACTTTTCAAGTTTTTTACACTCCATCTGTACTTTTAATCGAAAATAATATTATTTTTATCTTCTCCACACAAATTTGTGTTTTGGCGATTTATAATTCCTTTTTTTAGTTGAAAGGTTCGGGAGAGATTAATTTTATCCAACACACAGTTTAAAGAAATAAGGTTACTGTCGAAAGATGGGTACGATACAAAAAAACTGCAATTGTTTACTTTTGGGGTTGATAATCCCCTAAATTCAATTTCTAGCGTCTTGAGTCATAAAGAAAGTATATATAGGAAACGTGCTCCTGCTGTTTCATTAAACAACTTTTAAAACACAATTGAACAAATATTTTTAAAATAAATTTCATTATATAACCTATTTTACTTACATAACCTATTTTACTTATAACACAATCATTGGTAAAATAGTACATGTTCACAGCGAATCTAAAGATTATTATTATTATAAGCTTTTTATTGATACAATTTTTAAATTTTTTAATTAGAATTTTTACAAATTATTTGATAGAATGATACAAATTACAAATATAGAATTATTAATTAGATAATAGAAAAGTAAGATAATTGATATTTAAAAGTTTGGTTATTTATTTTTTCAATATTTATTATTAGTTTTTGGCGTAGGCCTCCCCAAAGCGGCCCATAGGTCTCGATTTTTCGCCTCACTGTACCAATTTTCGTTTATTTGGCAAAGATCGTCACTCCATATCTTGTTCGGTCGGCCTGTTCGCCTCTTGCTTTCCGGTCTCCATTTTGTTGCCAACTTGTCTTTTGGTTCTATCTATCACGTCAATTATTCGAGTATTGTTTCGGATGTCTTCATTTCTTATCCTTTCACTGGGCCTTATTCTGAGGAGTTTTCTCTCCATTTTTTATTGACAGATCCTTAGCTGGTCAAGAGATTTCGTAGTCAAGTTCAGGGTTTGTAGTCCATAAGTCAGCACCGGCAAAATAACGGAGTCGAAGAGATATTTTCGTGTTTCTGCACTTTGGTCCAGTTCTTAAATCTGTTTGAGGCTCCAGAATTGTTTCCAGCTTTTTGTGATGCGTCTGTTGATTTCTTTTTTCTCTTGGTCCTTAAAAGATTTAAGTTGTCCCAAGTATACGTAGTCCTCTATGTATTCTATTTTGTCATGGTCCAGAATTATATCTTCTTTGATGTGGTTTGTCATCACTTTTGTTTTTGATTGTTGATTTGTAGTATATAGTTCTTGCACAAGCTAGTAAGTTCTGTTGTCATTTCTTGTATATGTTTAGCTTTTGTTGATATTAGTACTATATCGTCCGCAAATCTTAGGTTGTTTAGAAGTTGTCTACATATCCTTATACCATATTTTGTCTTCCATTTCATCTTTTGAAAAATATCCTCTAAGATAAGGTGAAAGCGGGTCTCCTTGTCTGACGCCTCTTGTTATTTTAAATTTACGCCCTGTACTCTCTGTTTTTATTTGTGCTACATTATTTTTGTATATGTTTTTGATAGTCCTTATAACGTTTGGGTCCATTTTTGATTTTCTAGAGATGTCCGTATTGTTTCCTGTTCAACGCTGTTAAATGCTTTACTGAAGTCTGTGAATAAAAAGTATATTGGTTGTTGAAATTCATTGCACTTTTCTTTTAGTTGATTCATCGTCTGTAGGTGGTCTGTCGTTGAGAAATCTTCTCTGAATCCAGCTTGTTCCCTAGGTTGTTTATTGTTAAAATCTTGTTTGATGTTCCTGTAGATTGTTTTTGAAAACAGCTTATAAATTGTCGAAATGTTACTTATAGGTCTATAGTTGTTCAAATCGTCTTTTTTTTTCTTTTTTACGTATAAGTGTAATGGTTGTTTCTCTCCATTGCTTAGGGAATTGCTGAGTTCTTATGATTTCGTTAAACATAAATGTTAAGATTTCGGAAAGCGATTCTTTACCGTATATTATCATTTCTGCAGAGATTCCATTATTTCCAGTGCATTTGTCATTTTTCAAATCGTCTATGGTCGTTTCAATATTTTCTTTGCTAAACATGGGAGTTTGCGTTGTTAGGAGATTGATATCCATGTTTTCAATATTTCTTCTTCAGTTATACGAGTATACTTAGTCGAGGAGAATAGTTTTTCGAAGAACTTAGTAGCATTTTTGTTTAACTCTTTTCTATTTGTTATGTTGCTTGCATTTTTGCTTTTTAAGCTAATAATCCATTGACTGTTAAGTAATGATTTTGTTTTCCTTATTGATTTTCTAGCTATTGTTTTGTTGAACTTGTTGATATCATTCCTTATTTCTAGTTTGATAGTTTTTCTTAATTCTTTCAGTTCAGTTTTTTCTTGGTCAAGTAATTGTTTCTTGGTTCGTAGAGTATCTCTTCTTGAGATTAAGATTTTTGTATTGTTGGATAATTTATCTTTTGGTGTTCATAATTGATAGTTTTGCAGAGTTTTTTATGATTTTTTTAATTCGTCATATGTGTTTTGTATGTCACGTTTTGAGGTTGATAATTGATTTATCTTTGCTGTCAATGTGTGGTTATAATCTACTATTTTTTGTAGGGAATCATTTTTGGGATGATATGGACTTGTCGGTTTCTTTTCAGTGTCTTATGGCTTATAATAATCTGTGGTCACTGTCGAACTTTACGTTGTTGAGCACGGATATATCTTTGACTGTCTTAATTTTGTTTGTCAGGTCTATTTCATTTTTTATTTTACCATTCGGTGATATCCACGTCCATTTTCTGTTGTCCTTTTTCAAAATCAATTCAAATTCATTTCTTCTATCCATCGTGTTACCCTTTCTCCTATTTCGTTTCTAAAGATAACTATCTTCATTTTGCAGGCTTAAATTACTTAACAATTATTTTCTATCTACACCCTTCCAAAATTTCAAAGAAATATGTAAACATGTTCGTCATTTGATTTATCTTAATGTATTACATAATATTTAATATACTTCTTATTTTACATGCAATTTGGCAAAGAACTTGACATAAAACCTTAAGCTAAGATATGTATATATAATTTTACAATTATAATTATTTTATCTCGTTCTTTTTTTTATCACATAATGTTTTTTTAAAACTTTTTATTTAAATGCCACAGCCTTGCCCTCAAATAACAAATTGTCCAATCACCTCTAACCTCAATTTATATTATTTTCTATGAAAGCCTGTACGCAACAGTTCAAGTTGAATTTTAAAACAAAAAAGTTTAAAATATTTTTTTTTTCATATTTCAATTGTTTTTTATCTTATCTCGAAATAGTTTACTAAAAGCAATACAATTGTTTATTTTTTTTATTTGCTATTATGTAGGTACTTAAAAATAAAACCGCACCCAATTTCTACCGAAGAGCATCTCTGGTATTGTTAAATTGAAAAAAAAAAGAAACAATTATTTATTGTTTGTTCGATGATGATGACGATGATAATCATTGATCAAAATAATTGTTATAAAGGCCCTGTGAGCTGTGACTTGTTGGTCAAAGTCGATTATATTGTAATTATCGTTGTCGTTTTTTCTTTTTTTTTATTTCATATTTTGTCCGATCAGAAATTTGCAACAAAATACTGCAGATTTAGTTTTTTTAATTTTATTTCTCTTTATCTCTCTCTCTTTCGCATATACTAGTTAGTCTTTATTTTTATTCATTCACATTAGCCGTTGGTGTGTCATATCTCATATATGGAAGCAAAACACAATCGCTGAAACAACTCTTTGGGAAAGAATTAAAAAAAAAGAATAAGAAAAAAGTTTTGCATTTTCAAAACCCCCGGCCTTTCCCAGTAACCATCTCTTCAGGTAATATGAGGCATGTATTGGAGCCACTAAAAGATAAAAAAATACTAATTAGCTTACTAAGCAATTAATTTGTTTTATTCATAGGTTTTTTTTCAAAAACTGAAAATTTTATGAGGTTCTTCAATAGAAGGCTACATTTTAAATGCAACGCCACTTGGAGAAATGTGATCTATTGACTTTGGATCAGTAAAAAACAGTAAAACACCTTTAAAATTGTTAAACATCAATGGGCAGGTTCAGACAAGATAAGGGACTTCATTTGCAGTTAACTGCATTCTTTGAACGTACATTTTGACCAGATCAACTAGTTAATTTTTCAAGTGTCATAAACTTCAAACTCGAAACTTTACTCCACTTACCCCTACCTTCAGTCGATCGTACAAAAACTAACAAAAACATAATTGTCTACACAACACTCCTCCAACAATCTACAATTCTAACTCGACTTGTATTTTTAAAAAGTATTACTTATTCCTTTTACAATTTGACAAGGAACCCTTTTACATAAAACATCAAATAGAATTGTGCAGAAAATAAATAAATCACAGAGTAATAAACTTCAGCTTTCAGTTGAATAAAAAAAAACATGATTAACTGTCATTTTGACTTGATAGTAAGAGAGATTTTGAAATAATTGGCAGCTGGCCAATAAGATGCTAAAAACTTTCCTTACTTTCAATCCTCTTATGTCGTCTGAACTTGTCCAATACAAAAATGGCGCTACGGTGATCAAATTTGCAAGAAAAGTTTCCTGACTGTGTTATTTTGTATAAAGGTGATCACTGTTGGTCACTGGAGTTTGCGAATTTTACACCTACAGCCTTTTTTTTAGGGCCACATGAAATATGTATTATAAATTCTATGCTAATTTTCCACATTTGTTCAAGATTCAAGACCTAAGAAGAAGCGAAGTTGTCCAGGACATAAAACTGCAAATTTGCGAATTGGTCATGGAAACTTTTTTGGAAAGGATATGACGCTGTGACCTCAGCAATAACAATTTGGATGATACGTTTACCCCTGTTAATGAAATATCTTGCTCTTTCTTTTAAGCTTAAATTTTTAACAAATTATATTATTTCCAGATCTAAGCAAAAACATATTGCTAATTTCCCATAGATCAGAAAATATTTAACAATAAGGATATAATGGATATTCTGACAAACGCATAAGAAATATAAATTTGATGACCCTACTGCATGTGAAGAAACAAAGCCTTGTGACTTTCAACTATCCCTGTTTGACAGTAATGTTACGAGCAGAGGGGACCTGGAGTTTTTGAGAAAGCACTTTTCATGACAATACCTTTCAAAAAAAACTCAAGTTGTACAGGCAGGGATTGAACCTAAAATGATTGTGGTAGGCAAAATATCATGCTACGTCTAGTACTATATGAAAAAAACCCATTTCACATTAAAAACCTAAAATTAATTTAATAAGAATTTATTACGATTAAATGTGTATCATTTTATACTTAATTAATACAAATTCCACGTTAAAATGAAAATAGAAATTACTAAGCTCGATCGTACGACCCAACAAAGCACTTCGTATCCATTCAAATTAAGAGGGTATTGGTGGGGTTGAGGAGGGGGTCTATGATCGCCACGGCACAGCACAACATGAAAAACAGCAACCGATAGCGGCTTTTAACGCCAACCGCGGTTTCAGTTTCTTTTCTGCTTCGCGCACAGTAAGTCCTTTTCTTGTTGGCCGTTTCGTTGTCGTTGACGCTTCGACTAAGTTGAATTTAAATTCCAACACCAAAAAATAAAAATAATAACACAACAAAAAGAAAAAAATTAAACTTTTTTTTTTGTATAAACTTATAAAACTCGTTGTACTTGTTTCCGTTTCAGTGTGTGCGTGTGTGTGTTAGCTACTCTCTCTCTCTCTTTATTTCTCTCTCGTACTCTCCATCTTCATCGTCTCCAAAATATTTTTGTTCAAACCAAAAGACCGAAGGAACCTACACTGTATCCACATCGACATCGTGTGTGCTCCACCAAAAGCCTTTGCGCCGCCGTGTGTACTTAACCATCATCATTGAGAGTGAGAGAAAAATCTTGTTATACTGTCGTCATAATTACCATTTTTTGTTTTTGAATTGTTTAACGAAACAAAATGCACAAATAGAAAATTTTAATTGTTTGTTTAACAATCTCTTATATTTACTGTGTGACTTAAAAGGAACAACAACAAAAAACAAAGTAGTTAAGTAAATTGGAACCCACCTGCTGTTGCTAGAAGAACGAGGAGAACGAACCAACAAAGAACGTCTACATCACCAAGGTAGTAGTCCTAAGAACATAGAGCTGCTGACGAAAGATTATAATACAGAGAAACAAGTACGTAAACCTAATCATACACGGGTGTGGAAAAGATAGGAAAACGGGGTCAGGGGGGCTGGCAAAAGAATGTACTTATACATAATGTAGGGAGGTAAGGGGTGGGGTTAGTACATAAAGGTAACAATAGGTTAAAATTGAATCGAATACACAACTCATATCGTTCGTTATCGATAAATAATATCTTTGGGTTTTGAAGAGAATATACATGACATTATATTTAATTTTCAAGTACTTTGCTGATATGATTTTATTATTTTATCGCATAAGTAAAAATGTCTGTCTTGGTGTTTCTTACATTTATATTTTCTCAAACCCAAAAACTAACCCATGTCTTTTAATATATTTGAACGTCCAATGAGTCAGAGCGAGAACGAGTTATCGTTACAAATCAACAATAATAATTTAAATACACCAAAAATATCTTTAGTCGGCAAAAAATAATTTCAAAAAAATGTCTCCATGTGGTGTGTGGTATGTAAAGAGAGGTCAATTGACAATGCCATGCTAAGAATGAAAACTCTCCAACTTTTTTTTTTAAATTTAAAAATGCGTACCAGTCACTTTCGATTTATACATTTTTATATACCATACTCTTTGGTTTATAAAGTTTTTAAATGACAGGCTTGAAAAATTCAATTGGTTGTTAATACTTTTTTTTTTTTACTATTTGCAACTTAATAGGTGACCATTGTAGTTGGTGTGTTATTTTTCTTCAGCTTTCGGTGATAAAATGATAGTAGTTTTCATTTTTACATTCTTGTTTTTTTGTTGTTGTATAGATATCGATGCAGTGTTGTTAGTGACATACTTTCTATAAAATTGCTTGGTTTTTCTTTTCGATAATTTATTTTGCTATAACTTGATAGTTGTAGGTATAGGAGCATTGTAAAGTTGTTATACTCAATAATTCAAAAAAAAAAAGAATTGAACTTGTGATTGCAATTTCTATTAAAACGTATAGAATATTTGACTCGGTCTTCAATTGTTGAAATAAAACACTAACAAATGAAACACTACATGATTTAAATTAAAAACACGCAAATTGTTAAAAGCATCGTTTTGTTTTAAGGTAATTTTCGACCACTTTTTAACACATTGGGAGGTATCTCAATCATAACTTGACCAATGTTGGTTTTTAAGTGCTCAAAAGTTAAACATTTATTTGCATAAACAAGTTCTTTCGCTTAGCCCCAAAAAAAAGTCCAGCGGTGTCAAATCACATGATCTTGGTGGCCAGTTGAAATGGCCACGACGAGAAATTAAAAAAGTCGGTTATCATATGACCATACCGCTCCTAATTGGCGGTGACAATCGTTCCATCGGTGTTTTCGAAGAATTAAGGTCCAATAACACATCCGGGCCAAAGCGAATTTTTGTGGATGTAATGTCCTCTCTTCAATTACTTGAGGATTCTCTGAACCCCAAATACGACAATTTCGGCAATACTTTACTTACAGCAGCGATATTTTCAGTAGTGCGATTAAATTTAAGTCTGAAGAAGAAATAAGAACAACAAAATATTCGTTTTTTCAATCTAAAATCCATACGGCAAAGGGCAACATCAAAAAGGAATGGGAAGTCATTAATAGTATTTTAGGTAGGAACATATCGAATAGCAACAATCCAATTGTACTAAAAAATGGTTAAGTTGTTTTATCGAATCCAAAAGATGTAGCGAATGAATTTAGTTCCTTTTTTGCATCTGTTGGGCATAGTTCTTTTTCTGAAAGTGTACATACTTATTTGACTGTTGCTATGAGATTATTCCTCAAGAAACAAGTTCGAACAGTTTTTTTTTGAGTCAATTACAGGACTTGAAATACTTTAAACAATAAACTCGTTAAATAATTCAACTTCTCATGGCATATATGAAATATCTAATATAATGCATAAAAAGGTTGGATTAAATTTGGTAGATATATTGACACACATTTTTAACTTAAGCATATACTCTGGAAAGTTTCCTGATGATTTAAAAAAGGTATGATAGTTCCATTATTCAAAAATGGGAGTAAAACAGATAAAGGAAATTATAGACCCATAACTTTGTTGTCTTCAATATCGAAATAATTTGAGAACTTAATTAAAACATGAATTCTGTCTTACCTTAATAAAATAAAATTTTTTAATTCCATTCAAATTTGAATTCAGGCTAGAATTTTGCTGCAATTTACAAGAAGGTTTAGATGCTAAGAAAGAGTGTGCTGGACTATTCGTGGATATTACTAAAACCTTTGACAATCGGTTTTCGTGGATTCATCTGGAAATGGCTGGAGTCTTATCTAAAAATATTAGATCACACAATGTAAAAGTTCGGTGCAGCATAAGTACGTTTAATCTTTTGGGAGTCCCAGAGGGATCCGTGCTGGGCCCAATTTTATTTTTGGTGTATATTAATTCCCTTTTTTCACTTCCTCTCCGAGATAAAGTCAGAGCCTTTGCTGATGACCTTGGAATTGCAAACTGTAGCAATAGTCCTTTGAATCTAAATTCAGATATTAACTATGATGTTCACTTGCTAAGATTTTGGTTTGCTAAACATGAGTAATTCCACCTTTATAGTAAATATCCCATATTTTCGTACGATAAGCTACAGGAACTCCTATTCCATAGCTTCCTGCAAACTTTTTAACACGCTTCCTATAGAAGTTCCTAAAATAAGAAATATTGGCGCGTTTTTTAAAGAAAAAAAAGTTATGGCTTCTGGCCGTAGGCCACCAAGAAATTGAAAATTTGCTACGTTACACTGTCTAAAATTAAACTTATGTATATAACCAAATACGATTTGTTTGCTGAAACTTAATTTTAAAAAATATTTTTTAATTTTCAAATTTATTTTTTCTAATACTATTTTTATTTTTCTAATTCATAATTTTCAATGTATAATTTATATTAATTTTTTTTCTTCCATTATATTTTTTGTAACCCCACACAAAATAAATCGATCACCACTATTTTTGAAAAATAATTGTTGTCACTAACTATTTTTATTATACAATGTTATTGTTAACTATGTCTATGCATTCGAGCGCAATGTAATATATGAATTCATTAATAAGAATAAAGAAATTATCTATCTATCTAAAACGTTGATACACAGTCTTTACAATATCTGAAACCTATTCAGTCTCTTCAAATTTCTTTACAATTTTGCCAATTGCTTGGGTAGTGGAACGATTATGTAAACCATAATCTCCTCTTAAAGCACGATTTGTGGCTGGCAGAATCACCATTTTTGTAGTTGGTTTTAACATTTTGTATGCGTTTTGCGATAGTTAAGCGATCCATTTTTGTAAATTTTACACTCTTAACCTAAAAAAAAATGGTTTAACAATTTAGTTTGAGATATTATGTCGAATTCCAGCCCTATTTTTTTGACATTCTTGTGTTTGCTTCTTGCGAGGAAATGAAAAATCCTCCAAGAGAAAATGAGTCTGGTCTTGAAAATTGCTTCTCAGAGTAGTCATTCTGAATTGGCACACATCAATCCTTACCAATACTCGCAAACAGGAATAGTTGAGAGTCGTAATCGTAAGTCTTAGGTCCTTATTTACACAATGTTAGATGTTTTTCTTTAATTTATTTCGCTTAATTTACACAATGTTAGTGAAGTTCTCAGTTAGCCACTACACTAAAAAAAACAACCAATTTAAAAATAATGGACTCGTGATCTTTATGAGTGATTAGTTTTTTTAACAATGCTCCTATAATCGATCACTTTCATTTGAATTTAATTGCCACTTTTATATTTAATGTTGAGGAAATAAAACTCTGGTTACAATTCTATAATAATTCAAGTTTTCTTTATTAATTAAAAATACGTCTTACTCTAAGCTGAGGTTGAAGGAGAAGACCAAGTCTGATCTATATCAAAATGGATGTCCCTGGGAAATCTAAGTCTTTGGTATAATTTCTAAGTTGTACCAACTTAAATAAATAAAAGGCATTACCATACAATTGATTAAATTTTAGTACAATTATAAATATTTAAATATGCTACAATATTTCCCTTCTTTTAATATCATAGACACTTTCCCCTAAGGAATGGAAATACCTATTAAAATTTGTTTGCTGTAAATCTTGTTCTTAAAAAATATGTTATTATTATTAACACACAACTTATCAGGCGTGAATATTAGTGTGTGTGACTGTAATGTCGGAAATCTTTGGTTCAATACCTACCTGTGCCACATTAATTGGAAAATCCTCCTAGAGTTATTCTTGTCATAAAAAGTGCTTTCTACCGGATTCAACATAAAAATTGTAATTCCTCTTCATTCCTGACAACATTCGCACACAGGAATGCTTGAGAGTTGTAAGTCACTAGGGCCTGGTTCTCTACAAGCGGTTGTGCTCCCTAATTTATTTTTACATAACTGAATAAACTATCTGGCCTTAATCACTCATCATGACTTGTCAAAAAAAAACCTAGACTGATCTGGAAAACAAAATCATTCACCATCATCATCATCTGACAAGAGTAACAGTCGCGTATGTATCTTCAAAGTATAACAAAAAACTACTATCAGTCACTTGACTCGTGATAGGTTATTTTATTTGTTTTTTTTTTTTTTTGTTACTTTTAAGATCTTTAATTATGTTCAAACAGTCACGCAAGTTATTTGAAAAAAATAATAATTCTTAATTGCTATTATGTAGTATGTACATATGTTATGAATTTTTGTTTTCAATGTTAGGATTTAATTATGAAGTCTAAAACTATGAATATTCTTTTATTTCTAAACGCGTGATACATTATTTAATATTTAAATTTCTTTTTGTTCAATGCAAACGAAGCGCTTATGAGAAACAACCCTTTGCACTTTGTCTCACAGTTACTTCTATGGAACGATTGTTGAATTGTTTAGGCACTTAGGTTCTGAGGTTTTAGAAAAATCATATAAGATAAGCCACTTTTGTCATTGTCAAAAGAAAAGATTGTTTCTTAAGTGTGGTTTCTTAATTGAATATCGTTTTAAAGTCATGACCAATTTCCTTGTCAAGGGTGGAATTATTTTTGACCCGTTCGAGGTTCTTTTGAACTGAGAAAAATAGTCGTGTTTCAAGCTTAAGTTTATTTCATTTATTAGACAAGCATTTACTCACATTGTGAATATAATTTTAATAATATTGGGCTTAGCACAAACCTCAAATAAGACTTTTTATAACAAAAACTCACAATTAAGAACTTGCAAAGCGCTTTTTAAACGAAAATATTTGAAGTTCAGGAAAAATAGTGACACAAATTTGAATTATGTGGCAATAGTTAAGTTAGAACTTGGCAGTACACATTTTATCCGACGGCACGGGGTTAAGGCCAGATTTGTATATAAGTTTTGCACAACATTTCAAGACATTGGAGTTCTTTTGTTGTTGTTTAAGAATGGTTTGCTTATTTATGTACATTGGGTATCTTATGTTGAGCTTTTTATTTTACCAATTCTGTCGTGTGTCACTGCCACTCTTAACCATTTAAATACTGAAAAGCAAATCTGTAGTAACTTGTTGAAACTTACATGTAAATTAAAACCCTATGAACATTATGAAGCTTAACAAAAAGTTCTATTTCAGTTTTCGTTTGTGCGTAAGATGTTTTAGGATTTGTTTGCAAGAATGTATCAGCATCCATTTTAATTATTTAATTATTGTATCAAGTCTTAAGATAAAATTCGTAACTTATTTTATTCGTATCTAGATAAAAACATAAGTGCAAATTAACAGTTCATATGTTAACCAAAATGTAAATAAAAAAAAACAAGAATTCTATTTAACTGGAATTATGCAATCATATTCTATTTAAGTTGAAAAATTTCAAGAACTGTACGTTACGTTTTCTGGCTACTTGTACTTAAGTACATTTTTCGTTGTCGTTTGTTGTATTTTGTTTTTGTGTCTTATATGATAAAATTCCAGTTTCTATGTATGTAATATAAAGTCATAAAATAAACATAATTATATAGCAGTAAATAGCACCTACCGCAAAATGCGTGAATCACGACTTGGAAGTTGGAAGTTCTTGACTGAATAATATAGATAGATTGGTGCGGTGAGTGTACTTGGTACTTGTACAGTCAATAAGCACACAACCAAGCACCTACCAACTTTAAACTCGACTTTTTTTTTAAAAATTGTAAGGTATTTGTTTTAATGTGGGACATGTTTATTTGTTTCTCTTCTTTTTTTTTTGTATTTTCTTCTATTCAATAAAATGTATTTTTCTTGTTTTGTTGGTTGTCGATAGTCGTGTGATGTTCGACGATTTTAATGGGGTTTCGTGTGCTTGTCAATGCTACTTCAAGTTTTTATTTTTATATAAATTCTGTCATGTATTTAGAAGTAATTACCGTTCAATATACATATAAATATAAAACTTACACACATACACTCATTGCAATTAGTCAGAGTTTAAGTTATTACTAAGAATGAATAGTTTTTTTTTGTAACTTAATCAATAGCTTAAGTTAGAAGCCTTTGAGATGTGCATTTTGCATATGAATAAAAGTGACAAGTTAGTTTTCTTTCCACTTAAGTACCTTTTATGTGAATTTAACGTGTATTTTTCGAAGTTTTCCAATTAAGAATAATAACTTATAAATATTGATGGGATTTGTTTTCTTTAAAATAATCACGTAATCAAGACATTTAAAATTTCTTAGCTCAATTCGGAAACCGTTTTTAGTAATTTTTGTTGACACTTTGATGAAGTCACTAGTCGAAAGTATCTAGCAGAGTGAACGGACGTTATTAATACCAATGAAATATTATTTTAGATGACATTTTTTTGCAAATGCATATCAGGTTTAATATTCAGAACATTTCTAGACAAATTGTGATTTGTGAATCATAGATAAATTGAATGGATGAGCCAATTCTTGGCTGAGAACTTAAATACTAACGATTAGCAATTTATAACTCAGTATACAAACACGAGAAAAAAAAACACCTGACAAATATGTAAACATGCTATTCGAAACCTCTTAAATTTAAACTGGTTTGCGAGCTCTTTTATATTGGCAAAATGATTCTTGTTTTAAAATCATAGGGTTAAGATTTGTTGGTAATTTCTTTATTTTCTTAACGATTTATTGTAGGTACAAACATTTATATCAATAAAAGGGTTTCATAAATTGGCTTCTATTTGACATTTACTAAGGGAAACATGTGAACTGTCAGAAATATATTCTATACATTATGTATGAATGATAATCTATAATTTTTTATATAAGCTTATAATATGAAATTTATTGAAAGCTTAAATGTTAAGTTATACTTGTATAACCTTGAATTTTTAAAATTTGAATGTCTTCCTGAAATTAAGTTTTTCACAAAAAATATAATTTGTTTATACAAAATAAATGAAATGATGATTTGATGCAAAGGTTAAGCTTAAGTTCCACATGTCATTGAATGGAACACACATTTAAAGTGGAAAGACTAAAATGATTAGTTCTTGTTTTGTCAAAAGGAAATAACCCCGATCAGTTTGTGTTTCAAAATTTCAATACTAACTAAGTGATGTCACAATATGTATGTATGTATGTAATAATTTAAACATAAATAAATAGTAGTCCATGTGGTATTTTAATCTTTTAAGCTATCGGTAAAGGAATAAATTAATGTTATATTTAATTCAGTTTTATTTATAATGTCGAATTAATTCAGTTGGAGTAAAAGTTTTTATAATGAGTTGCATTTCTTGTGGAATATAGTATAAATGTAGTATTTGATCAATTGTACGATATTATAATCATAGTTGGAATGATTCATAGAATTTTAATTTGTTTAACATAATGTTAATGATCGTTATGATTTGTTCAGTAAAGGTATTAATATTCATATGAGTGATCAGTTCGGTCGGATTAGAGTGGGATTTTTTTTATACAAACAAACCTTTGCACTTCAATGAATGTTCTTGAACTCTGGAAAGATAGTAATCAAGTAATTTTCTTATATACTTAATAAAATAAAAAGGCATATCGTTTGTGAAATGTACTTTGTAAATTACTTATTGTAGTTAGTGCAATTGATCTGTTCAAAAACTCATACTTAATAGTTGTTTCTTTCTCTGATAGATGGAGCTGGGTGAGCTTTTCTTGCTTTTACAATAGTTTCATTTACTTATGATTCATTTTAACCCCAAGAATTAATGTAGTATGCAAATCTTTTCTACTTAGGCCTGGGAGCATGAGTTTTCGGTGATACTAGCTTGTTTTTTTGTATCTGCTCATGAAAACTTCTCAACCCCTGTTGGAAAAGTCTTCTATATCAACTACTTTGTTTTTTTACGTAGAAATAGATATTTCTAATTTCTCATTTTATTTTGTTCTTGCACGGAAAGCATACGACTTCATTTGACTCCCTTTTAAAGGTACCAAGTTTTTTTTTTATATCAAGCACAGGTTTTGGAAATTTGTTTCATTTATCCTACGTGTGCAACAAGGTCTCAGGTGACCCACATACTGCTTTGAAATGGAGATTATATTTTTTGCATACTCATTTGTATTCTTTCCGCGTTCTTTCAATTAGTCGTATTTTTTTCCTTCAGATAAAATTAAAAAATAAAATTAAAAGTAGTGTATTTTTATGCCGCCGCACCGCCGAAGTCGACTTCATAGTCGTCATCTCAAACAAATATTAGCATTTTTTCACTTTTTATCTTGAAGAATACTTGTCTTAATCATAATAGAAGTGAGAAAAGAATCTAATGAGATGAAATCATTTTTATATTTTTAGCTAAAGGTGTGAGATAAGTGGTTGGCAGTAATTGCATTGAGTAATAATTCGTCATATTTTTTCTTTTTGGAAATAATAACAACAGTCGAGTTAAATTTTTATCATAATCGTGATAATGATAATAAAAAATAAGATTTTCTTTTTGGAAATTAATGAGAAGGAAGAGACGATTGTTTAGAAAGATAATCAAGGGTTTAAATATGGAAGATAATATTAAGTTGAATCTGGATAAATAAGTTCTACAGTTAGACATTTTTTTTCAACTAATTAAATTAAATATCAGCAATAAAACCACCTTCTGTATAATAATGATTGATATATCACTGACGTACAAGTGGAAGCAAGCACCTTTTAAATACGTACATTAAAACTTCCATATTACTCAACTGAAGCATCACACACGCAATGTGATGAATCGCTTGATTGAGTTTTATTTGTTTGTTTTATTTTTGTTCTCTATTTCAAGGTTAATAGGTTTTTTTTTTTTTTAAATTGTTGTTTTAAATATAGATTTAACAATAAAACCATTAAATGGCTTTTAATTATTTAAATGAAAAACAAATATCAATTAGTTAATATAGGACATCATTGAAATTCACATTTGCACATAGAAACAAACTAAATTTTGTTTTATTTTCGCATTGTTTTCGAAAAATATGGTTTCGAAATGATATATTTTTCTATATAAATTTCGTTTATTGAACCTGCTGTGAAAACCCATAACAAAAAACACAAGTTTGGGAATCTTGATCATAATTTTATTTTGAAAAATCTCTTTTTCAAATTGTTTTCAAAACAAAAATAATTTATTTTGCCTAACGGAAAGTCAAAATACAAAATTATTGGATTTGTTTTTCCAATGGGAATAATCACAAGTCTCTTTTACGAAATTCAAATAAATTAGGTGGTGCAATAATCCGCTGAGACCTAGGGTCTACGTTTCTAAGTTGTGAACAAATATTTCGAAAATCTCTTTGAATTGCCAACATTATCTATTTTGTTTATTTTACTCGCTTCTTTTTCTTCTTTCTGGAGACAAAATGTCCTCGTGTGAAAGTGGAAAGTAAAGGGTTATTTTTTTGAGGTTAGGATTTTCATGCATTAGTATTTGACAGATCACGCGGGATTTCAGACATGGTGTCAAAGAGAAAGATGCTCAGTATGCTTTGACATTTCATCATGAATAGACTTACTAACGAGCAACGCTTGCAAATTATTGAATTTTATTACCAAAATCAGTGTTCGGTTCGAAATGTGTTTCGCGCTTTACGTCCGATTTATGGTCTACATAATCGACCAAGTGAGCAAACAATTAATGCGATTGTGACCAAGTTTCGCACTCAGTTTACTTTATTGGACATTAAACCAACCACACAAATGCGTACAGTGCGTACAGAAGAGAATATTGCGTCTGTTTCTGAGAGTGTTGCTGAAGACCGTGAAATGTCGATTCGTCGCCGTTCGCAGCAATTGGGTTTGTGTTATTCGACCACATGGAAGTTTTAACGCAAAGATCTTGGTGTAAAATCGTATTAAATACAGCTCGTGCAAGAACTGAAGCCGAACGATCTGCCACAACGTCGAATTTTCAGTGAATGGGCCCTAGAAAAGTTGTCAGAAAATTCGCTTTTTTATCGACATATTTTGTTCAGCGATGAGGCTCATTTCTGGTTGAATGGCTACGTAAATAAGCAAAATTGCCGCATTTGGAGTGAAGAGCAACCAGAAGCCGTTCAAGAACTGCCCATGCATCCCGAAAAATGCACTGTTTGGTGTGGTTTGTACGCTGGTGGAATCATTGGACCGTATTTTTTCAAAGATGCTGTTGGACGCAACGTTACGGTGAATGGCGATCGCTATCGTTCAATGCTAACAAACTTTTTGTTGCCAAAAATGGAAGAACTGAACTTGGTTGACATGTGGTTTCAACAAGATGGCGCTACATGCCACACAGCTCGCGATTCTATGGCCATTTTGAGGAAAAACTTCGGAGAACAATTCATCTCAAGGAATGGACCGGTAAGTTGGCCACCAAGATCATGCGATTTGACGCCTTTAGACTATTTTTTGTGGGGCTACGTCAAGTCTAAAGTCTACACAAATAAGCCAGCAACTATTCCAGCTTTGGAAGACAACATTTCCGAAGAAATTCGGGCTATTCCGGCCGAAATGCTCGAAAAAGTTACCCAAAATTGGACTTTCCGAATGGACCACCTAAGACGCAGCCGCGGTCAACATTTAAATGAAATTATCTGCAAAAAGTAAATGTCATGGACCAATCTAACGTTTCAAATAAAGAATCGATGAGATGCGTTTTTTTTTTTTTAAAAAGTTCTCAAGCTCTTAAAAAATCACCGTTTAGGACTTTAACTTACTTACTTACTTACTTAAAGTGGCGCTACAGTCCTGTGTGAACTAAGGCCTCACCCAACAAACTTCTCCATCTAGCTCTAGGACTTTAACTGCTATCTGAAATATATCTTCAACTTTTGGCAAGAAAACAACACGGTTTGCAGAAGCCTGAGTACCGTAGAAACTTTTTTCAACTCATATTTTAAAGAATTACATATCAGACTTCAATTTCCCATTGATGATGAATTTTGAAAATTATTTGCAGTATAAATTTAAACCAACTTGTCAACAAAAAAAATATCACAATAATTTCACATCATGGGCATGCATCGTTTATTACAGTTCGACCTTAAAAAAAACAAACAAAGGTTACGAGTGTTAATTTCCGTCGTTGTTCATAAATCACCACCACACTGAGAACAGTTATTGTATAGATCTAAAACAATGTTATCTGACAGATGCAATTAAAAAAAATATATAATATTCTCTTGGAGCATCACATTTGTCGATGCGCAGCAGTATAAGCTGAATTTAAAGTCAAGCCAATCATAAATATACAGAGTTAGACGATGGCCTCAATTCCGATGCATCATAAAAGACACACTTGTCCGGTTTGTCTATCTATATATGAATTCAAGATGAGGACGACTTTTGATCCAAAATGAAAAATTAAAAACAAGTTGCAATAATTTTCTTAATCAAATCGATTTAAGTCTTTTTTTTTTTGCTGTTGTTGTTTTGTTTTGACTTTAATATTCTACTTTTTCTTATTGACGAAAACAGGAAACCGCATATGAAGACGTTCGACGTCGGACAACGGACTACGACGGAGAAGCCAATGATATTATGTACATATGGCTTTATCAATCATGGTAGTCTCAATATGGCGAAAGCTGAATCTCTGCTAAAAAAGTATCGATTTACTTTTCTCTCTTTAAAATTAATAAATCGATAGATTTTATATCGGATTGGTGCTATTGCTTTGATTGCGACAAACGCAACAACTGCAATATTGTATTACAATGTTTTATTGTTTTCTGATGGGTGATGAGAAAGGGGCGGATTTGTAGAGACAAAAAGAAAGAGGGTATAATTGTACCTCCATACACAAATAAATGGTTGCTGCAACGAACAATGTGAAGTAGGAAGAGAAATAGTCACACAGCATGACTTTCTTTCAACATACTCTACTCGTACTCGTACCTATTTAAACAACTTGGTCACAAACTTAAAAGACGAAAGCTGATCATTTGCTCAATAACGACCTCCAGCAAGTACAAACATTATTATATATGTATGTAGAAACAAGTCTCTCTTTCACTATTTATTTATTCCCATCAGACAATTAGATATATGCGGCTTTTTGTTGCATGCAGCAACAGAGTAACATCCAATATACCCCACCACTCAATTTCAGTATAGAAGATACGAGTTGTATAAAGAAAAAGTGAATTGAAATACTTGTCCACAATTTAATTCCGCTTATGATGCGATGAATTTTTTTTCGGATTTTCAATCTATGTCAAGTTTACTTAAGTGATTTTTAACAGCATCTTTATATCCGTCTATATGTGAGTTTGTGGAAAGAGAAATATAGAAGAAGAATATAGTAATAATAGATCAACAGACTTAATAGTCTATAGCCAAACCATGTACACTTGTTAAGGCGAAATGATTGACATTTTAAGGCTAGTGGGGTATAGCTCAGAGTCTATGGTCATTGGAAGCATCATTGTGATGAGATCTACTTTGTAACGTCATTTGTACATCATTTTTATGAGATCTGACTTTGTCCAGTTTGCTTGGAATTGGATTTTTGAAAGTCCATAAAGAATTAAAAGAAAATATAGATCGACACTTCTTCTTTATGGAGAAATTTCCAGAAGGCTTTTGGATGTATAAATCTTAATATTTTGTTTGACAGAAAAAAAAATGTCTAATGAGCTAAATGTGGGTTTAAGTGGTACTTAATTAGTCGTTTCTTATTAAAAATGTATTTAATAGACAATATTTCAATTGTAAATATGCATAACAATGATCTGTTTTGTTAAAAGCAAGAATTAAGGCCGCTTATGAGTTGAACAAATATAAAGCGTATCCAAAAATGACTGCAAGTTGAAGTGTAGACGATTCTTTCTTTTCACCAAAAAATTTAATAGATATAATCCCTCTAAAGTGACAATGACAATACTGAAAATTCTTACTTTTGAAAGCTTTTTCAAAATTTCATGATAGGATTTTTTATTGTAATTTTACAATTCCTAACAGAGTTAAAGAATACAATTATAGGACTTTTGAGTGTAGAGTACTAGATTCAAAAGTTCAAACTAAATTAATAATTCTCTCAAATAAAAATACAGTGTTCCACAAAAGTCATGGTACAACATACATTTTTAGTCATAATGCTTAAAATATTACACAACAAAGTAAAATTTCAAAATTTCTTATTTTATAACAACTCATTTTTATTCGCATGTTAATTTAACGACAAGAAAATGAACCATGATTGGAACAAAAAATAAAAAAAAAAATAGGTCAAAAACATGAATTTTCTTCCACAAAAGTCATCGTACACCTATAAAAAAAATTAAAAAAACATCTCAGAACATTGTTTTTGTGATTAAAAGTTACCATTTTAGTATTTAGTTGGATAGCCTTTCAGTTTTATAACGGCTTTCAGTCTGGTTTGCATTGAATAAACTAAATTTTCAGTGCAAGTTTGTCCAATATTCTGCCATTCTTTGATTAAAACTTCGGGGCGACTTTCCATTACCGCAGCATGAATTTCCTTTTGATTTTTTTTTTGCAGTTAGGTAGAGGTCTCAATAGAACATGTTTTAAATATTAGGGCGAGGAAACAACTTTAAGTCATAAAAAAAAATATTTTCTTTTTCGGACTTAACCCTACTTTTTTTGTATTGCATTTTTTGAGCCTAAAACAAGTTTTTTTTTAATTGATAGCACGGCGTACTAACAGCTAGGTATGTAAGGGGGGCATGCTGCCCCACTGCAACCCCCCTGCTTGGGGTCACTATAGGATTTGGGGTGGGTGCGAGTTTGGGTATATGCAAAGTACTTTTCCATTTGAGCACTAAAATAAAAGAAATTACCAAGAAAAAAAAAACAAGTATGGCAACACTGAACAAAAGACAGGGAAGAAATGTCAAAATCAACCATTTTTGAGTGTTTTGTATGGAAAAAAGTGAACTTTAAAAATTAATTAAAAATAGAAATAAATGTTTCCTCGCTCTAAAATTGCTATAGTTATTATTTATTTGCACATATCTATCGAATAAAAAAAACCGCGAGTCGAAATTCGTGCTGCGGTAATGGAAAGTTGAGCCAAAACTTCTTTTAACTGGGTCTTGTTATGAATGACTCGTATTTTTTTTCGAGAACATCCCACAAATGCTCAATGGGGTTCAAGTCCGGGCTTTGGGGAGGGGTTGCTAATAGGTGGGGAGTGTTGTAAATTAGCCACATACGCACTTTTTGGGCAGTGTGTTTGGGGTCATTATCTTGTTGAAAGTAGTAATTATTTAAAAGACCCAGTTTTCTCGCACTTTCCTTTAAGTTCTCTATGAGAATATTAAGGTAAACATGTTGGTCCATGGTATTTTCTATTAAGACAAGATTTCCGACCCCAGATGCAGCCATACAGCCCCATACCATTACTCCTCCACCACCGTGTTTTACTGTCTTAATCGTATTTTTCGGATTTAAGGCTTCCCCTTGCTTTCGCCATACTTTAACACGACCATCCGAGCCAAATACGTTGTACTTGGATTCGTCTGAAAAAATTACCTTGCGCCAAAAGTCGGGAGTCTCATTTACGTACTGTTAAACGCAAGCCTCTTTTTTCTATTAACTTCACTGATTAACGGTTTCCTTCTAGGTACACGAGAGTTAAATCCGGCTTCAACGATGGCGCGTCGCACAGTTTCAGGATGAACTTTTTTATTATTATACTTTTCAAGCTCTCCACTTATCTTACGCGCACTTATAAATGGATCTTGGGCTACCAAGTGCTTGATTTTTGTCTTATCCCGGGAAGTGAGTTTTGAAGCTTAATAACGTTTTGAACAGTAGAACGGCTTCTAGAAATAATTTTTGAAATTTCGGAGTACGATTTGTTTTGATTTTGATGAAGATCATTACCAAGCGCCTTTCTTCTAGTGTAAGCTCCTTTCCTCCCATTTTCTTGACTCTTTTTCAACAGAAATTACACAGAAAATTAAAAAGATCTAGCTCAAATAATGGCTTCACGTAAACATAAAAAGAATTTACCGTTGCTTAAAAAAATAAAAGAGTTGCCAAGTGTATCATGACTTTTGTGGAAGAGAATTCAAGAGCTTAACGTAATTATTATTTATTTAGTATATATTTATGGCAAAATGTTTCCTTTCTTGTTATTGAAATTATGAACAAATGTTAATCTGCTAAAATTAAGTTGAAAATTTGTGAAATTTTGGGTTACTGTTAAATATTTCAAGCTTTGTACTTAAAATGTTTACTGTACCATGAATTCTGTGGAACACTGTATGTTGAAAAACTGTCAAACATTTGGAATAGAAAATTGTTTTTTACGCGTTTGGTATACAATCATTTTAAGAAAAAAAGACGTCCCATATTTTTTTAGAGGAGAGAGTTACATATGTGATGTTTCCCTAAGAAACATCTTAATCTATTCCAACACACAATCTAAGACAAAGTCATGTGATGACTTGCATGGGTTGCCTTTTGAAATATGGTCAGGTCAGGGCATTGTATCACGAAATTTTAAAATCAATTTCCAAACTAATAAATTATCTAATCCAACTTCCTCATTTGGAATTCTGTCAAATGTATAAGACATGAATATGTGCAAGTAACATCAACTCGAAGTAATCAATCTATAATTTCAGTTGCTGTCCAATATCGTTATAACAATTACATCATTTATTTACTCATATATTTAAAAAAAAAATACATCAATATCCGGTGTGTCATATGCAAAAACATCAGACAAAAAAATATTCCCACAAAAATAGCGACCTTAAACTTGCTATTGTAAATAGAATACACAAAGTATCTATATAAAAACTTAAGCATATGGATAGTTTCTAATGAATACAATTTGTTTCTGTAAATATTCAACAAAACACAAAAAAAAGTATTCTATCGCCCCCTATCTAGAAGTTGGACACGCTTTTATTATTTATTTCTTTGAATGCTCGCCAAAAAAAAAACTATACAACTCATTCTAATGCTCAACAAGCAGGCTGTTAGTATACTTTTCCCTTTATGCCCGCTCCTAGTCCAAATTGATCGCGTCAAAAATTAATCGAAATAGCAATTAAAACAAATTAGAGGGGAAACCAAATACTGTATATGCAAAACATATGTATACAACAGTAATTTATGAATGAAAAACTACGACTAGAACAGAAGAAACGTTTATTTTTAATCTTAATGCCTCTGACCTTTAGCTGGCAAGAGTAAAAAATAAACCGAGGGATGAATAATTCTAATTTTTTTTTCAAAATCAAAAGAGTAAGCTAGTATGGACTTTCGTTTAGACTATTTTTATCTCATTTCTATAAACTGAATGTAGCTATAATATTTATAACAAGTGGGGGTGTTTTGGTAGATTTACCGAAATATACAATAAATAAAAATAAATTATTAATAAATTTGTATTTTTTTTTTGCTGGTGAAGGCTAAAACTTCTATATTTTTAAGTTTAAGCTCAATCTTGTTTTTGGCAGGACATTGACCACAAAAAGTTTTGAACTATGAACTGTCAAAAGAAATATTTGAAATGTTTAAGCTGAACTGAACATTGCTGCAATTCTTCTTGTGACACTAGTTCATTAAAATCAATTCTTAAATTTTAAAATCTTAAAATCAAGGTTATTGCATTGCTTAAATATTAATTATTGGTTGGCAACACTGTTGTGAAAGTGATTGGATCAATTTTCATATCGCTCCTGCGAATTTTTAAATTCAAAATAATAATTAACTCACATAATTCTTACATTTTAGTCTTTCAAGTTCTTTTATAAGTTTATCGAAGAAAAGTGTAAAATATTCAGGTAAAATAAATAGTTTAAGCTTTAAAACAAATCCTTTAGGCTTTTATCTGAGTCACATGACTGACCAAAAAAGAAAATTAAGCCAAACGTCACCAGAACAAAACTACACCTGCAAAAAATCCGTGTCACTTGAATTCAAAAAAAAATATCAACAAACAACGAATCATGTCCATTTCGGAAGCTGATCTACAAAGGATTAAAATGATAGTCGATCTTTCACTGAACACCGAATTACCAAAAGCAACCGCCAACTTGGCCACCAAAGACGATGTACAAACACAAAATGCTGAGATCGACTGTTTAAAAAAACAAAATGAAGAACTGAGCCTAAAAGTCCAACGTTTCGAATTCAAATCGAATATTTTAGAGGAGGAACTTGAACTTCAAAGTCGCGAAATTACAATCCCCAACGAAAATGTTGATCTTCAAGAAAAGGTTCAAAGTATCACGCGCCTTCTATTAGGAGAAACCCATTATTTATTTATATTAAACTACCACTTTGCGGAACCTTGGGTAACCAACGATTGCTTGGACAAGAAAATCTCGGCTTCTGAAATATATGCTGCTATTCACAGAGCGAAAAATTGAAAAGCCCCGGGCGAAGATGGAATTCCATACGAATTTTTCAAGAACGCTCCTTCGAGCTTCATCAACCAACAGAGGATCCTTTTCAATAAAGCGTTTCAAAATGAGGACATCCCCAGTTCATTTAAAAAGTCAGTGATCTTCCCGATTCACAAAAAGGAGGTCTGGACCTGGTTCAAAATTATCGAGGAATCTCTTTTATAAATGTTATGGCGAAATTGTTTTGTGGGGTTCTTGCAGGCAGATTGGAATCATGGGTTGACGTCAACAATATTCTTTCCGAATTTCAAGCTGGTTTTAGGAAAAACTATTCAACCACCGACCACATTTTCTCAATAACTTCGATTGTCAAAGCTTTCCAAGCCAGGAACAAGAAGGTCTACGCATTCTTTGTAGATTTTAAATCAGCTTTTGATTTGGTGAATCGTAATGCTCTCTTCTATAAGCTCTCGCAAATAGGTATTTCAACTAAATTTATCCATGTTATAAAAGAAATGTATTTTGATTCTCAAGCATCTGTCTGGGATAGGTCAGTTTATTCAAAATGGTTTCCAACAGACAATGGTGTCAAACAAGGATGTCTCCTCAGTGCCGTTTTGTTTTCACATAGTGAATTTTCTTCTGAAAACTCCAAGCTATGCTTTATACATAGAAACAGGTCTTTCTAAACTGTTTGCCAGTACATTAAAGACTCAAGCGGATTATATCGTAAACATTTTTAAACCAGATGAGGGCCTATTCAAGAAAATGCTGCGTTACGAAATAAGAAATGAGGATTAGTGGATGAGGAAATGGAAAAATATGGCAATCAGTTTTGATGAAGAAGTTTTAATTGAAGAAAGAAACTTGGTTGATTTGAAGGAGAAGCTCTATCGCATAATTGGAAAACACGAAACTCTGTTCGGGATGGTTTTAAAGCTACTGCTCGCGAGTCCCTCAGTAGAGTGTTGTACTCCAAACTCAATATGAGCTTAAATCAAGCAAATTACTTCCAAGACTCACTCAGAAGAAAACGGCACCAGGAATACGCGACGAAATCAATGAAATCCGGCAAGAACCATTATCTGTATCAACGATACAACGAAGGCTAAGGCATGCTGGACTTTTTGGGCGCGTTGCAGTGCGGAAACCACTTCTACGGCCCCAAAACAAGATCAAACGGTTGGAATGGACCAAAACTCATAAGGATTGGACAGATGAAGACTTCAACAGAATCTTATGGAGCAATGAGTCCAAGTTTGAGATATTTGGCTCTAATCGCAAAGTGTACGTCAGGCGCAGTGCTGAGCAGAAGATGCTACCAGACTGTTTTTCCTTCGATGGAGCAGGAGATCTAACACGAGTGATCGGAAGAATGGATGAAGAAGTCTAAAAAACGATATTGGAAGACCACGTTTTGGTATCTGGACTCATTAATCCTTGAAGGTTTTGTATTCCAGCAAGACAATGACCCGAAACACACTTCAAAACTTTGCCGGGGATACCTCAAACAAAAAGAAGATGAGAAAATTCTAAAAGTAATGGTATGGGCACCGCAGTCTCCAGATATTAACCCCATTGAGCTTTGACAGAAATGTCCGGAATCACCACATAACATCGGAATCTGCTCTTTGGGAAACTCTACAAAATTGCTGGAATAATATTCCACAAGAAAAAATACAAAACCTTGTAAGAAGATTGAACAGAATTGTAAAAAAATTATTGAATTTAAAGGAGGGTTTTTTGATGAAAACTCAATTTAGAGCTTTTATTGGTTTTTTAAATAAATAATTTATGTTAAGAATAAAACTAGTTTATATTTTTCTATCATTTACAACTAGACATGCTCTTCACTTTTTTCACGTATTAACTTTTTTCCTTAAACTTCAGTTTAGGGGTTAAAACTCGATATTTTTCAAATTTCGGAGGTGGTCTCAAACTTTTGACCGGTAGTGTATATCGTTTTCTAAGGCCAACTGTCTACTATAAACTATAACATACACCCTGATTTCGTTACAGATCTTAAAACAGAGTACCTACATACGTCTAGCGATATCGTCGTTGTTATGGTCTTTTCCACATTGGAACCAACTTTTATTTTATTTCAATGATTTTATATAGTAAACGGTGATTTTTTAAGAGCTTGAGAACTTTAAAAAAAAAAACGCATAAAATTTGCAAAATCTCATCGATTCTTTATTTGAAACGTTAGATTGGTCCATGACATTTACTTTTTGAAGATAATTTCACTTAAATGTTGACCGAGGCTGCGTCTTAGGTGGTCTATTCGGAAAGTCCAATTTTGGGTAACTTTTTCGAGCATTTCGGCCGGAATAGCCCGAATTTCTTCGGAAATCTTGTCTTCCAAAGCTGGAATAGTTGCTGGCTTATTTGTGTAGACTTTAGACTTGACGTAGCCCCACAAAAAATAGTCTAAGGGCGTCAAATCGCATGATCTTGTTGGCCAACTTACCGGTCCATTCCTTGAGATGAATTGTTCTCCGAAGTTCTCCCTCAAAATGGCCATAGAATCGCGAGCTGTGTGGCATGTAGCGCCATCTTGTTGAAACCACATGTCAACGAAGTTCAGTTCTTCCATTTTTGGCAACAAAAAGTTTGTTAGCATTGAACGATAGCGATCGCCATTAACCGTAACGTTGCGTCCAACAGCATCTTTGAAAAAATACGGTCCAATGATTCCACCAGCGTACAAACCACACCAAACAGTGCATTTTTCGGGATACATGGGCAGTTCTTGAACGGCTTTTGGTTGCTCTTCACTCCAAATGCGGCAATTTTGCTTATTTACGTGGCCATTCAACCAGAAATGAGCCTCATCGCTGAACAAAATTTGTCGATAAAAAAGCGGATTTTCTGCCAACTTTTCTAGGGCCCATTCACTGAAAATTCGACGTTGTGGCAGATCGTTCGGCTTCAGTTCTTGCAAGAGCTGTATTTTATACGGTTTTACACCAAGATCTTTGGGTTAAAACTTCCATGTCGTCGAATAACACAAACCCAATTGCTGCGAACGGCGACGAATCGACATTTCACGGTCTTCAGCAACACTCAAAAACAGACGCAATATTCTCTTCTGTACGCACTGTACGCATTCGTGTGGTTGGTTTAATGTCCAATAAAGTAAACTGAGTGCGAAACTTGGTCACAATCGCATTAATTGTTTGCTCACTTGGTCGATTATGTAGACCATAAATCGGACGTAAAGCGCGAAACACATTTCGAACCGAACACTGATTTTGGTAATAAAATTCAATGATTTGCAAGCGTTGCTCGTTAGTAAGTCTATTTATGATGAAATGTCAAAGCATACTGAACATCTTTCTCTTTGACGCCATGTCTGAAATCCCGCGTGATCTGTCAAATACTAATGCATGAAAATCCTAACCTCAAAAAAATCACCCTTTATATAAAAAATCAAATTGCTTTTTTCCACACCCATCAAATTCATCCACATTGTGTTCAAAAGAAACAGTTACCAGTTGGTCTGGATCTCAAGCAAACATAATATTTTTGACGAATAAATGTATTTTGTAGCCTGCAGCGAAATGGTGAATTTGACTGTAATGTCATCGTCAGACAGCAAAATATTTTTGCTATTAAGAGTAATGTCCCTTGTCAAGAGTGAGATAATCTCATGAGTATTATTTCTTCTCATAAAAAACCCGTTTCCTTAGTCGTTCCAAAGGCTGACTGTTGAATAAAAATATCAAGCAGGTCTCTTTGACTTCTAATGGATAGAAACATCTTAGGAACCCAACCTAAGGAAAAGGCGAGTAGTCTAGACTAGAAGGAAAACACTAGGATCACATTATTTGATGAATCATACTGAAGGGATGCAATAGATCCATTTTCATATACACATGTACAGTGGTGGAAAACTAATTAGAAACAATGAAAAGAGTAGACATATGCACTTTTCTTATCATTGTTTATGCTCTTCACACACAAAAAATGATAAACGGTAAAATACAGTTCTCTTTTTGCTGCTATTGTGGAGCATGTTTTTAGTTTGCAGGTTTCATAAACTGTTAATTTGTTAATATCGGCAATTTAAACCAGCTTACAAAAGAATATTTGAAATGTAAGCTTGGAAAAATAATTATAAACAGTGAGCAAATATTGAAGAAGTGATATTATTTAACGGTAAATCTTTGGCGCTACATTTTTGTTTGTTCAAATATCTTATCTTTACTATCTAGTTCAAAAAAAATGGGTAAAAACAAGAGCTGCACACCAGAGCTAAGGAAGATAATTATCCACAAGTACTGCAAGGAAAAAGCTACCATGGATAACATCGCCAAGGATTTGCTTTGCTCCAAAAAGATGGTGTATGGAGCAATTAAGGGAGACAGGCAGCACGAAAACTCCCAAAAGGAAAAACCGTACAAGAAAAACAACTGCCAAAGAAGATAGACTTATTTGTAGGCTTAGCAAGGCCAACCCTTTTTGCGACCAGCAAGGAAATTCATTCAGCTGTGTCATGCCAATTAAGTACAGGAGTAACGTCTAGGACAATAAGGAATAGATTGCTGAAAGTAGGTTTGCGGGGTTGCACTGCTCAAAAAAATTTAAAACGTTGATTAGCATTTGCCAAGGAACATGGACAAAAACCATTAGCATTTTGGAAAAAAGTATTCTGGAGCGATGAATCAAAATTTAATATGTTTGGATCTGATGGTAAAAGATATGTAAGACGCCCAATTAACAAAGAACTCGATCCTAAGTATACCATCAAAACGATCAAACATGGTGGTGGAAATGTGATGGTTTGGTGAGCCTTTTCGTGGCATGGCGTTGGTCCTATTGTGCGCATCGATGGCCGAATGGATCAGCAAATGTATAAAAACATATTGGAAAATGTTATGGAGCCATATACTTTTGATCATTTGCCAGTTTCATAAATTTTTCAACAGGATAATGATCCTAAACACACTTCACGTTTAGTGAAGTCTTGGTTTGAGGAAGAAAACATCAATGTTTTAAGCTGGCCAGCACAAAGCCCTGATCTCAATCCGATCGAAAACTTGTGGGCTGACGTTGAGAGAAGTTTGGGAGTCAAAACTTCCAAAAACTCAAATGAGCTCTTCAAAAACATAGAAGAAGCTTGGCGGAATATCCCACTTCAACGCTGTCAAGATTTGGTAGTTAGAAACGGTGTGCAGCTGTAATTGCTAATAAGGGTTACCCCACAAAATATTGATTTTTTCAATCGAACAAAGGTATTTTGAAGTAGAAAATATAATTTCTTTACCTTTTATTTGTATTTTTCTTTTTCAGTGAACTGATGTTTCTAATTATTTTTCCACACTTTTATTTTGTTTTTTTTTTTTTTTCGAATATAGTGCTATTTATGTTATAGTTTTTTTTAATAACTTTTTCATAAGTTTATATAAAATAACATTGTTTTTGTTATTTGTTAATATTTATTTAGTTTTAATAAGGTTTTCTACCTTTTGTAAATAAAAAAGTAAAACGAAAAGTTTGTTTCTAATTATTTTTCCACCACTGTATGTAATTTTCACTTATATGCTTAGTTGAACATACATTAATATGAAAGTGCTATACAATCACTCCGGGTTTCATTGGAAAAGCTCACCTGTCCCCAGGTTAAAACAACATTAACAATAGCTGGAAAAGATATTTGTTCTTAAAAATACAAAAAATATTGGCATATCATTTATTATTTATAAGCATTTATCCAAAGAAAATATTATCTAACTTAATTAATTGTCAAACTAAGCAACCGATTGAACTTTACCTGTTCTTGAACTATTCTTCATTTATTGTTTTTGTATTCTACTCATATATTATTTTATCGCTTTTTTGTTACATCATAACGAGCACTAAGTTTCCATATTAACTGAAGAGGGAAAAAGAAACCGTAATATAAAATTTACATAATTTAAAAAAAACTCGTTCTTAAAGCATTTTTTTGTTAACGTCTCTTGTAACGTTGGTGTATACATAATATATATAAGAATAAGTACTTATACCTGTAAAATGTCTTATTAAACGAGTCATTTTGTACTCATTGTTGATTTAATCTTGTTTTTTTAACAACTGAGACTTAAGTATATAGCATAACAACGGTATCCAAATTAATTTAAGCTTATTTAATTAGACTTTTTGACAAGATAATTACTGTAAAAAAAAAACTTGTTACTTAACTGAAATATTTCACACCTGTTAACCGAAGAAAATTGTTTAGGAGCATATGTGAGTACACGTATATCCATACAAAAACACAATTAATGACGTAATTATAAACTTCTAAGATTGATGTCATTCATAGAACGATAGGAGCAAGTATTTTATATTTAAGTAGAAACTGTACCATAAAATAACCAGCACAAGTGGTATTGTTTTTTTTTTTAATTGGAAACATTCTTAAACTTTGCTCATGATCAACTTACAGAGTCGTTACATATCCCCATAAACCTATAATGTAAATGATATCTGTTTCCTTAATTATAATTTATTAATCTGTAGGTAACTTACCTACACGTGAGGTGATTAAATAACAATCAAAGTAAAGATAAAATAATAATTATAAAAGCATAGCGCTTGGATATTCAACCTTGACCCATTTGCAATTATTATTTTTATTTACCAATTAGCTTATTTGATTTACTTTTAATCATCTTTAATGATTTAGATAACGAACAGTAAAGCCCAAATTAAACGAGGCATGATAACCTTCTACTACAATTGCAATTATGAATAAACTTCCTGTTAGTTTGTTTCTACCTACTTTTTTTTACATCTTAATTAAACTGCGAGAGGGGTTACTATGACATTAAGTTTTTATTATTAACTATTACTTTTCTATAACAAATAATCAATCAAATAATAATATTTGGGCCAATTCTGTTTTGTTAAGAGTCAACATGTTGTTCAATCCGTTTTCAAAATTGGAAAAAAGTCATCGCTTACAACCAAATAGCCAAATTTTGACAAGCAAATGGAGGCAGAGAATTGTAAAATTTTAAATTTTGCACAAATCTCAAAAATCTCACAAATGAAATTTGAAATCAATTTAAAATTGATGTAGACTTCTTTGTGTTGTGGAATCTGACACGAATGAGATTTTAACATCCTTCACTTTCTAGTATTGAAACAATTTAATGTAGATTATTTGAGTTTGGAATGTATTTTCCAGTGACAGTTTGACAGCTAGCAAATGAAATTGCATTAAGAGAATGGTCAGATTCAGACAACAAAATGACTTAATTTTAACCGAGGCAGCTGCCTAGTTTCTTAGGTGTCAAAATTTTCACACTCTCAATCTTACTTTACCTCTCAACTCTAACTCATCGTGTTAGAATTTCCAAAAAGACTTCTAAGGCAAGCTACAAGTCCATCACGATTTATATTTTGTATTGTAAAGACATGACTAATTCTTTTGCAAATCTGACAGGGGAACCTTTTAAACAAGACATTAACTGGAGATATGAAGAAAATAAGTTTTTTGCAGAGTAATAAAGTTCCAGCTTTCAGTCAAAAACATGATCAGCTCTTATTTTGACATAAGTGGACTTGAATTGATAGTTAGGGAAATTTTTTTTAAACTAACGTTCAAGTCAATTTTCTAATAAGCCGTCTTAATTAGAAGACAGCAGGTCAATCAGATACTTAAAACTTGTTGTTCCTTTAAGTCATTTAACTTGTAATTTGTAATTTGCCAACAACTTTATGATGTTGCAAAGTAAATGATTTTGCTTTTAATTTAAGATTTGCAAATTTTTCAAGAAATTAAGGCTTACACAAATGCCAATTCACTTTTTATGTCAGTTTGATAATAAGAATTCGATTTTGAAAATGGTGTTAAGGCATTTTCGAAATACATAATTCATATCAAGCCCATATACGAGGGGCGTTCAATATATTCTCGGTATCGATATGAAAGAAAATGCGAATTCAATTTAAATTGTTTTTATTTTTCAATATAATCTCCCCCAACATCAATGCATTTGTTACATCTTGAGATAAGCTTTTTTAAACCCTCAAAAAAATAAGTTTTCTCTTTCCCTGCAAAATACCCATTTATTGCCGACTTGAGTTCTTCATCATCCGAAAATCTTTTTCTACGAAGACATTTTTTCAAATCCGGAAACAGGAAGTAATCACTAGGGGCAAGGTCTGGACTATAGGGTGGATGTTGAATTTCTTCAAAACCACAATCTCGCACAGCAGCCTTGGAAACTCGCGCCGTGTGAACAGGAGCGTTGTCATGAAGAAGCAACACACCCGCTGCGAGTTTACCCCGTCTTTTCTTTTTAATTTCCTCCCGCAAATTATGCAAAGTGGAAGCGTAGGATTTGGCGTTGATGGTTTGAGTCCCAAAAAACTGTAGCCATGAGCTTCCCGGCAGACGGAGTGACTTTGAACTTCTTCGGGGGGTCTGTTCCTTTTTTATGGCACTGCATGGACTCTTGTTTGCTTTCAGGGTCATAGTGGTAAACCCATGTTTCGTCCCCAGTAACAATCCAATGCATAACACCGTCCGCGTTCTCACTACACATCTCCAAAAGCTCTCTACAGCATGCGATTCTCACTTTTTTCTGAGGCGCTGTGAGCATTCGTGGCACACACCTTGCACTGACCTTTGAAAGGTTAAGATGGTCATGAAGGATGGTGTGAATGGTACCAGTCGAAAGCTTGGTGATCTCTGCCATCATTTTCACCTTTATTCGGGCATCCTCGAGAACAAGTTTTTCGACTTCTTTGATGCTTTCTCCCGTACAAGCACTAGCCGGGGCGCCGGAGCGGGGGTCGTCTTCAATGCTTTCTCTGCCTCTCTTGAACTCACTTGACCAGTTTTGCACAGTTGATAATGAAAGTGCGGAACCCTGGTAAACTGCCACCATTTCTTCATGAATAGTTTTTTGACCTTTTCCTTGCTTAGTGAGAAATTTAATTACAGCGCGATGCTCAATTTTCACCATCATCGTCTCAGTTGCCATTATGATTCTGTTTAAATAGAGATTTAACGGTGAATAATAATCACATTTATATGAAATTTTACATGAATGCACTAAAATAATAGTATTACTTGATAAATAAGTCAATTTATATATATAACCACAGCTTCACCCCGATACCGTGAATATATTGAACGCCTCTCGTATTTCATTTGAAGTGCAGCAACCGAACACAAATTTAAATACAAAATTGACAGTTCGCATGGACACCGACACTACTGTCATTAAAATTAAAGAACTATAAAACAGTGACAACAAGAAAATCAATTTTTAATCAAGTCTTATTACGAAAAAAATCTATTTTTTTTTTTTTGAAATAGAAATTGACAATAGATATCAAAATCACCAGTTTAAGAAAAGAAAGAAGGTTTACAAATTAACATTTTCATTATTAAAATAAAATTACTCAAAAACAAGTGTACAGTGAATCAAAAAAGTCTGCGTACAAATAAAACAAATGGAAATAACTTAAAAATTCCGCTTTATTTTAGGAATATCTTAATGAAATATGCTTCCGTGTTTTATTTAATTTTATGTATTCTTACAAAATAAAAATTAAAGCTTATAAACAAATTCACAAAAAAAGATATTTACAAAAAATTAAAACACTAACAAAATTTGTCCCAAAAAAGTCTGCGTACGACACTGTATTTTTTAACTTAATACCTTGTTTGGTATCCCTTAGCGCTAATAACAGCTTTAAGTCGATTTTTCATGTTAGAAACAAACTTCTTTGTATCGTCAGGTGTAATTTTATTCCACTCTTCCTGCAAAACTGAGCCAAGAACAGCTTGCGAAGTAATGTTATGTTGGCTTCCTCCAAACCATGGTACGGCCATCGGATTTAAACAAATTGAATTTGCTTTCGTCACAAAACATAACTGTTTTCCAAAACTCGTCTGGTTGTTTAATCCAGTCCTTTGCAAACACTAAACGCTTCTTAGCGTTCACTTTTGAGATTTGCGGCTTCCGTCTTGCGATTCTACCATGAAAATAATTTTTTTCTTAGAACAACTCTTACTGTCTCTGGATTAATGTTCACATCAAAATCTCGTAAAATTCCCGACGCGATTTTGGGAGCACTTATTTTAGAATCCGACTTAACCTGTCGCAGTATGTGGTGTTCTAAACGCGTGGTTACCTTTTTAGGGCGCCCTGATCGTGGTTTTACTTTTAAAGTTTTTTTCACCACTCTTTGGACAGAGGAATGACTTCTGTGAACAATATCACCAATTTTTCGTAATGTAGTCCCCTTGTACAACAAGCTCAATAATAATTGACCTGGTATCCATAGGAATTTCACAATTTTTTCGACTCATTTTAAAAATTAGCTCTATCACAACTATTTTTCACTTTATCAACTCAAATTATAATAATTTTCAGCTTTGCTAACTCAAATTTTCAACTGATAATTATATAAAGAAGCCAGCAAAACACAATTGACAAGATAACAGTTAATTTCTCGTTGCACTTCACAATTGTTTCTAAGTAAGAACAGTGTCATGTGCAGCCTTTTTTGGGACAAATTTTGTTAGTGTTTTTTTTAATATCTTTTTTTTTTATAAGCTTTAATTTTTATTTTGTAAGAATACATAAAATTTAATAAAGCACGGAAGCATATTTCATGAAGTTATTCTTAAAATAAAGCGGAATTTATAAGTTATTTCCATTTGTTTTATTTGTACGCAGACTTTTATGATTCACTGTATATGCATATAAACGGTAATTTTTTAAGAGCTTGAGAACTTTTTTTAAAAAAAAAAACGCATAAAATTTGCAAAATCTCATCGATTCTTTATTTGAAACGTTAGATTGGTCCATGACATTTACTTTTTGAAGATAATTTCATTTAAATGTTGACCGCGGCTGCGTCTTAGGTGGTCCATTCGGAAAGTCCAATTTTGGGTAAGTTTTTCGAGCATTTCGGCCGGAATAGCCCGAATTTCTTCGGAAATGTTGTCATCCAAAGCTGGAATAGTTGCTGGCTTATTTGTGTAGACTTTAGACTTGACGTAGCCCCACAAAAAATAGTCTAAGGGCGTCAAATCGCATGATCTTGGTGGCCAACTTACCGGTCCATTCCTTGAGATGAATTGTTCTCCGAAGTTTTCCCTCAAAATGGCCATAGAATCGCGAGCTGAGTGGCATGTAGCGCCATCTTGTTGAAACCACATGTCAACCAAGTTTAGTTCTTCCATATTTGGCAACAAACGATAGCGATCGCCATTCACCGTAACGTTGCGTCTAACAGCATCTTTAAAAAAATACAAATACAATGATTCCACCAGCGTACAAACCACACCAAACAGTGCATTTTTCGGGATGCATGGGCAGTTCTTGAACGGCTTCTGGTTGCTCTTCACTCCAAATGCGGCAATTTTGCTTATTTACGTAGCCATTCAACCAGAAATGAGCCTCATCGCTGAACAAAATTTGTCGATAAAAAAGCGGATTTTCTGCCAACTTTTCTAGGGCCCATTCACTGAAAATTCGACGTTGTGGCAGATCGTTCGGCTTCAGTTCTTGCACGAGCTGTATTTTATACGGTTTTACACCAAGATCTTTGCGTAAAATCTTCCATGTGGTCGTATAACCCAAACCCAATTGCTGCGAACGGCGACGAATCGACATTTCACGGTCTTCAGCAACACTCTCAGAAACAGACGCAATATTCTCTTCTGTACGCACTGTACGCATTCGTGTGGTTGGTTTAATTTCCAATAAAGTAAACTGAGTGCGAAACTTGGTCACAATCGCATTAATTGTTTGCTCACTTGGTCGATTATGTAGACCATAAATCGGACGTAAAGCGCGAAACACATTTCGAACCGAACACTGATTTTGGTAATAAAATTCAATGATTTGCAAGCCTTGCTCGTTAGTAAGTCTATTCATGATGAAATGTCAAAGCATACTGAGCATCTTTCTCTTTGACACCATGTCTGAAATCCCGCGTGATCTGTCAAATACTAATGCATGAAAATCCTAACCTCAAAAAAATCACCCTTTACTACCTAGACCTACCCTCTACTGTATTGTGAAGTATTTTTTCTTTGTTTTTTGACATCTTAACATTTTTCAAGATGAATATTGTGTTGACAGTTTAATTTCGAATTTGTACTTTTGTCTCAGGAATTTCCATTGTGAAAAGACAATGCCTGTCACTTTCTCTATCGTCGTTTCCTTGCATTTAAGATAATGTTCCTTCTTTTTGTTTTTTTTTCTGTGTTAAATCACTTAATTGTGTGTTAAATATTCTTCCAAAATCGGCAAGACTATCTTTCAATGTTTCCTCTCAAATCTATTTATAGACTTTTATCGTGTCTGACATATTCTCACTTTTTTTCCTTCTTGTTTTCGTTTCGACTGCCATCGTCATTCTCATTTAGTGTATAGGCAGGCTTGTCTGCCTGCCCCACAGCCACACTCCCCATTTTTCATTGCATTGTTTACTTCGCATAAATCACAAAGTGGAATGTTCAAATATGTGTCAAGTTTAATCGGTTTTATTCTGTACGATGATGCCTATATACTCGTAGATTTAGTTGTACATAAAACGTCAAATTCTTCGAATTATTTAACCGACAACTTCCACAGAATTTGGTTATCAAGTTGGGTTAAAAATGACTAAATGATAAAACAAAAAACCCCACGGTCACAGAAACATATTATTGTAAGTGATGTTTAATTTTCTGTTGTGGTTTTGAATGACATCATTGTTAAATGCCTGTTTTGGGAATCAATCCTTCTCAATAGAATATATTTTTATTGTATGAATTTTAAAAATCTTGCATTGAGTCTTGATTTGTTCTACCTCAGAAACCTTGACACTGCTTGGCACCACCAAATATGTCATAGTAAAAATGTTCCTTTTGAAATATAAAATAATAAAAATATGTACATATAGTAATTGTTATTACTCGTATGCTGGCGTCATTTAAATCACCCGTTTTTTTCATTTTTTTATTTTTTTAAATTTGAATACATTTTAAGTCAAAACTTTGACAAGTGGTTTACCCCTGGTTCAAAACACGTTCAAAATACTAATAAACGATGCTCGTGTTTACATTGCAATTTATACGTTCATCGAAAGCAATTTTTATGAGCGTTTTAATGGACACATGGTGAGTTCAAGTGTAAACATCGCGAGTGCAGCAGTTGAATATGAATATAAATCATTTTTATTACTATATTTTTATTATTTGCTGTAGCTTTAATTGTAAGATGAATGACGTCGTCGTTTTCTGATTGGGAGATGATATTTATGAAGGTACATACATAATATTGATGTTGACGATTAAAGTATTATTCAATTGTGATGCTTATAAACATACGCATCGCATCTCAGGTTAGAAACGACGACATTTCGTGACTTTTTAGCCTTGTAAATTACATTTAAAATTATGAGGCCTTGATTCAAGTTGATAGATGTTACTAAGTTTAGTTCACAGTGTATAATCCAGGTACGATAGTTAAGAATTTTAAATTTTGACAGAAATTTTAATGTTAAAATTTGATATGTAAATTCTTAAGTTTTCATTTATTCCTCATAAGTGTCTACCAGAAGTTCAATACAGTACGCAAAGTTTCAGTGACTCACAAGTGAGTGTATAAAAACAATTAATAAACAATTACAAAATTAACAACACCTTTCCATAAGGTCAGAACTGAAATATTCAATTTTACTAACCTTGAACAATTAGAATTTTATTTCGTTAAGGCAAAACTAATTATAATGTTTAATTTGTTGTTCATTTTCAATTTACATATAAATATTTGAAAAAAATGTATTAAATTGTTACTTATTTTCTTTTCGGCCGTTCCATGGGCTTAAATACTTAATTAGGTCCTCAGACCTATGGGCATAGGGCCTCTTCTACGCCTACGCGACATCGTGTACCGTTTCCAGAGATGTGTTTCAGCTCCCTCCAACTCTTGCCTAGTGACACTGATTCCGCCTCGATTCCGCGGCAACTGTCGACGATCATATCACATGAAATGTATTGACGCCCCTTATAGTACTATTAAGCTTTTCAAGGAAAGGAAATCTTTTTACTTTTTCTGTGACGAGTGCGATCCGTTTGCACAGATTAACATTACTCGCGACATAATACAAAACAAATATAATCTAGAAAAGCTGCATAACCAATTACTTCGTCTTACCGAAAAAGTTGACAAAATAACCACTTTGTCACCAAAAAAAAAGTCGAAATGACTCATAGTGGACCGCTAAATGACACCTCATCTTTAAACCAAATAACTGACGAAACTGACACAATTCACAACATGGATTCTCATAGTGTCGAAAATGAAATGACTCATAGCCGATCGCTAAACGATGCAGCATCATTAAAGCGGAAAATTGACGAAACTGACGCCGAATATAGTGAAGCTAATCCCTCAACGAAGAAGCCTGCCAGGGCCGCTTCTCCCTCTGCATCTGAACTCCCTTCTCAACATCTTCAATCAACTCTAACCTTATCAACATCTTCAGTCCCGATCAAAGCAAAAGCAACTTCAATATCATCAATAGAGCCATTACTCGCAAATTCAAACCCATCATCATCAACGTTAGCAAACTCATTGTTATTTTCATCCCTTCCAAAGAAAACTCATCTAAACTCACCTATCTCATGTGGATTGAAAGTAGTAGAAGGCCATCGAACTTTATTTTTATCTAAACTTGCCCCTTCAACAAACGCCCTCGATATTAAAAACTTTATTTCGAACAAGACTGATACGTCGCTATTAAAAGTTGAGAAAATGATTCATCGAAACCACTCGAAATATGAATCTTTTAAGATAAGAGTTCCAGACTCAATCTTCCACCTTCTAAACTCAACATCGCTTTGGCCGAAAGGGATCATAATACACGAATTCGAGAATAAACAAAATAATAATATAAAGTCGTCATCCTTTAACCCTTTTCAAGAGACCCGGACAATGCATTATTATCAAAGAGGCAGATTAAACAAGTTTTGATTTATTACCAAAACGTCAATGGCCTAAGGACAAAGATCAATACGATCTATAAAAATATTAACAATCTACAACATGACATAATTACTTTTACAGAAACATGGCTAAATAATTCCTTCATAGATACCGAACTCTTTGACTCAACTTACCAAGTTTTTAGACGAGATAGGCACCAATCGAGCGACTCGGAGACAGTCGGTGGTGGAATACTATTCGCGGTAAAAAACTACCTTATATGCACTTTGGTTGATTCTTTTGATCTTTCTGACGTCGAAATGCTATGTATTAAAATCAAATTGGAAACAGGTTATCTCTTTATCATCTCAGTATACATACCTCCAAGATCTACCAGTTTTGTCTATGAAAATTGCATGCATTTAACTGAGAAGATCCACGACCAAATGGAACCTAATGATGAACTGCTCATCATAGGTGATTTCAATCTTCCGAACCTCAACTGGACAAAATCGTCAGATTTCAACTATTTTACACCTATCAGTCCAACGAGCACCAATGAATTCACAATTATTGATGGTTTAGCTTCTTGTGGACTTGTTCAATTTAATGGAGTTGCCAATCAATACAACAAATATTTGGACCTAATATTTTTCTCCGACACGATAAATACTGACGTAGCTGTATCTCCAGCCGATGTTAAACTAGTAGAAGAAGACCGTCACCACCCAGCTTTAAATATATCACTGAATATAAATGTGTGCAATATCCCTAATACATCAAATGAAAAACTTGAATTCAATTTTAAAAAATGTAACTTTAATGAACTAACTAACTTATTGTGTAATGTTGACTGGAATCAACTGCTCCTAAATCGTAATATTGATGACATGTGTCTAAATTTTTATAGTATTATTTTTAACTATTTTTATGAAACTACGCCATTACGGAAATCTCGCTATAAATCTAAAACTCCACCATGGTTTGACACTCAATTAAAAAACTTAAAAAATAAAAGAAATAAGGCATGGCTAAAATTTAGTAAAACTAGAGCAGAAGAAGACTTCACGATTTACTCCGAACTTAAAAATATTTTCATTGACTACTCCAATATTCTAAACTCTCACTATATTATAAAAATTGAAAATGAATTGAAACAGACCCCAAAAAACTTCTGGGATTTCGTGAAAAGTAAAAGAAAAACTGACGGTTACCCAAACTCTATGTCTTTTAATAACACAACAAGTCATGACTCCCAAATAATTTCAAATATGTTTGCTAATTTCTTCAAAGATGCTTTCGACGTACCTCCTTCTTTTCAAATTCCCCATTCGTTCTTTCCAGCCCAAAATTATCCTCACCTTAACTCACTTGACTTGACAATATGTGAGGATTCAATTGTTCGTTGTGTCTCAGAACTTGATGACTGTTTTCACCCTGGCCCTGATGGAGTACCATCATGTGTTTTAAAAAAATGTGTGTCTCATTTATCGTACCCTCTGTTTGTTTTGTTCAATGAATCTCTTAGAAGCTCAGTTTTCCCACTATAATGGAAAAGTGCATTTATAACTCCGATTCATAAAAAAGGATCTAAGAATGAAATAACGAATTACCGGCCGATTGCCAAACTTTCCGTTATTCTCAAACTATTTGAGTCCATTATCTGTAAGATGTTATCCTTTAATTGTAATTCAATTGTATGTGAAAATCAACATGGTTTCGTCCAGAATAAATCAACAATTACAAACCTACTTCACTTCACTTCTTTCTGCCTTGACTCTTTCGAAGATCGTAAACAAGTAGATTGCGTATTCACAGATTTCAGCAAAGCCTTTGACAAATTGTGTCACAAGACTTTAGTCCATAAACTTAAGGCCTTAGGGTTTGACGACAAATTCTTGACGTGGATCGCGTCTTATCTCAAGAACAGAAGTTATAGCGTTATATTCAGAAATGAATTCTCCGACCAATTTTACGTCAACTCTGGTGTTCCACAGGGTAGCCATTTAGGTCCTTTATTATTTATCTTATATATAAATGACATAACATCCGTTATAAAAAACTCCTCCGTTTTAATATACGCTGATGACATTAAAATTTTCAAATCTATTAGTTCAATTAATGACTGCTCACTGCTTCAAGAAGATCTTCATAGTTTTAGGGAATGGTGCAATACAAACCGACTTTTATTGAATATTGACAAATGTAAAACTATGTGTTTTACACGCAAAAAAACAATTATAGATTATAACTATTTATTAGATTCTTCCTCCCTTTGTAAGCTTTCCGTTTCCTCTGATTTAGGTGTTATTCTTGACAGTAAATTAACGTTCTGTGACCATTATAACTTTATAGTTAAAAAAGCTAACAAAATTCTAGGTTTTATTAAACGTTTTTCTCGTGACTTTCGTGACCCATACGTCTTAAAACTTCTTTATGTATCATTTGTAAGGCCAATACTTGAATACGGCTGTGTTATATGGGCACCATACTATTCAGTCCATATTGACAGACTTGAAAGTATCCAAAAAAGATTTATGCGTTTTTGTCTTCGTTTTCTTCCGTTTTCCCAAATATTTACACCACCTCCTTATTCTCAGAGACTTTTGCTAATAAAGCTCCCTACACTTTCACAACATAGACAATATCTCCAATTTTGTTTTATTTTAAAATTAATTAATGGTTCTATTATATCCGCAACAGCTCTGAATCGTCTAAATTTTAGCTATAGCCCAACTAGCATAAGAAGACAGATACCTTTATGTCCGATCTTTAGCAGAACTAACTATGGTATGAATAGCCCTTTAAATCAATTGATTTCAGTCTTCAATAAATTTTATAATTTAATTTCATCTGTTAATGACAATGTTAAAAGTAAACAATTTAAAGAAAGATTTTTTAATTTGTTATAGTATTTATTTTTTTCTATATTAATTAAAATTTTAAATTAAAAATTATGTAAATAGCTATAAGTTTATATTAACGTTAGATAATTAACGGATTAAATAAATAAGACTGTTTTGTGCCATGTGCTTCTCGGTCGTCCAGCTCTTCTTCCTTTTTGTGTAAGCGGATTCCACTGCATTGCTTGGCCTCCAATGCAGTCGTTACCTTTTCGAAGCGTATGTCCAATCCATTGCCACTTACGTCTTCGTATTATAGATTCTATAGGTTCCTGAACTGTCCTTCTATGAAGGACCTCATTTGCAACACGGTTTGGCCAGAAAATCCTTAGGATGTTACGAAGACATCTATTTACTAAGGTTTGCATGGGCTTGAATAGATTGAATCAATTTAAATCAAATACCAGGGGTGGAATCGGCTAAGGTGATTTTTGATTGTCACCTTTGTGATCATAAAAAGTGATCAAACTAATTTTTGCGTCTGTGTACGGTGATCACCAAATTTTGCTTAGAATTTGGTATCACTTTAAAAGAAATTCACTGACGTTTGTTACAATTGCAGTGGTTGTATTCAAAAACCGATCTGAAGCTAACCGGATTATTATGTAATTATAAGCTTTGATGTACCAAGTAGCCACGATGATGTTCTGCCTGCACAATAGTCAGCATTTAACTTTTCTCGTTGAGCACTCTGTCTCCATACAAAGCTGTCGTGAGCACTCCCGCCATATTTTGCATTTATTGCCAGATCTTTTCTGTTCTCGTTGCAGATCTAGGCAACAAAAATTAATGAATCAAAAAATTGACTAAAGATCATAGCGTTTACACTATGTCTTCCTTTTCTATTGAAATACATATGCTCAATTTCCGAAGGGCGGAGAATCATAATATGACTCCCATCAATGCAGCCGATTACTAGGAAACAAATAATTAAATAAAAAACAAGTAATAAAATTAGTTTATTTTTACCAAGAAACAAAATCCTGACTCCAGGAATTTGATATTTTTCGTAGAAGAACATTTTTGTTGCTTCTGAAGCCCATTGATTAAATTTGATTGTAAGTGGGCACAATTTTCTCTCCATTTGTTTTAAGGTCAAAGAAATAACCTCACAAACAGTACTTTGGCCCCATGGAGCTGACCAGTCAACGTCAACTTGCCTTTGGTAGCCACCACCTCCAAGAAAATTTAAAGTCTAGGCTAATCGAAGAATAGGGGGAATGTGTGTTGACCGCATATATAGCACATATGCGTACTTACTTTGGACTTGGAAGATCAAGAATGTTTATTTTATTGCGGATTAACAATCCTTAAGAGCCGGACATTTCTATTATGATTAATATTTTCATTTTCAGAAGGTAAAATCAAAGGCACAAACACATTCATATTGTCTTGAAATTTCAGCAACTAAAAATAAAAATCAATTTCCAATGAAAGTGACAACTATAGAGCTGTCCCTAGAAAAAGTCACCAAATCGCGATTGTCTCCGGTGACTGTCACCTTACACAGATCGAATTTGTTGATTGTGACTGTCACCTATCACAAATCACCTTACCCGATTCCACTTCAGATCTCAATATTGACAAATGTAAATTGTATCCAAAAACAATGATTTGTTGTATTTTAAAAATTGTATTAAAAATATTTTAGAAATGTTTCATTTGTCGAATCAAGCTTTTTTCCTTGCATCAAGCAAACACAAATTTAAATAAAAATTGACAGTTAAATCGACACTAGCTCCACCAATTAGAAAGAACACAAACACAATGACAACTTAAAACTCTATTTTAAATCGTGTTCTATTGGCCTGGGAGAAATTATTTTTTTTTGCATTGGAATTCAAATGTATCAATAAAATTTTATTGGAGAACATTTTCTTATCACGCTTAATTCTATTCCTTTTGTTAAATACAAATCTAAAAGAATTTAATAGTTTTATAAAGAAGCTTGTTTTTTTAAGCCAAAAACAGAGTACAGGAAAGTAATCTCTCATAGACAATTATAGAAATGTTCTTATATAATTTTTTCTTTGACATTTTAAAAACACTAATTCTAGCAATGAATCACTTAACAAATTAGCCTACACACATGTCTGACTGTAGGTTTTTTTAAAACTTTGTTTACACCGCCCGCATCTGCTTCTTGAAATCTTATTTCATCAACACATTAAGTTATCAAAAAGTCATAGTAAATAAAATATGTACATGCGTACAATATATAATAGTACATTTTATAAAAAATTATGACTGACAATTTAATTTATCGTTAAAATAATAAATGAAAGATGTTATTTCATTATACAGTGCCGCTCACTTGAATAGCACCCCCCCTTTAATTCGAGTTTAAAGCTCAATATCTTTAAAACAAGTAATGAAAATGACTCTTTTTTTTTCTTTTAAATCAAGTTTATTAAGTTCTGTAAAAAAAGGGAAAGAATGGAATGTATATTCACAGTGGTTATTTTTATATACATTTTAAAGTGATGTGACTCAAAAAATTTGAATCAAATTTTAGCTCACTTGAATAGCACCTCTTCATTTAAAATTAATTTATTAATATTTTCAAGCTTTTAAACAAATTTAAATTATAAGGAACACAATTATTAACATTAATTTTATGAATAAAAACAAAAATTAGTAATGGGTGGTCCCGCCTTGATTATAAATAACCTCATACATCCTGTTCGGTAGGGAATCATACAAGTTTTTGATATAGGACAGTGAAAACGAGGCCCAGCTACACTTAATGGCTTCTATTAGCTCATCTTTACTACCATATTGTTTCCCAGATTCATATACTTTTCGAGTAAGCCACCCCCAAACATTTTCGATAATGTTTAGGTCTGGCGAATATGGTGGCCAATCTAACAATGAGACATTTTGGCGCTCTAGAAATAGTTTTACTACTCTGGCATTGTGGATGGGTGTGTTATCCTGCTGCAATTTCCATGACAAGTCACCAAACAATTCCTTAATCGAAGGAAAAACCTCCTCGAGTACCTCAATGTATGATTGCGCATTCATACGAGGAGTCAAAAACTGCAACTCTAAAGTTCCATAATAAGTAATGGCTCCCCAACCATAACACCACCCACTCGGCTGTGCAAACGATCCAAATGATGTTCCTCTTTCCGCAAATCATGGAAGTAATAGTTAAATCCATCAGGCCCCTCTAAATTAATTTTTTTTTCGTCAGAGAAAACAACACGGTACCATTCCTTACTATATGTCATGTTAGCACGACAGAAACTAAGGCGTTGCTCTTTACGGGACGGGTTAAGCGGTGGTTTTTTCTTAAGCTTTAATCTTTTTAAGTGTGTAGCATTAGAAATTACCCGTTTTACGGTAGATACACTTGCTTTGACACCACTTTTTTCTTTTATTTTGGGGGCAGAATCATGCGAATTTGACGCGAGTCGCAGGATTGCTCTTTTGTCAGCAGCGCTAACGACACTAGACGTTCGGCCTTTCATATTTTTACCATAGCTTGACTCGTTCCGTAAAAATGTGGATATAACTTTGCGGCTTCGTAGCGTTTTTTTAGCTATTTGGTGAATAGACAGGCCACACTCGCGATAAGCTTTAATTTTAGATTTCTCGTTCTCTGCCAATGATTTACCACGACCCATTTTGACTGAAATTATCTTAAAATGACTAAAAGAAATGGAAAAATATTTTTTAATAACTACCTGGCTTGTAATCCACACGAAAACTGATAATATAGGGGGTGGTGCTATTCAAGTGAACCTAAATAAAACCACGTTTTGCACAGTAGTTTCAATAAAGTTAACAAAAACTATATTTAACGGAACATTTCCATTGTATGAATTCGGTCACAGAGAGAGCAATTTAAGAGATAATTAAAATATACAAATATTGCAACGGTATACTGAGTCAAAGACCCGAATTCTATACAGTTACATATTGCATAGTGGGGGCGCTATTCAAGTGAGCGGCACTGTATGTACATTATATTGGAGATGTCCCTATTATGTTTAATGTTTAATGAGTTCCAGTTTTTTGACACCATACATCAACACGATCATTCCTACATTTTGACTTCTCTTGGCTTTTTCTTAAGTCACCAGAATTGAGTGACAGTATAAAATAATGAAAATGCTACAAATTCAATTGTACATATGTGCCAACTGCCAGTTGTCTTGCGTTTGTATTTTATATTTTATGAAGATTTAAAATCATGCCGAATACAAGATTCAATAAATGAATTGAGAATGGATTTGGAGTGATTTTTTTGACACATTTACTCGTGGTGTATAAAACTGTAGCTCTCCTCCATCCCTGACAGAAATCACACATATGAATGGTTCAGAGTTGTAAGTCACTAGGCCCTAGTTCTCAACGGGCTGTTTCGCGGCCTAATTTATTTTTATTTGACTACAGTAGATACATACAAGGTGGCGCACCAATTGTGCTACAATAAGAAATTCAAATAACTTTTTTTTTAATCGATGTATTTCATTTTTTTTTATTGGTTGCGGCCTGAAAAGTTCAAGTTGGGATCGCCTCAATTATTGTCGTTATGGACTGCTTTAATTCAGTTAAATTCCTGGGCTTCGTTTTATACACCTCTTGCTTGACATAACCCCATAAAAAGAAGTCTGGTGCAGTCAGGTCAGGTGACCTTGGGGGCCAGCGAAGAGTGGAGTTCCTAGAAATTAATTTGCTTGCGAATTTTTTGTTTAGCTCCGCCATAACTGTTCTGGCTATATGTGCAGTTGCTCTATCTTGCTGAAACCAAACGCGTATGCGTCTTCGGCGCAGTTCTGGGTAAAAAAAACTCCTTCAACATCTTTAAATAACGGTCCCCATTCACAGTAACGGTTACACCTTTTTCTTCAAAGAAGTACGGCCCGAAAATACACCTTGATGAAACTGCGCACCACACAGTGACTCGTTCTGGGTGCAGTTCCGTCTCATGGAGCATTGTTTACATTGCCGTTAAGATTAAAATGGGCCTCATCAGACATGAACAAACAATTGATCAATGTGTTGTCTTCTTCGGCCATTGATATCATTTTTTGGCAAAATTCCAGGCGAACAAGCAAATCCTGAGGGTTTAACTTGCTAGTAATTTGGATTTTGTACGGAAACAAGTTTAAATCGTCATGAAGTATCCGTTGTAATGACCGTCTACTAACTCCAATTTGCCCCGATAATTTCGGGTCGAAACGCTCGGATTGGCCTGTATTGCAGATGCTACTGCTGCGATTGTATCCTGAACCCGAACATTGGCATCTCGATGGTACGGCCTTCGTGCGATGCTTCCAGATTCGGCAAACATGTTTACAAACCTCATAATGGTCCATCTACTCGGGGGATTACCACCAAACTCCCGTCTAAATTCCCTTTGGACGGAAATGACGGACTGCAAAGCATGGTACCGTTGCACTATCCAAATTCTTTTCTCCGTATCCCAAGCATCCATTTTCATAAATCTAAATAATAAAATACAATATACAAAAAAAATAAGCCGATTACTCACACAGAAAAAAAGTTATTACGTTTTATTTTTGTAGCACGATTCGTGTGCCACCCTGTATGTCAAAATTAACATTGGTTACGGTTTGAATATCTTCTCCAAAAGTTCTCACATCTTAAATTCAACAAAAAAGACTAACATTGGGCAGGTTCAGGCGACATAAGGGACTTGAACGTAAGGCAAGTTTCTAGTATTTGATTGGCCAGCTGCCAAAAAATTGACTTCCAATTAAGGCAACTTCATTGGAAAGTTGACTGGAAAGTAAGTCAAGAAAAATATCCCTAAATATCAAGTCAAGTGAACTTATGTCACAATGACAATTTTGTAAAAGGATTCCTTGTGAAATTGGAAGAGAAATAAATAATATTTCTCTACAATAAAAAAAAATCGTGATGGTTTTGTAGCTTGCCTGAGGAGTGTTTTGCAGACAATAGTGTTTTTTTTATAGTTTTTGTGCAATGAACTGAAGGTAGGGGTTAGTGAAGTAAAGTTACAAGTTTAAAAATGTACGTTCAGAGAATGCAGTTGACTGCAAATAAAGTCCCTAATGTTGTCTGAACCTGCCTATTGTGATTAGATTTAGGTTCTTTTTTTAAGTTCTCATTTTAATACTTCACATTTTAACCATTAAGAATAAACGAAATAAAAGATATGTGACTGCTTGAAAACAGTAAAAAAGGACCCATAAGTCAAATGCAGTCACTATATTCCTTGAACTATAATGAAGACAAAGTCTAAAGCTAGCCAATGATATCTTCTCAAATGACAACTTTGAGGTCCTTATACACAAATGAATAAATAGTAAATACTATATAAACTTCTCTTTTAAACCAAGTGTTAGAATTATCTACGTTTTATGCATAAGTCTCTTGTTTTGGTTACGTATTTTCGGCCATTAAAACTACTACCAACTAACGTGAGCAGAATATTTTTTCCATTAAATTTATTAATAATTTGAGAACTCTTTCAAAAATATTTATGCATACATTTTAATGGTTTTAGTTTTGTAAGGAAATCGAAACTCATTTCACTTTCAATTGATTGTGTTTTCAACCTTGAGCGGCTTACTTTGTGCTTAGTATTGGATAATAATTTCTTTCGTTGATGTAATCCGATTTTAATTCCATATTAATTGACGATTAGAATTATTAACTAATAAAGCTTTTATTGCAATGATTTATTATACCTATAAGTATAACCAATGTTTGTACCTGTGAAGTAATTTTTAGAGTAAATTGATTAGATAATGCATTTTTGAAAAACTTTTGCCTTGATGCCTGAATCATTGTCATTTCATTATTTAAATGTACACACGTTGAAATATTTCAAGGGAAATTCTAAAAAAAAAGAAACAAAACAAGAGAAGTATCATTGAGAATCTATTTTGTCATAAAAAGCATTTAAAATGAATTATTAAGTGTTGAAGGGAGTTAATTGAGCGGGAAGTTAAGCATAAATAGAAGAAAAAAAAATAATTTTACTAGAAATAATGATTAATTACTGTTTTGGTAGGTAGAAATAACATTTCGATAGATCCGGGAGTATTGTGTAGTATATGATTACACTATTTTTTAAATAACTACTAGTGAATTAAGTATTTGTTCTATTACTCATTTATATTGAACGATAACTGTCATTTTATCATGAATGACAAAAGAAATCAAAAAATTAATAATAACCCATATTGTTGAGTTGTCGATCAATGATAGAACATTTAAAATCACCATCACCTTTGAATGATTTCTCAATTGTTATTTTGTAACTTATTTAACTGTGTAAGCAATTGAGTTTTAAAATATAAATCAAGAAACTTAATATATCTAAATTGGCCCCTATTGTGGTTTTTGATTGATGAACGAACGACTTTTTGGTTATTGATAGTAGACTGCTGTGTTACTTCATTGTAGTTCTCAATCGAATCTTATCGATCAATCGTATGTTGTTGATTATAATATTTTTTATCAGTTTCTGAATTGAATTGAGTACCCCATTTAGAATTGAGTTAAAATTGTATTGAAATTCGAGGAAGAGGACTCAGCTCTACTCTCTGATTGCGAGACATTTTCAAAAAGTTCAATACCTGTTAGTAAATCTATTTATTTTTATAATTTCATGTATTTCAATTGAATTTTTATTTAATCTTTTATTATTGGAAACAAGCGCCAGCTGATAAAAAGTTAATTTCCAACAATTTATGACATTCCAATGTACCTACGTACTTTACTCATAATGTCATTGCTATTCTACGTTCAAAAATGTGTCTGTTATAAATATATGACACAATATTATATCACGAAAATACTAAAATCTTATGTTTTATCTTGAAAACTACGTGCTTAAATGGAACCAATAAATAGTTTCGTTTAGTATAGTTTGTGCTTTATTTTAAATGTTTATTTAGGTAACAAGTTACTTAACAAGAATTATGATATCATCAGCTTTATATTTTGTGACATTTGTACTAATCATTCTCTTTAATTTATTTCTAGGTTTAAACTTGGATAAGAGACAAGAAACTGCATCAACATGAAGCCCAAATCATCATCTGTAAGTTCTTTTCCAAACTATTAACCTACATTTTTTTAAATTATTGAATGTTCTCTTGTTTGTACTCCTATTAGACTAAAATGTTGACTTCATTAGGTTTAAAGAATGCGCCAGCTCCTTTTTTAATGACGACGTAATGTCTTGCCTTGGCTGTCGCAAGTCTTTGAAGTCTTTGTTTTGAGACTCAAAAAGTACAATACTGACGACAGTTGGACATTCTTTTGTTTTTTTTTTAGGTCAAACATAAAAATATCATAGTTTGTTGGGGAAAACACCCATAGTAAAAACAAAAACATACGCCTACCTACATATCATATATCTATTTCCTTAATTATTTAAAATAAAACAAAAAAAAACTTGACATTTTAAATTTGTCAGACAATCTATACATGACAACTTGGTCACATGTAAGCTGACTTAGCAAGCTCTGCAAGACGTCATTATACGCACGTTTTCCAATAGAATATTCTTGCAAATACAGCAAGCTTATTTAAAAACAAAAAAAGTCCAGGGAACCAAAACAGAACTTTGTTTTTTTTTTTTTATTAAAATGTGCCTGCCACCAGCAGCCTATCTGTTTACCTAGCACTTCATGTCTCTTAACCATCCTCAACATGGACTTTATTGTGTTTTCTTAGTGAGTCATTATCAAGAGAACAAAATATATACACAGTATTATTGTGTATTGTGAGGGTGTCAGTAGGCCAGTGGGCTTATAAGGCAAACAAGAAGAAAAACAAAAACACCCTCCTGTTACAAATAAATCACCTCATACCATAATATACCTTCTCATGAAATAAAAGTAACCTAAAAAATAAAATAAAAATAAACCTTAAAAATGCTAGTATCGTCCTATCTTTAGTGTGTCAGAGTTAAACTTACAGAACGGACGTAGATTTATAAGAGCTTCAGAAAATATCTATATAGCATTCTTATTGAAGTCCTTTTTAATTTTGAGATCAACAAATTAGCTAAAAATGGTTGTATGTGATACTAATAAGGTCCAAATTCGATCTCGATCCAGTGGAAGCTTAAAACATAAAACGGTTAGTTTTGAAAAGTAAAAAAAAATAATAAAAAAATCTCTGAAGTTAAAGGTTAAATATATATAGTATTTTTGGTATTACCGAATATTGTGATACAAACTTCAAGAAACTAACTAAACCGGTTAAAAAATTTTGTAAACCGTTTATTTGAAAAATTAAATAAATACAAATTATTCGTTATTTATGAGGATTATTTCACAATGAAGCTCTACAATCGAGTGTCGGGGCGTGGTGCTGACAACATTATTGTAAGCGGTTTCTATGAAATCATTTTTCAAGAACATTTTTCACTTTTATTTTTATTCATAACTATGTACATACACATATGTAACACTAATATCATAAAAGTAAAAGTAAGTTTTTTTTTTTCGTTGATATTGTGGAAAATATGGATTGGTTGTAAACAAGTGGAATGGCTTCGAGCTATTAAAAATTTGATCATGTAAACGATAAGTTTAGTTTAGCATTAATTAAACATGTCTCTCTATTTTACAAAAATGTGTGTAATATTTTTACTTGCGACATATAGGAACTATATGGCAAGTTTTGCATTCGTGCAAAACTTCGGTCTCGAGATTTGAATCAAACATGATATTACGATGGTAGAGAAGTCGATAAAAGTGGGTATCGCGATTCCGTCCGGTGATTTTTGTCTGTCTGTCCACGCTCCTACAGCCTTAACCATTGGGTCGATTGAGTTCAAACTTGGAAGTTAGGGTTTTGAGCAGATTCGCGTTAGGCGTTTTTTTTTGTTGCTTTTAATAAAACAGTGGATATGTTAGATTATTTTTTTTATTTTATCCCATTTTACTATATATAACATTAATAATACAAAAATATATCAGACAGACGGCAACGCCATTGTCTTATTATTATTTTATTTTATTACTGTCGTTGAAACTTATATTGTAAGAACTAATTTGTTATAAATAAAATATTTGAATCTTGAATCTATATCTAAACCACTATTTTGTCCAAAAATAAAAATGTTAGTTACTTCTGAACCATTCCTTTGTATTTTGAGGAATGGATGGCTTACAGTTTGTATGTCAAATCCGAACTTCCTATTTAAGAAAAAACACTTCTTGGGACAAAAATTTATATTTGAGAATTTGTAAACCTCAAACTTAATTCCGTGACAAAAATTCTACATCTAGGACAAGCCTACGCACTAAACATCAAGCCATATGTGCTACAATTATCAATAATTTTAATTTTTTCTGTGTTGTGAATAAATAAGGGAATCAAAAATCGGATTTTTAATGACGGTTCAACCTTATCAACTCGACTTTTCCTGAATTTCAGTTAAATCGCTGGAATGGCGCGGGACAAAAACCTAAGTGGGAATTACGGATGAAATCTCTTATACATAAAGTGATACAATATTTTGCAGAATATCCACCCAAAGTAACGATTTTTAGTTTAAATTTGAATTCAATTTGTTCAAAGTTAGCCCATTATTTTGTAAAGGCTTGCAATAAGTAATTTTAAAATTTGCACCTATCAAAATTAATGGGGTTCAAATGGCAAAATAGTCATAGCTAAAAGTTTCTCATGCGGATTTGTCATTCCGTAAGTACTAGATTTCTTATTCGCATTAGAAATAGAGAGTACAAAATATTCGTTTTCGAAAATATTTGCTTTCGAAACGCATTACAGAGTAGGGCCCTGGTCGACAAAATAACGTTTTTTTCTGTGGCAAGAACAAAACAATATTTATTTAAAGGATTAACGTGTCCTAAACTTTAAGGGCCTATTATGGATCACAACTCAACTTAGTTGAGTTGTAATCAAGACAACTCAATTTGAAGACAACTGCAAAAAAAAAATCGTATTATGGGAGACAATTTTTTTCAGTTGAGTTGACCAAATACGTTGCCTTCTTTTATGTGCTTGTTTCGTGTCAAAATCAGCTGTGTAAAGTAAAATACGTAGAAATTTCAAAATTTTGAATTCAGTGCAAAATTTTATAAAAAAGACAAAATAATAGGAAATGGAGAGTTCTATTGATTTGTTTCTTGGAAATTCGGAAGAAGAAAATCCCCTGAATATTACGCTGATGAGAAAAAATATTCGAGATCACTCCAATCCATTGGAACTTCGTGTTGATTTGAATGTCTTCGTTTTGTTTCAGATTTATAAGTTATTTTAGACTCAACAAAGACGCATTTGTTTATGTGCTAAATGAAATTAAAGATCATTTGAAACAACCACAGCGTTCCTCCGTAATCCCACCAATTCTCAGACTATGCACTGCCCTACGTTTCATGGCAGAAGGAAGTTACCAAAAGTGCAGTGGTAATGATTTTAATTTAGGCCTTGCTCAGCCAACAGTTTCGGTAGGGTTAAAAGAAGTGCTAGACGTAGTAGAAGAACGTATCTGTCCACAATGGATTAAGGCTCGTATGACAAATGATGAGATGAATTTATCAAAAATTCATTTTTACCAGAAAACCAGATTTCCTGGAGTAATAGGATGCATCGATGGAACTCATGTTCGAATCATAGCACCAAAAAAGAGTCTTCAACATCTCTATTTAAATAGAAAAGGTTACTACAGTCTGAATGTTGGATTCACTGATTTTTGCAGTTCAATCAACCCAACCACGCTCTCTTCCAGATTGGTTAAACTTATATGCTGTGATGTAGTACCCGTGGCATGATGGTTAGTGCGTTGGACTGTCATGCAAGGGGTCTTGGGTTCAATCCCTGACTGTGCCACCTTAATTTAAAAAAATAATTTTCGCGGGTACTGCCTCTTGCGAGGAATTGACAAATCCTTCAAGAGTAATTCTTGTCATGAAAAAGTGCTTTCTCAAATTAGCCGTTCGGATTCGGCCTTAAATTGTAGGTCCCTTCCATTCCTGACAACAGTACTCGCACACAGGAATGGTTGAGAGTTGTAAGTCACTAGGCCCTGGTTCACAACGGACTGTTGCGCCACCCCATTTGATTTGATTTGTACCACCCACTGTGGTTTTCAAATTTAGCTTCTTGTTGGCAAGCTTTCTTTTTAAATGTCCCTTGTAATGGATCCATACCTGTATGTGTGTATATAATTTGTAAAAAAAATGATGGCTTTTGCATTCAGTTAAACTTACTCTTTGCCATTCTTTCGCTGTTCTTGATGGGTGGTCCAATGCTATTCAGTTGAACAGCTATATTTTCCCATTCTTCGTCTTGGGTTCTTTTTGTGGAACAGAATTGTCCCTTGCCTCTAGCCAGCTCAGGTTTCTGCTGCAAAACCTCAATCAACCTCTCGAATTGGGCAGATTTAGTTATTTTTAATCTAAAACAATTATTTTCTTACAGATGTTTATATTATTATTTGTAAAACTTACATTTTTTCTCCATTTTCTTTAAAAAATTGGTTTTCAATGAATTGTTGATGCCTACCCTTATTTTTTTGTACACACAAATACACTACACAACTAGTAAATATCAGTTGCTGAATTTTGACAACAATCACAACTGAGAGACAACTCAACTGGCTTACATAATACCCCGAACACACTTAAAAAGTCAACCATTTTTTAGTTGACTACTAGTTGTGATCGGTAATACCGATTGCCGGATTACAACTCAACTTTGTTCTTAGTTTTTTAAATGCTAAACACAACCAAAAACGGTGTTTTGAAGCCTAAGTTAAAATTAAAAATTTCTCTCAACAATAAATTCTATTACGATTAAGATACAATTTAAAGCATTTTAGTATTTTTCTTAGTTTCTGGAAATTCTCATTAGTTATGAGTCTTTTTTTAAATCTATATAAAGTTTCGAGAAAAATTGAATTTGATGATGAGATGCGTTACAAGCACAAAACTTACTTTTAGCAAAAATAGTTTTACATTTCTTTTAGATTTTTGTAATCTAACATTATAAATATTTTAACTTAATATTGAAGAAAAGAATTCTAGATTTGGTAAACCATCACTACTAAGCTACTTCATAAATTTATATAGACTCAAAAAGCCTTATATACGCGTTTTTCGAACTTTAATAGTGATATAACTTTGAAGTCAGATTTGAAATAAGGCCATCACGAAAACCCATTGAAAAAGTTCAATTTTAACGCCAGTAAAAACCCTTGTCGACCAGTGTTTTCAACTTAAACTAGGAGCTCATTGGTAACAATAGAATTGAACTTAAAGTGGAAACCGACTTAATCAGCTCATACAATTTATCTGTGTTAATGCTTATTTCAAATATCTAATGTGGGCTAGAAGATAATTTTTGTTTTACATTCAAATAGCAAACATTTTATAGCCAAATGCGCGTCTGCTTTAAAAATGGAAGTTCAACTGTCGGCGTGGCCTTTATTATTATTTGCAATGAATAAATTGCATATACCTATGCAAATTATTGCTTAAATTTTGAAAAAATAAATCTGCCCGCTTGCTACGTATTTCCACCATCGACGATTCCGCCCACTATATGCACGATTCATTGAGTGTACATGTTTATTTTTTCCTATGGCTTCTCATTGCCGCGTCCGTTTCGAATTTGTTATTTGTATTTTTTTTCTTCTTATTTTTTCTCTCACTTGAAAACATTAACCCCAAAAGCTAATTGGATTTGGCAACCATCACGAGCTATAGTATACTTACTATAGGTGCTAGGTGACCACACTATCAATGCAATTTTTACTGACCAAACAAAGTTAATTAGTTATTTTTGTCACAACCGTTATAATTACGAATCTAACTTCATTACCAATAAAATGCGCGTCTATTTCTCGTTCCTCTAATGAGAAGTAGAAAACTTAAACAATATTTCCTATCACGTGCCAAGTAACCGTGACTGACTTTCTAGAGATAGACAGAGAGAGAGATGTGGATGGTGATGATGATGTCCAAGACAACTTACCACGACACGACGACCACGGATGAAGAAGACGTCGACGACCACGACAGTGACAAATGATAAACTAAGAAAGTTTTCTTCTTCGTATTTGGTAAACAAAATAAAAAAAAACTACCAACCACACCCAATAGTGCATTTTTTTTATTTTCTTTTCTTTGTCACTGTTTTTAGTCTCGTTATGATAAATGACCAAAAATGATGATAATAATTATAACTTGAATTTCTAATCAGGGATTTATTTTTCATTTTTATTGCAGCTAAATGTGCGAGTTACCACAATGGATGCCGAGCTGGAGTTCGCCATACAGACGACTACCACCGGCAAACAGCTCTTCGATCAAGTTGTTAAGACTATTGGACTACGTGAAGTTTGGTTCTTTGGATTGCAATATACTGATTCAAGAGGTGACTTGACATGGATCAAATTATACAAAAAGGTAAGGATAGCTACAGAAATAATTGTGTTTCTCATTTCTTTCTTTTTGAAAATCTTAAACAATATTTTGGTCAAAAGTTTAACTATTAAGTTGATTCTTGAACTGAAACATTACTTAAAACGAAATACATAGTTAAATAAATTATATTTAGTTATTTTGTAATATACTATTTATAAATTAAAACAAGTTTTCTAGACCTTTCATACAAATTTGTTTAATTAATTTTACTTTACTTTTTCCTCTTAAACCTTTTTTTAAATTAAAAAAGGAAAACAAATCATATTACTTAGGGGCCAGTTGTATGTATGTTGCTATCATTGGATCTCATCATTCAAAATTTTGTTTCGAGATTCAAATTTGTTATGTCTGGTGCCAAAATAAAGTTGATGAGTTGTGCATTTTTTCTACTAAAAAATACATTATTTAAACGAGAACTTAACTTTTAAGTTTATAATTAAATTCTTAATGATAAAATGATTGGAATGAACAGCTTATTGTTGATTTCTCATTTCGGAACATAATCGTTTCACTGAAAGCGTTTCATTTTGTTGGTATTCACACCTTTTTTTACTTTCAAAATCAATTTTTACTTCAAATGCTTGTTACCAATCACGAAATTTGCGTCTAATGACAAACATTCCAATGATTGGTTTCAATAATGAAAACCAATGGATGCTATATATGGCCCCTAATTACCTTCTGTTAAACGGTTAATGGAATGTTGACCTTACGCTAATTTTCGAATTTTTAAAACTTTCGAATAAAGAGCTAACATTTATAATGACGCATCAAATGTAACTAGATTTTGCAACATTAGAAAAAGGAAACTCCTTACTTTCATAATGTATTTCCATAATGGACGAGTTACTCGTAACTTATCATCATTAATCAATCCTCATCATGTCACTCATTAGTTTAATATAAGGTTACAAAAATTAAGAACTCGATGTTTCTTTCACAATTACAAGCAGCCAGATAGTGCGGTTTTAAAAACAATGAAATACCTTAAACGCGTTAAAAAATATGTGGACAAAAAAACAAACGACGAAACTGCAGAAAATGGTGACGATACAGATACCGAGGATATGGTAAGGCGATGCACGACCCAAAGGCTTAAAGAACTCCAGTATACCATCGCTAAAAGTAGAATCTATATAAACAAATCGCTAGTTAATCATATTGGTAGAGCTTCCAAAATGCAAAATACAAATACAAAAAATAACAAACCAAAACAACAAAATTATCTATTATGGCATGTTTTTTTTCATAACTCATTTTCCTTCCTTTTGTCATGCTTTCGATTGTCTTTAAATAGACAGGATCAATGCCGTTTTCTAATTGGGTAAAGTTGATGAATTTTTTGTTAAGAAACTGTTTCTCTTTTCAAGATTTGTATAGTTTTTATATAATCTCTAAAAAACTCCCTGTGTTCGTTTTGATTTTAGGTTATGAATCAAGATGTAAAGAAAGAAGATCCCCTACAGTTCCGCTTCAGAGCCAAATTCTATCCCGAGGATGTGGCCGAAGAACTGATCCAAGACATAACTCTGCGTCTATTTTATTTGCAAGTGAAAAATGCCATATTGTCTGATGAAATCTATTGCCCGCCCGAGACATCAGTTCTGCTAGCATCGTATGCCGTCCAGGCACGCCATGGTGATCACAATAAGAGCACCCACACTGCTGGTTTCCTATCGAACGACCGTCTTCTTCCGCAACGTGTCATTGATCAGCATAAAATGTCCAAGGACGAATGGGAAGCGTCAATAATGACCTGGTGGCAAGAACATCGCGGTATGTTGCGCGAAGATGCTATGATGGAGTATCTGAAAATTGCCCAGGACCTAGAAATGTACGGAGTGAATTATTTCGAAATCCGCAACAAGAAAGGAACTGACTTGTGGTTGGGTGTTGATGCATTGGGTTTGAATATCTACGAACAAGAAGATAAATTGACTCCAAAAATTGGATTCCCATGGTCTGAGATCAGGAATATTTCTTTCTCAGAGAAGCGTTTTATCATTAAACCAATTGATAAAAAAGCGCCAGACTTTGTGTTCTTTGCGCCACGCGTTAGGATCAATAAGAGAATTTTGGCCTTGTGTATGGGCAACCACGAATTGTATATGCGTCGTCGCAAACCAGATACAATTGATGTTCAGCAAATGAAAGCACAAGCAAGGGAAGAGAAGAATGCCAAGCAACAGGAACGGTAAATCATAATTTTTATAATTTGAAGCATTTTTGTTTTTTAACTCTGAGCGATTTTTTCTTTAATTTTGTTTTATTAGAGAGAAGCTGCAATTGGCTCTGGCAGCCCGTGAACGCGCCGAAAAGAAACAACAAGAATACGAAGACCGTCTTAAGCAAATGCAAGAAGAAATGGAACGCTCACAAAAGGACCTCATGGAGGCCCAAGAGATGATTCGTCGTCTTGAAGAGCAATTGAAACAATTGCAAGCGGCAAAGGACGAGCTCGAACTCCATCAAAAGGAGCTACAATCAATGTTGCAACGTCTCGAAGAGGCTAAACATATGGAACAAACCGAGAAGATTAAACTCGAAGAAGAAATCCAAGCTAAACAGGCTGAAGTGTTCCGAATTCAAGAGGAAGTCAATGCCAAGGACGATGAAACCAGACGGCTGCAAGCTGAAGTCGAAGAAGCTAGGCTCAAACAGGTTTGTTTGTGAACTGCTTTGTATGTAGAAATACAATTTAATATCTTATTATAATTTTTGTTTTGTTAGGCTGAAGCTGCTGCTGCTCTCTTAGCTGCATCAACAACACCCCAACACCATCATGTTGCTGAAGATGAGAATGATAATGAAGAAGAATTGGCCAACGGTGATGTTCATGGTGGGGATGTATCAAGAGACTTGGATACTGATGAACACATTAACGATCCAGTTGAGGATAGGCGTACGTTAGCCGAACGAAATGAAAGGCTTCATGATCAATTGAAGGTAAGTTTAACCGAATTAAATAAATTAATAGACTTCTTAACCATACATTTTATTTAATTAAAAAAAAAACAGGTTTTGAAACTAGATTTGGCACATTCTCGTGATGAGACCAAGGAGACGCTCAACGATAAGATTCATCGTGAAAACGTTCGTCAAGGTCGTGACAAATACAAGACACTCCGAGAAATTCGAAAGGGCAACACGAAACGTCGTGTTGACCAGTTTGAAAACATGTAAAGTGCTTAACTCACCCACAAACCAACAAAAAACTAAAAACAAAAACTTAAACACAAAGTAAAAAGTAAAAAGTTAATAAAATATTTAAAATTAAAACAAAAGATAAAAGAAACATTAAAACGCCATTGCAGTCGTCCAGTTATATAAAGAAGAAAAAATTGTTAGTCGAAAATATAAGTAAATATAGTTTTTATTTAATTACTAATTCAGAGACAAAGTCAATGAAACTAACAACAAACAATGAAATAAAAAAAAATACAATATTATTAACAAAAAAAAAAAGTTTACTTTGTTTTCATTAAAAAGAAAAAAATATTTGTATTACAACATATGTAAAAATAATAATTATAAAAGGAATGTGTTTTGTTTTTATTATTTTCTTTATCAGATATATAAGCATTCAAATATTATAAACAAAGTATTTGAAAAAAAAAAACAAATAAAGACTAAATAAAATAAAATCAGTAACGTGAGTGGAACAATATAAATTTTTGTACTTGCTATCAACAAAAAAAATTAAAAAAACAACTTTTTATATAAACTTTTTTACATGATATTCTTATTAAAAAAAAAAAAAAACAAAAAACAAATACAACTGAATCAAATAAATTACATTCGCAGCACTAAAGTAAAATAAAAAAAAGTCTATTCAACAGCAGCAGTGTAAAATAATAATATATCTCTGTACAAAACTACTAACGAAAAAATAATAAATTAAAACGAAAAAAAAAGAACTAGTATTAAATGAAGTTTATAAATCATACAAAACCTATAATTATTATTTTTAAATAATAATATCGTTCTTCTTAGATAGATATTATGATTTTTTATTAAATTGTTTATTTTACACAGTTGGGGAATTTATATCTTTCTATTATTATTATTACATAATTATAATGTTCATTTGTTATATTAATGTGTTTTTCTTCTCTTCGTCTTGTCTTATATCGTTTTCTTTTTATTTGTTTGTATTTTTTTTTAGGGTAGTGAATATTGTGTACAGTTCTCAATATTTGTTTCCTCTTATACATAATAATAATAATAATATTTACCACTAAACAAAATATATAGAAACTTAACAACACTTAGTGTCACAGTAAGATGAATTAAACAAAAAATAAATATATTAACTGATGCATTTTTTTCCATTAAAAGTTATAATGAATATTTTTCTGTGTAATTTAATTTTTAAATAAATAAGTACGTTTTTTTGTTAATGTTTGGCCATGTTACAAGTAAAATTTTTTGTCGAGCTTAAAATAAATTTTTCGTCGATATGTATAACCAACAAATAAAGTATATAAATATAAATCATTTTTAGGTTTTCATATTTTTTTCTTATAAAGATACTTAAATGCGAACGCTCAAGTATTTTTATTTAATATTTAAAAGTTATTTTTATTGTATTATTTTTTTCTTTTGAAAATAATAAAAAAAAACAAAAATCTAAGAAAGAACGTTGTATGTTTCACAAAAACTAAAAGAGAAAGATGATATTTGGCTTAAGTTTTAAAATGGAACGGTATTCAATCAAATAAACAGCAACACCAACTTGAATGAACCTAAATATTTTAATAAAAAAGAAGTAATATTTTGTTAAAAACAAAGGGAAGTGTTTGATTTATATATATTTATTTATGTGAAGCGGGACGCATCTAAAGAGCTTATTTACAGAGGGAATTCATGGTACGAACGAAAAAAAAAATATATCTTTCCGAAAGCTTTGGAGTTCGTTACAAGTGGCTTCTATAGTAACGAATGATAATAAGATCTGGGAGTGACATTCTGTATCGCACACACGAAGGAACGTTTTCACGAGTGTGAAAGATTTGCTTCATTTAACTTAACCAAAGTTTTCGTTCGCACATGCGAAAAAAAAATAAACGACAACATTTTCTTTGACGTTTTTCTTCTTAAATGTATTAACATTTTACTAAAAATAAAGGTTTTTTATAAAAAGAGATATATGATACGTGAATATTTTGCATTTTTGAGTGATACAGAAGAGTAAAATGAGCAGTCTTGGAACTTTCGATGTGTAAGAAGAAATCTTGGAGATTTTTCGAATTCATTTACATTGGATTTATGTACAAGGTACAGGTACATAATTATGTTCATTACAAGTAAACAAATATTTCTTTGCAAAAAAAAATTCAAAAACAATCTGTCACAATAATAGTAATGAGTCTTCTTACTTTATTCAATTTTAGTTCAATCGATAATTTATGTTTTCTTAATATTTGTGTTGTTTTACTTAGCAGTCACCGAAATTAAAGTTGAAATACTTAAAAAATAACCTACGTGCTTTTTTCTTAGTTTTTCTTCATTTTATACCTTAAATCACAATGTCTTACTTATTTTTATCGATTTGCTCAAGTTTTACATATCGATAAAATTGAATGTCCCATCTTTCGAGAAATTTGATAGCTGTTGACATCCTAGAAGTATGCAATCACATTTTGTTGATTTTTATGTAGAAACGAACAAAAACTTTGTATATATATTTGAATAGTACTATCATGAAGAAGGAACGCTCGACCTGACATCTTTTTACGCCTTCCTAAACAATTCGTTCCACATGTTTTGCATGTGGAATGTATTGGGTGAGGTCAAAAATGAGTGAGAATTCCAATATAAAATAATAAATTTCCAGATTATTAAAAAAACAGAAGATAGAGAAGAATGTATACAAATTCAGCGAAAGTTCGAGGGAGTCAATGAAAATACATTTTTGTTATAATTTATTATTTATATTTTGTATAATTTGTTATTTTGATTGTTTGATTGGTTGATTGGCAATGAAATCATTTAAAAAAATACACAGGACAAAAAATAGAAGAAAAATTAGAATATAAACTTTTTGTGGTTGCCAATTAGAAAAATTAAGGTTTTCCCTATTTTTTTCGAATCATTTTCAAATGAGACAAATATTTTTAAACCATGCTAATAATAGTGCGAACATTTTTAACTTAACATAGGAAGTTATTGTAAAGTAGTATTCACATGAGCGCGACCAACGAACGACGAATGAATTACAAAATGTGAGTTTATATAAGTTTGAAGACATATTTCCACACAAATTCTTAACAAAACGATAGCAATATAGTTTCTATTTGATTTATGATACATACTTTTACTTTACATTATAATATATTAATAAATTTAAGAAAACAAATTTATTCGTCACGAAAAAAATTATAGTTGATACGAACTGTCAAACTTTATTCGCGTTCCACACAATCCACACTGGCAACGAATAAAATAATCGCGCGTACTTAACCTAAAAAATCATTCTTGTTTTGGTTTTGGTGGTGAATGGTGTTCGGCTGTTGCTTCATTCGCGACGAATTAAAAACTCTGATGTGAAAGAAACGTCAAAATCGACGAATATTCGTTCATTCTTTGGTCGTTGGTCTTGCTCATGTGAATAGTACTTAATGTTTCCGATTTGTCAAATTCAAAATGTTGACATTTCTCGACGTTTCAAGGTCCCTAGAGTCGAAATAAAAGATTTTTAGAGAGTTGTCTATGCTTGCGTGTGTACGTTCGCGACGTTTTTTTCGTCGTCCATAGCTCAAGAACCACTAGAAATATGAACTTGAAATAAATTTTGTTATACAGATAATAATATAAAAAGATGCAAAAAGGGCTATCAAGAAAATTGCGTGGGTGTTTTTTTTGACATAGTAATTTGAAAAAATGGGTAAATATTTTGGTAAACCCTAAATATCTCACGAACGATACCAAAGATACCAATCAAAAAAACTGAAAAAAAATATTGTTCGCCTGAAAAATTATACGAACAAAAAATGATTTCATCTCCAAAACAATTTTATGTAACGAAAAATAACGTTTTTGACATCTAGTAAAATTATGAGAAAAATTTAATTGACAGTTTTTGTACAAAATATATAAAAAAAACAATACTAGTACTTGGTAAAAATGTACATACTTTTACCTCAAATACCTTTTCAAAAATTTAAAAATTGACTTCAAATTAGTTTTATCTCACAGAAAATATTATTTGCGACATTTGCGTCCAGCCGCAATATTGAAAATATACTCATGTTAAAATAACAGCTTTAATGGTCACTTAGTTAATTTGATGTTAGCACCATAGAAATAAATCAATAGTAATGGAGGTTAAAATTAAAATTGGCTAAGATTTAGTTGGAAATAAAAAATTAATTTAATTTTGATTTGAAATTTGATGTGTATTTCTTCAATGTTAAGGTTTTTTGATCTTTATTCCTTAAAATTAGAATGTCATTTTTGTAACGTGATTACTTAAATAACTAATTACACCTGACAAACCAAAACCATTTGCCCTTTTTCCTAAGAACGCAAGAAGCAAGACGAAGATAGTGTAGTAATCTTTAGCCATTTGTCCGTTTTTTTAAACAACCAAAGTGAGGGTGAGAAGAATAGTAGGTTCTTAAACTAACTTTGTTACCTTTTTGGTTTAATACATTAATTTAACAAAATTATTCCTTAGAAACTTCCCTACATTTTTGTCTACGCAACAACCTGCCAACCTAAACACATACTATCGTACTTATTCATGGACCTATTTTAACTCCAAAAGGATAAATATAGAAAATATGTTTTAAAATAGGTAAACATGCATAAATTCTCATTTTTTCCAATTTTAACACAGTTGTTTCGCACTGCAAAATATTAAAGAAAAAAGTCTGAAGCTACTATTAGAAACGCGTTGACTCTTTGACGTAAAATAGATGTCATTTGTAGATCTACAATAATTAAAAACCACACAATAATTATGTGATATACATATGTACCTACACTGTACCAATTTTAACATTCTTTCATACCCTAATATAAAAAAAAAATAAAATAACGTTGGCTTAAATAAATATTATTTTGTCTAATCGTGTGATAGTCAACATCTTAAGCATTGATGCTTTGAACGTTTACGGTGCGTGTGTTGACACAGAATATTTAGATGTTTTCATGACGTCAGACAGTCAACGCGTTGGCCCTTAAGGTTGATTGTTAACTCTAACTTGGGTCAACACCAATTACGTACTTACAATTCAGCTTAATACACACCAACCTCCTTAATACTTAGTTTTCTACATACCTACAAAACCCACCCACAATAAAAAACATTACAATAAAAAATTGTTTTTAAAAATATCTTCATCGAATGTATTTGCTATGGAAAAATTCAAAATATGGCAACGTAGCATTGGATCAAAACTTAAATTTGAAAACGTTGCTTTTAAATTTTCAGATTTCACAAAAATAGAAAATCTAAAATCAAATGAATACAATTTTCTGCTAACAAATCTAAAACACACAACTAAATGTATTGTATATGCATATCTTCTATACATTGATGGGTTTGAATAAAACAAATCTCAGGTAACGTTGGCAACGACTGATTTTTGTTTACATTTGAGTAATTTATTTTATTTATTTATTTCAATATTTTCATACTTCCAGTCGCTCTTAGTTTCCACACCAAATTTCCGTACACACAGCGCCCTCATGGTCCGCCTTTCGTACCAAAATTTTCTGTTCCATGATAATACTATTCAGTTTATATACAAAGACAAAAACGAAAAGCGATACAGGGGTGGAATCGGCTAGGGTGGTAGTTGACTATCATTTTTTGATAGTCAAATTCCAAAACACTATTTGAAGATATAAATCCTTCGTACGTTCACCCTCCAAAACCCATTTGCTTACATTGTTGTATTTGTAATGTGCACGAATTCAACGAGAAAAATTGCCGTGTTTACACGCATACATAGAATCAATTACTGAGGTTTTTGGGGAAATTTCATAAATTAGAGGAGAAATGACACACACACTAAGAATAAGTTTATGAGTCTGATTTCCGGTTTAGCTTGTGGGCATACTAAGATGTCTACCGAGGATTTATATCTTCATATAGAGTCTTTTTGGTTAAATTGACTATCATTGGGCAGGTTCAGGCAACATAAGGGACTTCATTCGCAGTCAACTTCATTCTTTGAACGTACATTTCGACCAAAACACCTAGTTAGTTTTTCATTGGTCATGAAGATCAAATTCAGAACTTTACTTCGTAAACTTCTACGTTAAGTTCATAGAACAAAGACTACCAAAAACATTTTTGTCTACAAAACACTCCTCAGGCAGTCTACAAGTCCATCAGGATTTGTATTTTGTATTGTAAACAAATATTACTTATTTTTTTCCAAATTGACAACGAGCCCTTTTATAGAAAGCATTTAATGAAGTTGAGCAGAAAATAAATAAATCATAGTGTAATAAAGTTCAGCTTTCAGTTGAATACAAAAATATTATCAACTGTGGTTTTGACAGAAGTAGACTTGACTTAAAAGTTAGGGAGATTCTTCTTGACTAACTTTCCTGTCAACTTTCCATTAAAGTTGAAACTTGCCTTACTTTTAAGTCCCTTATGTCGGCTGATGATGATTCAACTCAATGCAATTCGATTGGACAATTTCAGATTCAAATTGGCAAAATTCGTTGTTGTATTGGTGAAATTTTAAATTGGTTCTTTTTAAATATCTAAATAAAAGTTTCAAATTAGCTGGTTTTGAATAAAATTCTTACTTTTCTTACTTTTTTTAATGTCGCAAGTTTTGTCGGTCACAGGAATGTGTTTTTTTTTTAAGAAACAAATTGAACTAAGAAAATTTTACAGTCGTTTGTGTAAGCGTCTGGTAGCTCTATTCGGAATAAACATATTTGTTTGAAATTCACTATCACATTTTTTTGTGACAGCTTTTTAGGTATCAATTTGACTATCACCTTACGTACATAGATCAAATCCGATCATTTTGATTGTCATTTATCAACAATCGTCTTAGCCGATTACACCCCCCCCCCCCCACAATTCCAAATATCGTCTTCGCACAATTTCTTTCGTTTTTTGAAAAACGAACGATCGCTTTCGTTTTGTTTATTACAGAATCTGGGGTGGAATCGGCTAAGGTGATTGCTGATAAATGACAATTTATTTATCGGTGCACATTGGTACAAAATTCTTCCATATTGCAATGATAGAAAAAGCCAGGGGCCTGATTATGAGGTTCGCGGCGGATTGTTTTCAATTCAACCTTTCAAATTCGAATCGCATATTATTTCCTTATTATCAAATTCGCGCCAAGCGAAAATAGTTCTTTCTATATTCCAGTGATTTGACACTTTTGGTTTGACAGCTTTCCACAATTTTTGTTTTGTTTTGAATGAATTTGTTAAATTTGCCTTCGAATTCGTTGGTCGAATTCAAAACGAAAAAGGCGAAAGCAATAATTGAAAAATGGCAAAGTCGCTAGCAAAACGATTCGCCGCGAAACTCATAATCAGGCCCCAGAGATTGGTAAAAGATTTCATATTCGCTAAGGACAGATGAGAGCTGATATGATTGTATGAATACTTTTATATTACACTGTTATATTATCATCATTGCTCTCTTCTTCTTATTTTCTCTAAACCATTAGCTGTAAGTTAGTTTGTTATTGTGAGTATAATAGGTCGCATTCACAAAGCTAGTGGCTACGTAGTCAAGGGATTCTGATTGGCTAAATCTAACTACAAAAGTAGTTGAAATTTCCCCTCCGACGTAGTGTACAAAATTCGGCTACAAAGTTAGTGGAGGATGATTTTGACGTTTCACAATCAGCTGCTCGGTAAAGATGCACGAATTCAAAGTGAAATAAATCGTTCAGTATTTAAATACAAATATAAATCATTCAAATTGTTTCTTAAATTTGATTTTATTGAATTTAAAACACAAAAGATAAGTTAAAGTTATCAAATCATTTTTTTTTCTTATTTTATATATGTATTTTCATTTGTCACACAATATGACAGCTCCAGATTGACTAGCTTTGTAGTGTAATTTTGCATTCACAAAGCTAGTTGAATTTTGACTACGTAGCCACTAGCTTTGTGAATGCGCCCATAAATTTAGTCTTAAGTCAAATGTGGTCGTTTTCATTTCCCCTCCGTTGAAACACAAAACTGGCGACGAGGATAACGGGAAGTTTAAGACGTTATAAGTACATTACATAGTTACAAAAGTACCGATTAAATGAGCTCCGACGAAATAAACGAAACAAAAGAGGTCGAACAAAAAAATATTGTTGATGAATTTATAAAAAGACCTGAAATTAAAATGTCGGGATTCATTGGACGAATTGAATATCTTAACACTATTGATAATTTTAATAGTTATATTGAACGACTTAATCATTTGCTTAAGCTCAATAAAATAACGACAGAAGATGATAAGGTCTCGTTTTTAATCGGTGTCGGAGGAGGTGATTTGTATAATATATCGAAAACATTGGTGGCTCCAAAAAAGCGAGCTTGTAAAAAAATTGGTAGCACATTTTGAGCCCAAGAAAAATATTACCGCTGAGCGTTATAAATTTCTAAATAGAAATCAAGAACTAGATGAAAGTGTCGCAGATTTTATTGTTGCTATTAAGCAGCTGGCAGAAGGTTGTAAATATCTTAAGTTTTTAAACGAACTTTGAAAGATCGTCTACTCATGGAACTCAAGAACAAACGAATACAGTCCAAATTAATCGACGCTGAATTAACATGGGAAAAAAGAGACAGAGATGGTTAATATGAGTAGTGGTTCGGCAGTGGCTGTAAATTCGGTGAGGACAAAACGTAGTGATGGTGACAGAGATTCCAGGAGAACAACAGTAAGACCCCTCGGTAAGCATGCGGTTCGTGGTAACTCAAGGTCAAGAATGAGAAATTTTGATAAGCTACAATGTCATTTTTGTAAAAAGTGGGGACACAAACAGAAATATTGTTATATGAAAAACCGTAATAACAGTTATTTTAGAAATCGTTCTAAGATATAGTAGGTTGTGCGAGGGTGATGGTCAAATTAACGCTGGAAGGTGATGAGTTTGAGTTGGTTGTTATTGGTGGTCCTAAGGTGTTTATTCCATTGCTAGGAAGGTCATGGTTGGACAGGATAGTTCCATTGTGGAGGGATAAAATTGTATCAGGAAACAAGTTGATTGCTAAGGTGGAGGTCAGACAAAAATACGTTACAGATCTTTTTACTAAATACCCAAATTTTTTTAAGGCTGAAAAAACAGTAGCGATCCAGAGGTTTAAAGCAAATATATATTGCTTGATGAAAACACAGTTCCAATTTTTTTGTAAGCCTTATTCCCTTCCATTTGGAGTCAAGGATAGGGTGAAGAAAGAGTTAGATAGGTTGGTGGCAAAAAATATTATACACCCGGTCAAATACAGCAATTGGGCTTCTCCAATCGTTGCAGTAGAAAAACCAAGCGGTGAAGTTCGACTATGTGTTGACTGTAAGGGTACCATTAACCCCTATGTACGAACAAATCATTATCCTTTACCTATAAGTGAAGATATTTTCGTGCCAATGGCGGGTTGCGCTGTTTTTAGTGTTTTGGATTTAGAGGGGGCTTACCAGCAAGTTGAAGTTATGGAGATTGGGGGTTGTTTAGGTATAGAAGGCTAATTTTTGGTGTTAAGTGCGCATCAGCAACTTTGTAAGATATTATGGATACAATTTTGAATGGGTTGAATGAATATCTTTCATTAGAGATGAGCATTCGTAGAGACAAGAGAATTACGATTGAATTGCTTAAGGGGAGAAATGCAACTTTCGGTTTTACTAAAGCACATTTTTTTGAAATATTGGCACAAATCGAGGTAAGTAAACAACAGTTTCATTTTCCATATAATTTTTAAAGCTCTTTCTTGAGTACTTTCAAAGAGACTTAAATAAGTTACTAGATTACCAGCCCAGAAATGGAATGAGTTTTCAACACATTTCAAAATTTTGTATGCCCCACTTAACAAGGCCGACACATTCAGAATTTAATAACCTCATACAGTCCTTGAAGATGAAGAGCAGTAATGTTAATTTGAAAACGAACGTACTGTACGCGAGTTTAAGACAACATATCATTAATTACAATAAAAAAATATCCAATTCGATGAAGAATTGGTGTATCATATACTTGCATTTTCAGGTAGAGAACTTGATAAAAAACTATCAAATTTTTTTTTGTATAATAAAAACACACTCAAGGGGATATTACTACCCTTATTATGCATAGGCACAGTGTGAGCACTAGGAACAGGAGAGAAAAGGAGATGTCGGTGCACATTGGTTTTGAATTCCTGAATATTGCAATGACTAGGAAAGACAGAGTGTGGTAAGGCATTCCCCATTCGCGTAGGACGGCTAAAGAACGAATCTTTGTATTTGACAGTACGGCCGAAGTTGGGCTCGAGGGTTTCCTGATGAGCATTCCTAGAAGCGCGAGTATTACGGTTGAACTGCTTAAGGGGAGGAAATCAACTGGCTATTTCACTAGAGTATAAGCAGTTAAAAAAGGGTCAGATGCTTTTGAAATATCAAGAGCAATAGTTTTATTTCTCCAAAACGATACAAATTGCTCACATATTAACATGGTTACGTCAATATTTCACAGTATATGCTAGTTCAAAGTCAGAGGCCTTTAGAATTAAAAACGTATTCTCATAGCAAACAAAAAAAGATCATTTTTTTTTTTAATTTAAAAAATAAAGCAAATTTTTATTAATCATTCAACGCAACTTTTTCTTTTTCAACAAATAACAGCACTTTCTTCATCTTCTTAATTAAAGTTATAAATAAAAAAACCAATGTTTCTAGTCTGCACAAAAAAAATTACCACATCTTTAAATCACTTATTTATATACTTTACTATAATAAAACTAACTTAAGACGTTACGAGTGTTTGTCTATGTCTAAAAATAAAGCAAAATTATAGTAAGTTAAGTCTTAAAATTATTTTAAATATTTGTTTTTTTTTTTTTTATATTTCAATTCAACTATAATCTTAAATATCTTAAAATCAGTCTAAACAAAGAAAAAGAGAGAATATTATCTCTGCGAGTTAAAAAGAAACAAATTAGTGTAATTAATTATTTTATATTTTTGGTTCCTATTCAAACCAAAAACCAATCAAAGATATGATAATTTTAAAAGTATTTTTAAGAACTAAAAACCATCGTTTGACTTTAGGTAAAGAATTTTATCTGCAGACTTTTGTGATGGCAGTGTCATATTTTATTTATCATTATGTTTTTGTTCCAGAAGTTTCTTTTTTCTTAAATAAGAATGTGTGATTAGTATAAATATTATTATTTACAAATAGTTTGCCTTAAATACTAAAATAACTATAAAAATTTAAGTTTATGAGAGAGTCTGGCCTTCCTTCCACTTCTTCAACAAGGCACCCCTTTGAATCGGTGGCAGTTCTTCATTTATTTTGCGCAGGTTAAATGCATTTGACCTAGTTGTTGTTGGTGCCTTCGGTGGCTTCCAGTACTCCTGATTACAGGACACCGATAGAGGTTGTAAGGTTGAATTTAGAGAATTTGCTGAGGAGAATCCACAAAGGGAACCAGTTGTAGAAGACATTGACGGCTGAAAGGAGCCATTGATTAGAGGGGTGGGTCGGTGAAATGGTCCTGCTTGGTCAATTGGTTGAAAACCATTTTGACAGTCAGATATGGAAGTAGAAACTTGTGGATATTGATCTTGTTCGGGACAGATGGAGTTTTCTCGCGGATTTGCACTCGATTGGGACTCGAAGCCAGAGGAATGTGAGGAGGCACGTGAAATGTTCTCCTGAATGGAATTCATGGCGTTACGATGGTCTTGAAAGTAAGTATTCTTCTCCACTGGTGCCTGATGGGCTGCACCTACTTGTCCACTATTAAAAAAGCCACCTGAAAGCCAAGAAGCTGCGGGATTGTTAGTTGCCAAGCTGTTAGTACTAAAGCGTGAGGGGGTTAGTAGGTTAGATCTCTGATAAACAGCACTGCTGGATACAGAGAAGGGCGAAGCTAGTGGGGTGTTGACAAAACCAACTGGAGTCTTTGCAAAACCAACATCATTAAATCTGTTTGCATTCGACGCATTGAGAGTGGCATTCATAACTGTAGGAGATGTAAATGACGTATTAGCTCCGAAGGTCGATTGTGGACGCAAACAATCGAGTTCCAAATTCGAAGCAAATAATGAGCGATTTGTCGAGAAGTTACTCATTGAGGCAGCAAAGTTGCGATTCCTTAGAATTGATTGATCGGCAGGGTCTCTAGCAAAACTCTGAAAGGCTGGTGATCGAGGGGCGCCATTTAGACTCAAAAGTGAAGAAGTAATTGGAGATCTGACCAGACGCTCATTTGGTAATTGAGAGTGTGATACAAATGATCGGCCACTCGAGGCACTCATTACACTGTTTCCGCTGCTATTTAGTTTTTGGCTCAGCAAACTGATGGTCTCACGGGTGTCGTCATCACTAAGACAGTCCTCCGAATAAATTTTGTGGAAACTACTTGAAGTGTCATCATTTCGGGCCAAGTTTGATTCAGGGTCGCTAGTAAGTGATAAATAAACTGTGATTAGTGATGCAATTAGCTGAAATTAAAAAAGAATTAATATAACTAAATCAACAAAAAAAAAAAAACTATTTCAAACCAAAATAACGTCGCTGGATGCTTTCAGCAAATCCTGGTCAAGTATTCCACCAGCACATAAACTCCACAAGGTCAACATGAATGTGAATCGACTGAGTCTAAATCCATCAACGAAATTATGTAGGAATGAAAATCCAAGCATCAAAAAGGGAGCAGCAAGCATTAGAAAAGAAGTCATATTCAAAGTTACCACCTGGGGCACTTTCATTCCCATTGAGTATAGGACCATCATTGCAATGGTTCTCATGAAGAGACCTAATTTATGTACCATCGGATGATTGGTGAGTTTTTCTGAATACGATGCAAGAACTTTGATTAGCGTCAGAATGTGTGAGATCATTAAAAATGAATAATGTCCAATGCGCTCGCCAAATACCCAAGTCAAATGTTCCTTATTGAGAGCGGGTAGACCTCGGAGAATGCAAATTATGTTGATAAATGCTAGAAGCGTCAGGTAGATGGAGATTTTTTGTTTTAATTTAGATTTTTGGGCATTTTTGATGCGAGCAAAATGAGGTTGTTTGAATTTTTCAGCTCCTTTGATAATAAAATCGAGGAACTTCGAACCTAGAACCATTTTTTTCTTCTCACGCAGAACTCTTTTCAGATGACGATCACATGTTGTACAGAGGCGGTATTGTTCTTCTAGTTGGTTCCTAAAACGAGATAAATAAATAGAAGGTTTTGTATTTTTTTATAATTCCCCAAATGGAAAAAATACAATAAAAAATTAAATGAAAATAATCTTAGAACAAAATTTTTCATTTCATAACAACATATGGTTTTCAAGTAATTTGCAAAAAAATAAGTTCACTTGACCCCTTTCACTCCCATATTTTTTGCTCCGGTACCAAATAAGAGGAGCTCAGAGGTTATTATTATGGTCTTTATTATTTTAAAGTAAGGTCATTTTTCGACTTATATCCTAGACTATAAGGTGGTTCAAGTTCTTCACAGGGGGTCGATAAAAGATGAAAGACTACGCTTGCCCTGCAAATCAAATTCTAGTAAGCCAATAACCTACGAAAACACTGAATAGACTCACGTCATTGTATTTTTAGAGTATTTTGAGTATGAAACAATCAGCCAAGAAGTTTGTTTTAAAATTGTTGAATTTGATCAAAGAACTCGACCCAGGAAACAAAATAATCCAGCCTCAGTCACCAAACTCAAAACGTATTTTTTCTGTTTCAAAGATTGTACCATGAATGATGAGATTTAAATCGCATCACCAAGCGAGATTGCTGAGGAATGAATAACATAGAATTCCATAAAAGAATCAAAATTTTCGAAAAAAACTAAAAAAATATAATCTTAGTTTTTAAACAGATCTCGTATTTATGTTTAGGGTGGGCTATCAAATGGTTTCTATTTTTAATCATATTGTTATTGTTATATTAGCACTATATACGAGGGGCGTCCAATATATTCTCGGTATCGGGGTGAAGCTGTGGTTATATATATAAATTGACTTATTTATCAAGTAATACTATTATTTTAGTGCATTCATATAAAATTTCATATAAATGTGATTATTATTTACCGTTAAATCTCTATTTAAACAGAATCATAATGGCAACTGAGACGATGATGGTGAAAATTGAGTATCGCGCTGTAATTAAATTTCTCACTAAGCAAGGAAAAAGTCAAAAAACTATTCATGAAGAAATGGTGGCAGTTTACCAGGGTTCCGCACTTTCATTATCAACTGTGCAAAAGTGGTCAAGTGAGTTCAAGAGATGCAGAGAAAGCATTGAAGACGACCCCCGCTCCGGCGCCCCGGCTAGTGCTTGTACGGGAGAAAGCATCAAAGAAGTCGAAAAACTTGTTCTCGAGGATGCCCGAATAAAGGTGAAAATGATGGCAGAGATCACCAAGCTTTCGACTGGTACCATTCACACCATCCTTCATGACCATCTTAACCTTTCAAAGGTCAGCGCAAGGTGGGTGCCACGAATGCACTCAGCGCCTCAGAAAAAAGTGAGAATCGCGTGCTGTAAAGAGCTTTTGGAGATGTGTAGTGAGAACGCGGACGGTGTTATGCAGTGGATTGTTACTGGGGACGAAACATGGGTTCACCACTATGACCCTGAAAGCAAACAAGGGTCCATGCAGTGCCAGTGCAGGAACAGACCCCCCGAAGAAGTTCAGTCACTCCGTCTGCCGGGAAGCTCATGGCCACAGGTTTTTGGGACTCAAAGGGAATCTTACTCATTGAGTACAAAAAAAAAAGGTGACACCATCAACGCAAAATCCTACGCTTCCACTTTGCATAATTTGCGGGAGGAAATTAAAAAGAAAAGACGGGGTAAACTCGCAGCGGGTGTGTTGCTTCTTCATGACAACGCTCCTGTTCACACGGCGCGAGTTTCCAAGGCTGCTGTGCGAGATTGTGGTTTTGAAGAAATTCAACATCCACCCTATAGTCCAGACCTTGCCCCTAGTGATTACTTCCTGTTTCCGGATTTGAAAAAATGTCTTCGTGGAAAAAGATTTTCGGATGATGAAGAACTCAAGTCGGCAATAAATGGGTATTTTGCAGGGAAAGAGAAAACTTATTTTTATGAGGGTTTAAAAAAGCTTATCTCAAGATGTAACAAATGCATTGATGTTAGGGGAGATTATATTGAAAAATAAAAACAATTTAAATTGAATTCTCATTTTCCTTCATATCGATACCGAGAATATATTGAACGCCCTTCGTAGCTGTCTCGCGCTCAAAATCATGCCAGAAAGTCACTTTTATACTTTCGCGAAACTGATGCATAAATAATACGTAATAAATCGGCCATTAGTAAACATATCATAGGTAATCCAGACGAACATCACTCGATTCGATTTAAAGAAATAAGTACTAGCACATGATTTGTTAACACCTTTTCCCTATCTCATATACACTGTGATGTAATAAATCAGGTTTTGTTCGCATGAGGTTTAAGTCTAAGAACTCTCTCTTTAGAATGCAATTTCTCGGTGACGAAGCAAAGTGGAATTTCCTAAAGCCTAAAAACTAATAGTGATGTCAATGACACTTTGGATCTTCGGATTGACCTCTTAACTTTTTCAATAGGAACCGTAAAGGACTGATGCTATGCAAACAATCTCCAAACGTTTCATGCACTTAATGTCAATTTGATTCCCAAAGGATCAAAAGTTCTTGGAAAATTTTACTGACAGAATGCACTACTGCGAAGAAGACTGGAAGTTCCGAATAGAAGTTTTAAAACATCGTTTATTTTTTTTATAAATTGGTCGTACAACATTTGTAGAATATGTTACAATAAAAAATAGTTTAGAATCCTTTATCCTTCTTACTCAGATTAAGCTCTTCTCCTGATTTCCATGTTCACCGTGTAGGTGCTCGTAGTGTCTATCCGCAACATTCAAAAGCTCGTTAATACGTATCCATCGCTATCTATCCGCGTCGTGTAATTGAAATTTTGTGGTATGATTTTTTTTGTTTTTAGTTTTCAGTCTTTGATACGGCGTACACGATAACTTGGCGAATTTTGGGCGGATCAAAGAAACCCTTTTATTTAAATTTAGGGTAGTAAAAATACCTCGCTACTGAAACAATAATGTGCATATTATAGGTACCAAGAAGTCAAGGTTTTCGGATGTTCGGTGTCGAAACATTCTACCAATTACTAGAGTGTACACAGTTTAATATTTGTTTTGTTAATCCCTACGTTTATTTTAATACCTCTTTAAATTTTTCTTTTTCCTAATTTTCTGTATAAGCGTCCCCTTCTTTAAGCGACCTTGTGTTTTATATTTGTTTTGAAAGTCTGCTCTTGCTATTAATAATGGAATAACATACATTTTGTTGAATTCAATGCATATTTAAAAAGAGAAATGTTTGGCTCATCCTTTATATTCGATGTTTCCTTTTAATTATTTCTGATTTAGCTGTAAGTGGAAGTTTAAGTTTATCCGATAAGTGAGCACTTTAAAACAAGCTTCCAATTCTAAGGATGCGCGTTCAGTAGTGCGATAAAGCGTTGTGAGAAGCGACTGAATGAGAGACAAATATTTATATGTAATTTTATCTCCGTCTATACAAACGTCTGCGTCGCAAGATACTAGAAAGCGATTTTGTGCGAGAAATAAATCATGAAATGAACAACACTTGCAAATTATTGAGTTTTATTATCAAAATAAGTAGATACTTTGTTGAGAAAGTTCATCGCTAACCTTTTTGTCTTAAAATTGTGTTAACCGATTGGATTTTGCATTATATAATCTTCAAACTTTAAATGTATTGGTTCTTATTTTAGAATTTAGCTTTTAAAAATTTACTGTAATTATTTTGAAGGTGTTATTAGAAAGAAATAAAATTACATAACTAACTCTTGTTTTAGGCAAAGAATTAAACTCAAGAGTTTTGGTATCAACAGTTTTTGAAATGCATCAGCTTTGGAACCAAACAATCGAGCAACACAACCATACCAAAAATTATGCAAAATTCTTTATCAGATTTTTTTTAGACTTGATAATTTTTGTATTAAATTATTAATTTCATTTCATTTTAATTTTTTTTTTTTTTAACTATTTCAATTAGTTTAATTTATTTGATAGGTACTGGCAGACAAAAGAAACATAAATCAATCAAATGGGTACCTGGTATGTTGATAACTATACAACGACGGGTAAGAGCCATTCAGCTTATGTAAACACATACCCACATTATTAATAAAGTTTTTCAAAGTGTCCTCTAAATGAAAAAGAAACGTGCACTATTCAATTTATTGAATCCTTAAAGGAATTTCATTGTATTCTTATATTTTACCCTAACCTTTCCTTTTCCGATGAAAAAAAAAACACCTAAAAAAAAGGTGTCAATAAAAGCATAAGAAACCCAAAAAAAAGGACCGAACCAGATGTTTTCTGAGAACAAAAAAAAACCATTTCCAAAAAGAGTAGTTATCAGTAGATACATGCATTAACTAAATCATTATGATTTTGCACTCTATGTGTTAACTTTTTGTTTAAGGATTGAACAACATTCCCTAAAAGTTGATACAAAAACAAGTTTTCGCCTCTGGCTATCTGTCTATCGTCCATACTCACTTGTACACCTTGAGTTCATCTTCGAATTTGGACTCGTTCTTTGGTTCGAATTGTGCCAATTTCTCAATTTTTAAACGTTGTCCCTCATTGCAAACGTTACAAAATCCATTTGCCGGAAATTGATCGCTCAAATCCGAAAAATCATTTTGCTGATCATCTCTCCTCGAAGTCGAGGATAAATTACTGCAGTCCAGCTGTTGGTAGATCTCCCGATTGTAGTCGCCATCCTTGGTAAATCCATTGTACTGATCACATTGGGGACAAGTGAAACTATTCGCCTCCAAGTAGGGGACTTTGGTATTTTGATTGCAAAACCAGCAATTAACAGTCACTTTGAAGTTTGATCTAAAATTTAAAATCCAAAAAAGTTAATTATAGATTTGAGGCAGAGTATTTTATATATTATGATGAATTCATTTTGCGCGTAACGAAATGAAGAGAAAAACGCGGAAATTCAATTCATCCAGCTACGAGTAGTCACCTTATTTTTATGTATAATTTGCATATTATTAAAACAGTCACAAAGCCAATTGATAGCAGCGGTATGAGGCTTATGGTCAGCGGTAATATGTTGTGCATTTTATTTAGTTAAGTATTTTTTGAAACACAACCGATTGGATAACAATTTTTATTCAAATAAACTTTTTTCTTTTTTGCAAACAAAATTGAAAATTTGCCGAGTAGCAGTTTGTCTGTCACATCACACGCGCACGGCAGCACGAGTTGAGATTGAGTATGCTGTGTGAGTGCGAGAAAGAGAAAAAGACTAATGAAAATGAATTTTTTGTTTTTGGTGGTGGTTTTCTTTGCCAAGCAAGAGGCCGCCTTTTTCAAATTTGGCAGCTGTGGTGAGTTAGAGTGGTTTTCTCATAAGTGAAGTAGGCAAAAGATAGGAAAAGAATTTTCCCAAATATCATTATTAAAGGTTGTATGCACTTGAAATGTTATCAATTATAATTTATTGATTGTAGTCTTTTAACGTCATGACCCACATTACTCACAGGCTTTCAATGCACTGGTATTAAAGTGGTTTTTTTATCTTTGATATTTTTGTGTTGAAAACTAATAAAATAAGACATCAATAAATTTAATTAGTAGGTAATTGATAATGTGGCAATTTGTATCCGTAAACATTTTCAGTGGAGTTACGGTGAATGGTTATTTTTTATTATTTTTACAACTATTTAATGTATTAGTAGTACCCGTGGCATGATGGTTAGTGCGTTGAATTTTCGCGGGTACTGCCCCTTGCGAGGAATTGACAAATCCTTCAAGAGTAATTCTTGTCATGAAAAAGTGCTTTCTCAAACTAGCCGTTTCAGCCTAAAATTGTAGGTCCCTTCCATTCCTGACAACAGTACTCGCACACAGGAATGGTTGATAGTTGTAAGTCACTAGCCCCTGGTTCACAACGGACTGTTGCGCCACCCCATTTGATTTTTTTTAATTTAATGTATTAGCTTGGATTAAGCTGAGGTGTAAGAATGGAACTGAAAAAAAGCCAGTTTTTTCTCAGTAGAAAAGGCTACAATCAATCGAAATCGCTTTTTTGTCAAAATGTTAATTAAAATAGCGTTTAAGAATATGTGTACGAACCAGAATAATCATAAATAACCTTCTGTTAAGAAACAAGCTTCCAAGTCACTGAAATAGCGTCAATTTAATTCCTTTACCAAAGATAGCGTATTGAACCATTACTATACAATTTATCTTAACGGCCCTCACTTTGTTTTTTGAGTAGCTGTCAATTTTAAAAATGTTATTTTTCGAGACTTTTAACAAAGGAAAAATTGAATGATTAAAGGCACAAAAGATGCAATCAAAATTAGTCTACGAGATCATATGAGTCAACACTTTTAGACTTTTTTCAAAGCTCCACAATGTATTCTAGACTTTAATGGTAGAAGTCATGAAGCTATTGAGGCAATACTGCAGCAAATGTGTGAATTGTTTATGAAAAGGAAATGGTATATGTCCCTCTTTATATTGAAATAAACTTTCTTTGTTTCTATTTAGAAATACTCCTTTTTTTTAGAATTAAAGGGAAACCTCTTACCGAGAATCCCCGTGTTTGAATTTGATTCTGTTAGATTAATATAACACCAATTTCAGGTATCCACAACTTCGATTAGGGCAGCTTAAGCGACAGTTATAGCTATCATTGAAAACAAACATTCATTTTTTTTGACATTTATCATTGAAAAAAATGTCCTGATTGAAACCCACCGACATTTTTTTTACAAGAAATCTGTTATTGAAATTGTGTGAAATTGGAACACAAATCAGTGGAATGATTCGAACTTCCGTCCGAAAAAAAGAAAATACATTTGTAGCGAAAAATAAATGCGTAATTACACTTTTTATTCTTTATCAATTAGTATATTATTTTCATTTTTAATCAGAGGGATACACCGTCAAATACTATTCTTCAAATACCATTTTATTGTTAAATTTTGCATGTGTTGGAGTTCTGTATACGGTTAAACAGAATTCAAAAATAAGACTGAGAATGTATAATCGTTTTTATTTAAAAATATCAAATATAAGAATAAAATGACCAATTCACCATAAAATTAAGTATTTTTTATAACCATACCCTTACCCTTATATTAATATTAAATGACACATAAATGACATTTCGAATTCACCTCGAAACTCAGCATTTCCCCTCTTTTTTGACAGTTCATACTTTCGGTGCCTTCACACGTGTTTTATTTTTATTCAAAACTAATTGCAACTAACTTTTAATTTTGCCGATATTTAACAAAAAACTTCAACAAAATGCAAACTGACGATGTAAGAACAAATTCCAATAATTTAAACAAAAATAATAAAATTAGTGACTTACTCAGAATCCTATATAAAATGTGTTTCTTTTGCAGGTTGTTTGGAGCATCATCAACAAAACTTTCTGTTCGCACAAAGTCAAGTAAGTTTTGTGTGTTTAGAAATCGAACTTTTATTTAAAGAAATTACAATTATTTTCAGAACTGACACCCGTACATTTTGCCGCCATGAATACAATTTAACAGGTCTCTGCACGAGAAGAACCTGTCCGCTAGCCAACAGTCAATATGCCACCATCCGCGAGGAGAATGGTATCATATATCTGTTTATGAAGACCGCCGAACGTTCCCACATGCCCAACAAACTATGGGAGCGTGTCAAATTGTCACGTAACTTTGAAAAAGCCATCCAACAAATCAACGAGAATCTAGTCTTCTGGCCAAAGTACATGATTGCCAAAAACAAACAACGTTTTGTAAAGATCACTCAATATCTGATTCGTATGAGAAAGCTGAAGTTACGCAGGCAAAAGCTTATTGTGCCACTTTCGAGGAAGATTGAACGTCGTGAAGCGCGCAGAGAACAGAAGGCTCTTATTGCTGCCAAGATTGACAATCACATTGAAAAGGAATTGCTGGAGCGTTTGAAGAAGGGAACCTATCAAGACATCTATAACTTCCCACAGACAGCATTCAACAAAGCTTTGCAGGCTGAAGATGTGGACGATGAAGAAGAAGTCGAGGAGGAGCAAGAAATCGAGAAGGAAATGGAATTGGATGATGAAGTAGAAAGAGAGCTTAACATGGATGAAGAATTCGTTGAAGCCGATTCGGAAGATGATGATGACGATGATGAAGATGAAGTCGACGACGATGATGACGAGGATGTGGAAGAGGTTGAAAGTGATTCCGGCAACAAGGAAGAAGTAGAAATGGACAGTGATTTCGAATCTTCAGATGGATCTGATATTGAGGTAAGTAATGGCTTTGGTTTCATTTTGTGTTTCTTCTTTGAATTAGGGATTGAATATTCAGTAAACCAAAACCTTTAATCCAAAAAGATTTTAACAATGAATAGTATTTAAGTATGTGATAAATTCCTCTGGTTTGAGCGGACCATTCTACTGCTTTGATCATTTTAATTTACCTTTTACCTCTACGCAGCTTGTTAACTATTTCGTTTTATTAAGATTTCAACCAAAACATAAATGCAGCCAAATTTCGTAAACGTAACCGTTTTCGTAAGATGCAACAATTTGGAATGAAGAACAAATTTGTTTTCTTCCATTCAAGTGTTCCAAACGTTTTATAATGTAGACCCAATGCTTGTACACTTTTGAAATTAAGAGAGAAAGTTATTTAAAGCTATATTTCTTTCGAAGACAGTAAAAAACTTTAATTAGAAAATTCTTTAAGAAAATTGCCTTAATACTGTACGAAGCTTCCTGTGGTCAACTTTATTTTTAAAGTTCTTTTTTAAATATGTAATTTAATTGCCTAATCTAATCGTAAACGCTTACACTTTTTTGAAAAATAAAGTTCTGCAAGACGTATAAAATAAACTAGGTGACGCAACAGTCCGATGAGAACTAGGGCAAGGTTAGGTTAAGTTAAGTGGCTGTCCATGATGGAAACGGACATACTTAGGCCAGTTTAATGGCCCATTGAGGTACCACATGAATCTTGAGGTTTCCTCCTAAGCTCAATGGAACCAGTTTGAGTCCCTTACGAAACGTGAGAGTCTGATTATTCTGATATGATTTAGATCGTTTAAGCAGAATTCTTCTAGGTAATTCTGGCGTTTTTAATCTAGAGCTGGGTATGTACAGAAAAGGTGAAGAACTATTTCCTGCTCTTTCTCGTCCATAGAGCTTCTGCAAAAGTCATTTGAGAATACGCCTAGCCGCGTGGCGTGCTTTCCTATTAGACAGTGTCCGGTTATGACACCTATTATCGAGCTTATATGCGATCTGCTTAGAGAGAGCAAACACCTTGAACGTTTTTAATCCAGTGTTGGCCAGATGTTTTTTGTTACCTGACAAGTGGTGATGTTGTTCCACCTGTTGTTTGCCTTCTTCATAGCGTCTTGCATTAGCAACAGTTTACAAGTAGCGATTGGTATACCAGTATGTGCCAAACGTGGTAGAATGGGCTGCACTGTACCGTAAGTTTGTTACCTGGAATGTCTCTATGACCCGGCACCCAGCAAAGGTGAATATTAAACTGTTGTGCCATCTCCATTAGAGATGATCGACAGTTATGGACTGTTATAGAGTTTGTAGAGATAGAGTCAAGAGATTTTATAGCGGCCTAACTACCTGAGAAAATACGGATATCAGATGTTGATATCACGTTTTCAGGACAAGACTTCTTTTATCGCCAAAAGTTCCGCCTAATTAGAAAGGCGGAATGAGAGACTTAATTTCAGTCGTTCAGAGTACACAAGTAGGTCATAGTGACTTACAACTCTCAACCATTCCTGTGTGCGAGTAATGTTGTCAGGGATGGGGGGACCTACAGTTTTAAGCCGAATGGTTGATTTGAGAAAGCACTTTTCAGGGAGGGAATGAACCCAAGACCTTAGGCATGATATTCCTATGCACTAACCATCACGCCACGGGTACTACAAATGACGAAGTATTAATTTAATTAATGAAAGAATTAAGCTAAATGATTAAACAAGTGAAAAAAAAGACTCAATTTTTCTATTCATTGTATTTTAAAACGACAGAAAAATGACCAAAACCCCCTCCGGTTAAAATGTTTTTTCAACTAAAACTTTTGAAAAAAGATAATTTAGGTTAGGTTGGAGTGGCTGTCCAGATGTCATTGACGCACGTAGACCTCAAGGGTCCATTGTGATACCACTAATGAGGAGAGTAATAAACTTAAACAAACCATTTCGTACTTTTAATAAAGTTAGAGAGACGTTTTGTGTCAATCGTTGCCAGTTCACTGGTATTATCGAAGAAGGGATCACCGAGAAAGTTATTTTCTTTCTAATGGAGAGTGCTGGACATGTACATAGAAGGTGTTGTACTGTTTCCTCTTCCTCCTCGTCCATGCAGCTTCTACAAATGTCATTTTTGTAGACCCCTAGCTTCAGAGCATGTCTTCCTTTTAGGCAGTGTCCTGTTATTACTCCAATTGTAGAGCTTATACATTGTCTGCTCAGGGATATCAAGCCTTTTGACCGTTTTAAGTCTACCATATTTGCTTGGTTACTTGCAAGTGGTGCTCCTATGTTATGTTTTTGTCTAACATTAGGCAGAAGTGTTCCGTTTTTGGCGAGCTCATCGGCTTTGCAATTTCCCGGAATGTCTCTGTGGCCCGGCACCCAAATAAGGTGAATGTTAAACTGTTCCGTCATCTCATTCAGAGATGATCGACAATCGTGGACTGTTTGAGAGTTTGTGGAGACAGACGCAAGAGATTTAAGAGCGGCTTGGCTGTCCGAGAAGATTCGTATATCCTTGCAAGATATAACGTTTTCTTTTAGCCAGGATAGTGCTTCTTTAATCGCCATTACTTCTGTCTGGAATACACTACATTGATTGGGAAGTCTATATGATAGACTGAGATTCAGTTTTGTTCCGAATAGATAGCACTTCCAACTCCGTGATTGATTTTTGAACGTTCTGTATAGAAGTGTACCGCATCGTCGTCCAGGGGTCTCTCTTCTTCCCAGGAGGATCTTGAAGGGATGGACACATGGAAGCTTTTACCGAATACCATTTTTGGGGTGGTGTAGTCTAAGCGATCTGGGATAGATCTGAAACTGTCTAGAATAGTAGTATGTCCAGTATTGTTACTGTTCCATTGAGGCTCTAAGCCTCACACATGAGTTGGCTGCCACCATTTTGGAGAAAATGTCAAGAGGTGTTAGGTTTAAAAGCACTTTCAGTGCTGCGGTTGGTGTTGAGCGAAATGCTCCTGTGATGCACATACCTGCTGACCGCTGGACTTTGATGAGCTTATTTAGATTTACCATCTTGTCCAGTGCGGTCCACCATACGACAGTTCCATAAATGAGTATCGGTCTGATTACCGAAGTGTATAGCCAGTGGGTTATTTTTGGGGAGAAGCCCCATTTTGATCCTATGGCCTTTTTACAAGTAAAAAGCGCTACAGTAGCCTTTTTTACTCTTGCCTTCGGATTTAGTTTTTTCTCTTAAATGAGGCGTAAATATTTAGCTTGGTCGGAAAAGCTTAATAAATAAAGATAATCAGTAAACAATTTTAGAAAAAGTATATTGTAGGATATTTTATTTGCTAGAATTTTATTTCCAAAATTAAAACTACACGGCTAATGTAAAAAATATAAAAGAGGCAAGAGCACAAGACTTGTTATATCAAAGCAGACCTCATATTAGCTCCCTAATAGGTGTCCTTACAGGACACTGTCTTATAGGCAGACACGCAATATGACTTAGCGTAGCCTCAAATGACTTCTGTAGGAGCTGCATGGACGAAGAAGAAGAGGAAACAATCTCTCATCTCTTATGCACTTGCCCTGCTCTTTCACTCAAACGCAAACTTCATCTGGGGGACTACTCTTTTGATAATCCCAGCCAACTAGCTAAAAAGGATATTAAATATCTTCTTCGCTTTATAAAAAGCTCAAAATGGTTCTACTAGTTAGAAGTAATTTTCTAGATTCATGTGGTATCACAATGGGCCTTTCTCTTGGCCTAAGTGTGTGGATTTTAATCCGCAGCCACGTTAACCTAACCTAAGAGCACAAGAACTAAAGTGTTAAATATTGATTTATTGACAATTGAAGATGAATACGGTAGTTAAAAATCTTGTTTTCCTTCGGCTTTTTGGTCACTGCAAGTTTTTTAATGAAACTATAAAGTTACATTAACTTTTTTAACGTGTCAACGGAGGTTGCTGCCTTCTTGGTACATATAAGTATTTTGTAGACTGGTCAAAAACAAGATTTTTGTTGCTTTAGAAGGGAGGTCTATTTTACCTCGTTTAAGGGGTAAAAGCAATTTAACACAAAATATAAATTGCTTCTATGTTCCTCAAAAATATATTAAAAATAGTTGTGTTTGGTCAATTCCAATCAAAACAGATCAATTAGATCAAATTTAGTCAGTTCATATCAAAACCAATCAATTAGATTAAACTTAGGGGGCCTTAGTTTTCGTATACTACCCATAAAAAAAAAAACAATTCATCGAGCAAAATATTTCTAGTCTTCAATAATTGTTCACTAGTAATTAACTTGTATCTAGTATTTAAATGATTTTAGAATTTGAGCAATATTTTCGGTAAGTTTTTATGTTCCCACTTTTCTTGTCATGAAAAGTGCAGTTCGGATTCGGTTTAAAACTGTAGATCCCCTCCATCTCTGAAAACAGTACTCACACATAGGAATGGTTGAGAGTTGAAAGTCACTAGACCCTAGTTCTCAACGGACTCAACCCAATTTATTATTTTGGCCAATATTTTAAATATGTACATTTCGTTAAAAAGCTTAGTCCGAGTACATAATTTGTATTTATGGACACAAAAACCTGTAAACCATATGTATAAGGCAGTAACTTCAGTAATTGAAACACTAACATCATGGATGGAAAAAAAACTCTCTTAAAATTATACACATTCTACTTTTTAATTCGATTTACTCCATTCTGATATTCGACATTGGAAAGTATAGCATACTTTCTTTTAACAGTATACATTTTTTTTGTCGAGCTAAACGTTATATTTTTTTTAAGTCAATCTCTAAAAGTTTGAAATTAACCAAATTGTTCAGCCATGATTAAATCCATAGTACTAACTTCTTTTCAAAGATGGTTTAAGTTGTAAGTTGCAACAACGGTCATAGAACCAGATACGATAGTTTGCCCTTTATCTTCTACAAAAAGAAGAAGAATAAATAAGGGCATGAATATTTAAATTCTTGATGATATAATCGTATAAAAATGTAGATGTAAGACATTTTTTATTCGAGTTTTCCAATCCAAACTTACTTACTTACTTACTTACTTAAGGTGGCGTTACAGTCCTGTGTGAACTAGGGCCTCACCCAACAAAATCTAGCTCTGTCCCAAGCTAGATTTCTCCAGTTTCGCGCTTCAAGTTGGGTGAGGTCCCCTTCCACTTGTGCGCGCCACCAGATCCGCGGTCTTCCTCTACTGCGCTGTCCTGTGGGTGTGGATTCGAAGACTTTCCGGGCCGGAGCATTGGGTTCCATGCGCTCTACGTGACCCAGCCATATTAGTCGTTGGACTTTTACACTTCTGGCTAAGTCTACGTCGCTGTACAGCCCGTACAGCTCGTCGTTCCATCTTTTCCTCCATTCCCCTTCGATGCATACGGGACCGTAGATCATACGAAGAACTTTTCTTTCGGATCGACCCAAGGTGCTTTCATCCGCTTTTGTCTTAGTCCATGCTTCTGCACCGTATAGAAGGACGGGGATGATAAGGGTCTTACATAGCTTTACCACTCAATTGCTTTCTTAGTCCAAAGAAACAGTGGTTAGCAAGAGTTATTCTGTGTTTGATCTTAGCGATGGTGTTGTTTTATGCGTTTACAGCGGAGCCTAGATAGACGAAGTCCTTGACTACCTCCAAGTTACGTCTGTCGATGGTGACGTTTTAACCAAGACGTCGGTGTTGTATGTCCTTTCTTAACGACAGCATGTACTTTGTTTTGCCCTCATTAACCGTTAAACCCTTTTTTGCGCCTCAATACCCTTAAAAGCCCCATTGACATCACGCTGAGTTCTTCCGATTATGTCAATGTCATCAGCATATGCTAGTAATTGGACAGACTTTTGAAAGATAGTGCCTTTAGTGTTGACGTGTGAGCTCTGCACTATTCTTTCAAGCTCGTCCCTGTAGATGCTGTCATATGTCGATTTGGGTTTTTTTTCCAGGATCTGCTGTAATGTGGTACTTTAATACACTCCCTAAATCCAATATTTTAGCCCATTCTTCTGTTATGTTGACTTATGTTATTATTATTTCACAAACGATCTCTGTTTAACATTCACCTCTGTTGGGTGCCGCTCAACAGAGACATCACAGGTAATTCTAGAGCCGATGAACTCGCTAAAAATGGAACCGTCATGTCTATTTCACCTCAAAGGGAGGAGATAGGTATACCGATAGCTACATGTAAACTTATGCTAAAAGAAACAGCTTTTGCGATAGCAAATTCTAGGTGGCACAATTTACCAACATGCGCAGCCACAAAACTCATATGGCCTTCACTGGACCTAAAGCACTCTAAAGACTTTTTATCTCAAACCAGACTTCATATTAGCTCCCTAATAGGTGTCCTTACGGGACACTGTCTTATAGGCAGACAATACGACTTGGTGTAGCCTCAAATGACTTCTGTAGGAGCTGTATGGACGAAGAAGAAGAGGAAACGATCTCTCATCTCCTATGCACTTGCCCTGGTCTTTCACTCAAACGCAAACTTCATCTGGGGGACTACTCTTTTGATAATCCCAGTGAACTAGCTAAAAATGATATCAAATATCTTCTTCGCTTTATAAAAAGCTCAAAATGGTTCGACTAGTTAGAAGTAATTCTCTAGATTCATGTGGTATCTCAACGGGCCTTTCTCTTGGCCTAAGTGTGTGGATTTTTAATCCGCAGCCACGTTAACCTAACCTAACTGTTGAAAAGGGAAAGATATCACCAAAACACACAATCTCCAAGACCAGATTCTTTATTCGCATGCGAGGTTAATTGTTTCTTTTATTTGTTTTTTTTTTTTTTTTTTTTTAATAAATTTTGTTTTCATAAATCTTCAAAGTACATGTTCTATCTAACTTATAATGTCTTACATCTTAAACCATAAAAGGTAAGAAAAATGCCTTTAGTCCTAGGAACTATACTTACAATATAAATTGCTCTTTTTATTGTATGTAGGTTTGAGTTTTCAATATGCCTACGTATCTACAACCGAAGTTGGGCTCGAGGGTATATTGATGACCATTCCTAGAAGCGCGAGTATTACTGTTGAACTCTTTAAGGGGAGGAATTCAGCTGGCTATTTCTCTAGAGCATAAACCATTAAAATAACAGTAAAAGAGGCTGTGACAAAAAACATTTCGACGATGTTCAAGTGACGTAAATGATCTTATGATGGTAATATCACCAATCAATCCAAATGCTCTACGTTCAATACTATCCAAGAGGCTTAAGTAACTTTCGGGAGCACCATCCCTTAATCTCGTCGAACATTACTTGCCCATTTGCAGATTTTTTGTTGTTGTATAGAATTCAACTTTATCACTTCAACCACGTCTAAGGTAGAGGAATCAAACATTCAATTTAAAGATTACAACCAAGAAATTCAAATAGTCCTCATATTTTAAAAAATACTGATCATATGTCAAACTAGAATTTAAAGTTGCAAAATTATTGGTTTCAAAAATGTTCCTTTTAAGTCGATACATTTATAATAACTTCGTATTAAGGTCCTAGCTGGATGTCTTTAGTTAATAAATGATAGTTAAACCCATAGTAAATTTATAGATGTTTCCTATGTCAACATTTGAAGCTCAGACTATTGTCTACTTTTCTTATGTATTGGAATGTTCACTATTTGAATTTTTAATAATTATACTAACAACTTTTCAACCAAATTTCTTGACCTCTCCAGATAGCATACACTTGAAAACAAACAAAATTTTACATTTCTAAGTTAAAAATGTTCTTTCTTTTAAATTTCATCAACTCTTCACAAAAAAGAATTCTAGAAATACTTTAAAACAAACATTTTTATGAACATTCAGAAAAGTGAGAAATTACGGTGAACTTATTAACAAAGTTCTAGACTTAAACCCATGTTTAAAGCAAAGGTAGATTTAAACCAAGATTCCTCAGTTAAATTTTTAGTTTTTTATGGAAAATCCTGACAAGCAAATTCACTTTAAAATGGAGCAAAATACCTGAGGTCTTAGATACTTACATTTTATTTCATTTGATTTGTTAACATAATAGGGCTAAAAATACACCTTCTTTTCATTTGATTTGTTTAAAATGCCGAATATTTTTTTGTTTAATTTTTATCAAAACCCTCATTTAATAGAAACTTCAAAAATTCAGAGTATGGTTTACTTTCAATAACAAAAACCTTGCTGACCAATGCTCTAAAAGATCACACAAGCACAAGGTATTGAAAGGCAATGAGTTGACTTTTTAAATCACAAAAGACACAAAAAAAAACTAAACAAAAGTACTTGCTCGATTGACCTGTTTTGATATTTGTTTTGCAAGTTAAAAATTTGTTATTATATTTATTTGGCAAATGCTCTTAACTTTGAATCTTATTATTACTCATAATATTAATGATCCCAATGAACTTTGCAAGTTCGACTTTTAGCTTACATTCACCAACTGACACCCTCATTGTGATGGTAATAATATATTAGGAATTTAATAACTAAGCAGTAACCTATGTATGTTTTCTGTTAGAATGATTTCAAATTAAATAACCTTGAGCTGTTGTAAACGAGTTTCAGAATTATTTGACCTCCATAAGTAAGTTTGGAGGGTTTGAAAAAAAAAATCGATTGCAAACATCAATTAGTTAACCATAAAAGATACGATTGATGACAAGTAGGCCTTCTTAAAGCCAAAATTAAATCGATTGTATTTTTTTGTATTTCTTTCTTACTTAAAATCAAAAACAAAACAAACATTTCCAGTGATTGGGTCTTCAAACTAAGCGTGCAAATGAATTTTACAAACAAAAATTGTAACTAAGAAAACTATTTGAGCGTGTAATTATTACATGTAAAATATAAAGATCCCACCAAAACTGATAAGAAACCTCCCGCAAACTTGAATGCGTTACAAAAGTCAATATTATTTTGACGAACTTTACAAATTCGTGTAAACCTTCTAAAGATCCAAGAACTATCTATCGAATCACACTTTACCATCACTCATCCCACTGAGCATATAATTTAGACTCTGATTAAGAAGAGCACTGCTTTTAAATAAGTTACATAATTTCACGGCCGACAGCTTCACAAAAAACCTGTCATTAAATAGCAAAATTTACTAGCAAGTAGTAGCGGATTTTTTTCCAACTCAGTACCTATAACTAAAATGAAAAAAAAAATATGAAACTTTGCTTCAAGCCTGCTTCTTTAGATATGTACCTACGTATGTAGGTATTAAGTGTTTATTCCTCATGAATTATTCGCATATAAATTTCAATCACAAGAAACTCTCCCCCACTCTCGACTGACAACGCGAACGAATAACTAAAGAAGCTAAATGTTCCGGCTCAAATGATATGATATTGTAAACGCTTACAACTCGATTCATCTGTTTTTTTTTTTTTTAATTTAATTTAATTACTGTGATTCTACTATCTTATCTTTAATATCGTTTGTATTAACAGAACACGCTTTTCAACGTACATATATTCAAAAATTAAATTACGCAACCGTTGTTTACATTTGTTCTCATTGTACACTTACTCGCTCGTATTCTTGTTTTGAATTTCGCGCATAAATGTAAAAATGTAAAATGTAGATCAGCACCAGTAGATACATAAGTATGTATCTTTTCACATTCCTTTCGATGCTAAGGTCATATAATTCGACGTGTCGTCGCCGTTCTCCATAGCCGTCGTCGTCGTCTCCAGCATCATCTTCTTCCAAAAAAGGAGCTAATTAATCGCCAGTAGCGGCGCGCTGGCGGTTGTTACTTGTGTGACGCTGGCTGTTCCATCAGACATAACTACTCTCGATTTTTTTCTTCTCAATAACTGACTGAGTCACATAACACCAAAACATTATAGCTTTCCGACATTGTGCTGCTATCGGGAGGCTTAAACTACCCACTGAGCATTTTACCATTGCAGTCTCACTAAAGCTCCATTGTGTCGATCGTCGTGTTGTTTCTGTTTCTGTTTTTTCTGTAAATCGGCTCAGGTTAACTTTTTGTTCTTTCTTTTGCGATCTTCCTCAGTCTCGCTTTAGTGTCGCTTTTAAATCGTTTCGAATTCAACTGGCCTGGCCAACAACACGTTTTAACCATAATTGCTTTTTATACTTCTTTTCCGGTATTGTGCGCGCGCATTTTAATTCGCAGTTTATTCTATGTTTTGTTATATTTTTGGCTCCCAGTTCCCAGCTGATAGTTATCACACGGTCAAGGTTAAACCAAGTCCAAGACATACAGAGAGAGAGAGTGAATTTAAATTAACACCGGCTTCAGTGTGACGCATTTGGTTTTGGCTATTTTGAATTTGTGTATTTCTTTCTTTATACCTTGTTGTCTTGCCCAGCCCCCCTTCTGTTCCCTATTCACATGAAAGAAGAAATTGTTATCGTTTTGTCTTATTTAATTTGTATTTTTTGTTTGAATTCAATTTAATTGTGATACCTATATATTCAGGATAACGGTGTTGGTGCATTTGTAAAAAGACCCAAGGATATCAGTGATAAAAAAGATGCTAAATCAAGAAAAGATTCTACGACAAAATCAACAGCATCATCAGCAGAAGCAGCAACAGCTAGCGATAGTAGAAAAATCGTTAAGGGCAAGCGACGACTTAAGAAACCCAAAGTGGAAATCGAATATGAAATGGAAGCTGATGCCCCGGCACGGGAAAGGATACATAAGTGAGGTACAAAACGTGAATTTGTATAAAATCTACTTTTTTTTTATGAACACAAATAAATATAGACAAATAATAATTATTTTAAAAAATAAAACAAGAAAAGAAAAAAAAAAACATTTTTGTTATGTTGACTTAACTGTTTTCTTTATTTAAAATGTTTATAGTGCATAAAAGATAATTTTATTATTCATGACTGCAAATGGTGATTATTTTATGATGTGAATAATTTGTTTAAATTTAAAGGACTGAATACATTTTTAGAGGAATTTAAAGACAAATTAGGTTTGTATAAAATAATAAGAAAAAAACATGCTATTAATAACAGAGATTAATTTGTTTACGATCAGAATGTTTTGTTTCTCATAACAAAAAAGAGATTTAGTTTAAAAAAACCAAATTGTTGTTAGGTGAATGAAATGTTGGGTTGTTATTGTGAAATAAAAAACACATTTCAAACGAATTCCATAAAATATCCGGATTATTTTTTAAGATTGTTTAAGTTCAATCAAAAACTTACGGAAAATTTGTTTGACTATTTTTATTTGATGTCCATTCCGAATACAAACGTCTTAATTAAGTTTTCTGCCTTGAAACAAATATCGGTTAAGAGGGGACGAAGGCTTTAAATTTAACCCAGTGCTTTGGGTTAAAATTGTGTGTAAATTGCAAATAAAAACTCATGGGAAATTCACGAAGGAAGAGTATTTAGTATTAAAATTACGAGCTGGTGATAGTAACTTATAGATCCCTTACGCTACATAAACATGTTTTTTAAACGTGTGTTTCGCTACGAATACGAATACATTTACATCATAAGCCCCGAACGAATTCAAGAAAGCATTGGCACACAGAAATACTAATTTCGGAGTTTTAAAATCAGCTGATATGCGTCAAAATAAGAAAATTAAATAAAAGTTCGTTTTCATCTTTCGATTTGTTCTTGTTTTAATTTGTTTTTGTCTTTAAAAATTGATAGTATTGCCGTTGCAATAAATGAAGAAAATACACGAAGACTGGATGAATCATATGATTGACGCGAAGTGGTTGAAAGACGCCTTGGAACATTTCTCACATCAACTACGTCTGATGACATCGAAACATCGGCAAGTTAGTTCTCTTCATAAGGTTCATTTGATTCTAAAGGCTCGGAGGAATTTTCAAATCCAAAAGATTGTGGATCTTTTATTCCGCTGGTCAAAGTTCATTCATTCTTATGACACCTTCTTCGAGGCTGCTAAAAAAATGCATTCTATTTGCTCCGCCACCTGTAGCTTTGCATTCTTTTTTGTTCTCAACCATTTTTCTCTTGATTTATGCATTTCAATCTATCCACACTTAAGAATTAAATTAAATTATAAAAAAGTTTGGACTAATTTATTCAATTTACTTTTTTCCAGCTAGAGGTGTCCTTAGAGGTCTTTAACTATTTAACTCTATTTTTACTGCCTCCCAAAACGAATTCACTTCCTCCATAGGGATTTTTGAAAATCCTTGGGCAATTTCAAGTTTTTCTTGAAGACTTTTCATAAAGCCTTTCGAATTGAATTTTATTTGTGATAACTTTATTTGCCCTTCAAAAAAAAAAAAATAAAAAAAAACATAGGTAAACACTTTCACATTAAAACAATAGTAAAACTTGCATGATTCTTTTCACATATTTTATTTTTATTTAATTTATCTTCGCAAGATTAATTTTTTGTTCGTTTTAAAAACTCCGATCAAAATAATTGTTCGTAGAAAAAACTGCCAAACTTCCTATTCATTCGGGGCTAGTGATACCAATTTTCACGAACTCCGAATTTCGTAGCAAATTTTTTTAGTACGACGGGACCAATGATACAATTATTCGGGGTTCGTACTACGAATCTATTACGACGGGGCCTGTGATAAGTCTGATTAGTTGCGTGACGTTTTTCAGCGGAAAATTCAAAGGTTGCATTCACAAAGCTAGTGGCTACGTAGTCAAGGGATTCTGATTGGCTAAATCTAACTACAACAGTAGTTGAAATTTCCCCTCCGACGTAGTGTAAACAATTCGGCTACAAAGTTAGTGAAGAATGATTTTGACGTTTCACAATCAGATGCTCGGTAGACCACATGAATTCAATATGAAATAAATTGTTCATTTTTTAGATACTTCTATAAATCATTAAAATTGTGTTTTAAATTTGATTCTATTGAATTTAAAAACTCGAAAGATAAGTTAAAGTTATCAAATCCAAAATGTTTCCTATTTTATATATTTGCATTTGTCAATAATATGACAGTTCCAGATTGACTAGCTTTGTAGTGTAGTTTGACTACGTAGCCACTAGCTTTGTGAATGCGATCAAATAACAGAAAATAATTTGTTATTGACTTGGAAACTTGTGAAACATCATTTAATTTTTGTTATTTGTATTTTCACTCTTCCCTTTAGTGTTTGTATGCAGACAGTTATCAGTGGTTAAAATAAATTTTGATATTTTCTAAAAAAGTGTGGTAAGGCGTTTTTTCTTTGATATCCGAATGTCACGTTACATATTATTCACAAGCTTGTCATTACTTATTATTTGTGATATAAGAATACCACTTAGCTGCTACAACAATTGTATGTTTGTAATGCCTTTTTACACGAAACCCAAAAATCGTTCAAACCGAACATTTACACCATAGACAAACCATATAAAGACCGGAAACAAATCTGTCATTCTGGTTTGCCTACAAACTGAAACGTCTACTTACACGCACCCTTAGGTCTAACATCAATTCACCGCTGCTAACATCAATTCACCACCCTCTAAAGTCAATTCACCACGAAAATAAGGAATAGTGCTGAGAAATTCTTTAGGGGTGGCACCTAGTGGCTACGGCGACATTAGCTATTGCATTTTTTGGGAAGAGTACGATAGCTCAGGCGACAAAGTTTGATGACGGATTTGTATAGAACAGTTAAAAACAAGTATTTTTTACTACGGGAGCGTGTCTGTTTCCCCCCATTTAGGAGGTAGGGACATTTTAAAAAAATATGTAACTTAAATGGAAACAAAATAATGGTAATACTTACAACTAAGTTTTATAAATTTTTCAAAGCCAACACTTTTGTCTATTAGCTTTTTTTGAAATCAAGTCAAAACTATGCAAATTAGAATAGTTCCTTGAGATATTACATTTTTAAATAAATATTTATTAATCGAAACATCTCAGATGCCAACTTAAGACAAATCGAAAAACATTTTTGCTGTTAAGTGTCGTTAAATATTGTTTAAGAAAGACCTTATGATTTCTTATACATGAATCACTTATTAAGAAAACAACATGTTCCTACGCGATTCTATTGAAATGTAACATAATATTTAATATCATATTTTATGATCGAGAGGATCGTGCTTAATGCTGCTTATTATTATATTTTGGTTCATATTTTCTAATTAATAAATTAATAAAAAGCACCTCCGAGTGAGTTCCAATGTTCGCATTTTCCTATCGAAAATGTTTAAAAATGCAAACATTGGAACTCATTCGGTCGTGTCCTTGGTACAATAATGTACCTACAGGAATGGTTTATACCTTCCTGGAATCCTTGAAGTGTGAGTAGGAACTTTGCGTTCATACTTTTTAGTAAAAAACAAAACAACTTAAAAAAGCACCTCCGAGTGAGTTCCAATGTTCGCATTTTCCTATCGAAAATGTTTAAAAATGCAAACATTGGAAC